>NW_028262290.1:115810446-116113476 GCF_047370975.1 Nipponia nippon | reverse complement strand
ATATCCTGGAAACGCACGAGAAACAGAGACGTATTTTCAATCAAAATGTCTCACTCTTAATGGCTATTTTCTGACTGGTTCCTTTTTGCTATTTATACTCTCCCTGAAGTATTTTATAGAAACCTGAGTCCCTTTGAAAACCCACCCAAACAACCAGAAGTGTATTTTACGTATTGTAGTATGTAAATGATTAGTCATCACTTGTAAATTGCCTAATGGAGGAGGAGGAGGAAATTTATATTGAGTGAAGGTGAAGAGCTTGATTGTGACTGCTATATGCCTCAGTTCTTACTGCCTTTTTTTTTTTTTCCCCAGAAGATAATTATGAAGGATTTTTTTAAAAAATCATCCTAAGAAACACTGTCATTGCAGGTTTGAAAAATGGTAGCTGCATACTGTAAGCTTATTTTCCACTTGCTTATGTTTTCTTGGGGAAATTTATGGGGGTTTTTTGTTGTTTTAATTTAAGATTCTATGGTCTCTTCATACATTGCCAATGAAAAATGATGTTGGCATCAGAGATTTTAAGCGTAACAATATGGGGAACTCAGTTTATGAAGAAATATGTCTTTGGTAAAGCATGATAAGATTATGTTGAGCATCTGTGGCACAAGACCAGAAATATTGTTTATTGGAGTCTTGGCAGATCTCTTCACTTGCTGGATATGATACCCTTTGGTTGCTTGGTTTGTTGTCTGGTTTTTGTTTTCCTCTGTTTGTTTGTCTTATGAATAGTTAATTCACAACACATGGTATCACTGAAGAATCCTGAAAAAAAAAAAAAAATTGTGTCCTCATTTTGGTACAGATACCTATTTCTCAGTTAGTTTTGGAGGGTTTTGATGGCAATGGTCTATACCCTGGCTGGCTATTTTCTGAGTAGAACTGTAATGCACTGTATTTCCTTGGGTTTTTTGGTTTTTGGTTGGTTTTGGTTGATTTCTTTTTTTCTTTCTCTCTTTCAGAAGTGTGAGGGAAAGGGTTAATAGAAGATGGTTGTGAGGAGAGGTTTTTCAGTCAGTGGTTTATTCACTCATCTCTCTGAGTATTGGCTCCATGAAATACATTTGTATGTGCTTGAGTGCTTAGGCATAATTTTCCATATTGTTCCTCCATTCTCATCGTAATCCTATGTTTGTCAATGAGATAAAATTTCTGAAAATGTCCTGCGAGAAATACCAAAAAGCCAGTGGGAAGACTTACTTTGTATTACTCTGTACAAATTATTACTTGTACTCTGTACAAATTATTAAGTGGTTTGAGGAAAAGAAATATTTTTATGTATATAAATTTGCAGGCTGGCAGTGGTAGTCTGCCTGCTGGTCTCCTCTGTGTGCCTGAGCGCTCGGAGAGAGCAGTACTTGATTTTTGTGAAAGGCTAAATTCCATTTTTGGTGCATGAAATTCAGCTCTCTTAACATGGTGAGTTCCAGTGTGCTGCCACATACTGTACAGCAGTTGCAACCATGCACAATTTAAAACGTGCCTCAGAAACGAGGAGTCTAATATTAGAGTGAGATGATTTTCAGCTCCCCCCCGCCCCCCGAGCAGAATGATACGTTTCCTCCTATTTGCTGTTTTTGTGTATTTGCTCTAATTGCTTCAACTGTGATTCATGTGCAAGCCTTGAGAAGAGGTGCCTGTTGTACCAAGACAGTTCGGCACAGAGCCACGGTTTGTAAATCACTCCGACTTATCCCAAAATGCTCCTTTACTGTCAGATCAGCTATTCAGCTGGCAAACACAGTCCTGATGAACAGCATAAATTGCATTGGTGAGGCAACTCTTTTCTTCAGGTTTATTTTCTGAACCATAACCTGGAGATCTCCTTTTTCCTCCTCACATAGTGCCTCAAAAGGAAGTTTTTCTGGTGGCTGTTGTTCAGGGAATAGGATTTCTTCCTTCTCCTCCTCCCATTCTTGAACATTTCAACTTTTATTCGGCTTATTAAATGAACATCTCGATTCACTACCCTGGCAAAGGAGGTCAGTTTCTGAAAGCACCCACCTAGCTTCTTTTTTCAATAGTGTTTGACTATTGAAATTTTAATTGGAGCAGAAGCTGTAGTTAAAAAGCAGGCAGGTCCTTTTTCCTCATACCCTCATTGATTTCTGTTGAAGCAAACAGATGAGCTTATATATAAATATGTATATATGCCTTTTTTTTAATGAAAAGTGCTGGATTTCACTAAAAAAGGTTAAAATTGAGTGAGTAATCTTCAGTGCATAATGCAATTGTTAATTTTAGCTCCTTGCGTAGGAGCTGTTATGACTTGAACAGCCGGCTCTAGCCTTCATTAGAGAAGAAGCAGGCAGTTTTGAGACAGGTGGAGCTGGATCAAGCTGTGAAAGTGATTTGCTTGAAGCTGGTCATTAGTGTTAGAAATCTGGTCCTATCTATTGCATCCTTAACTTGTACCATGATCATTGCCCTTGCTATTATTTACTTTTTGTCTTTTTCCAGGTTGACTATGATCCGTCAAACTCTCTGAAGGACCAGCATGGAGATTGGCACTCTGAACTGTTAATGGGGACATGGGACTCATGTTGTCAGTGATCATTTGTGTGGACTTAACCAGCGAAGAGCAACAGAAGACGCTAGAAAGACAGTGGGAATTATAGCAGTTTTTCAGGTAAATGTCTTCTTTGGTGCAGCTGATTATGAGTGTAATTGGTTCTGTGAACACTGTGTAGGCATGTAGATGAGCTGTGGGGGTAATATGCCCACGAAGAACTTGTGCATGCGTGTGCATTTCTTGATGTAAATCCTTAACAAATTAAGGGTTGTTTAACAGACCAGTTTCAGGTCTTGCCATTCATTGTGTTCTGAATTTTTAGCAAAGTGCTTCAAGTTTCAGTTGTAACTGCAGAATGGTCAATACCATGGGACTTCCTGGGGAGGGTGCTGGGAGGAAGAACAACCCAAACCTTGAATTGGCTTACTATGAGCTAATTTGTGAGCTTCATATTCCAGTCGGTTCATTTATGAACCGTGTAGCTTCATTTCTTGTGAAATCCACCATCCTTCTCAAATGGGAAGATTATGTAGGAAAGGTTTTATTATTTTATTGGCTTACAGTATCAAAACAAAAGCAAAAACTGGAAAAAGTAAGTTTTTAAAACTCAGTAGGTCTTATTTTTTCACTTAAAACATAGCTTAAAAAAATGAAGGTGAGTGATATCAGATCTGTTGAATGTTACTTACAAAGCTGTAAAAAGAAACATGGCAAAGCATGGTTTTGCTTAATAGCCAGTGTTTCGTTGTTGAGAAGTGGCAAGGTATTGCAAAAGACCCTTTCTGAAGTAACTCTTCTCAACTGCAGTTGTTTTTCCTGAAGATACTTCTTAAGCCAAATGGATGGGGAAAGAAAAGTTAAATTATTCATGAGTTTCATTTGACAATTGATCAGTGGGGGAGGCTTCAAGAGGGAGCTGGGGGGGGGGGGAGAGAGAGAAAGAGAGAGAAAATAATAATGGGCTTTAACTCTGAAAAGCCTTTAAAGCTTCTGTACAACAACCCATTGTGAGCGGAGAGTAAATGCAGTTCAGTTAAGATATCTTCATTAGAAATAGCTGCCAAGGGCTTCCTGTAGGATTTTCATTGTGCTGGAGAGTGGCATGGGGTTTGGGAAGAGGCTTAGGATTTTAATAATGGAGCTGTCAGTTTGATGCCTGAAAACGTTGACCCTGAGAGCTTTATTGCCAAATTTAGATTTCATATTTATATTGAATTATTACCTCTTCAAAAATACTTTTTTTTTTTTTTTTTAAACTGGTGGTGAGCACCATGGGCTTCTGCTATGTACAAAACCCATGGTTGAGTGCTAAAAACAGTGTTTTTGGTTTTTATTTGTTTGTTTCATTTGTTTGGCTATTCTTTTTTATTAAAAAAAAAAAAAAGAAAAAAAAAAGGGGGGGGGGGGAATCTAGAGCAGGGGAGCACTGAGATGTCAGACACCTGGAAGCCTGAATGGGTTCTTCATGCCTGGCGGCGCTGAGCTCTGTAGCGGAGAGTCGCATTACTGTCCCTGCGTGCACCTCGGCACTCCCAGGGCTGGGCTGGGAGAGACAGGGCTGGGGAGTCACAGCACCTTACCTTAAATCTGCTCTCCACCAAGACTGTTTAGATCAGAGCTCTGCTTGTTTAACCTGATACAATTCTGCCCTTATCCAATATTGTCAATTCAATACAGCTCTTCAGCTGGGACATATGTAGTTTTCCTTTCCTGAGCTGCATATTTTGGTTTGTTTATCAAAGGAAATGGAATTACTTGGGAATTAAAAAAAAATATATAAAAATTCACCCCCAGTGTTTTTCTGTGTGTGTGTTTGTGTTGTGATATCTTGACCTTTCAGGTCACCAAATCTTGTTGTTTTAATTTCTGTCTGGAAGAATGTCTGAGCAAGGTAAATTGAACCAGGAGACAGCGGAGGAAGCTGCGAAAGAGCAGGAGACTGCCATCTCTGAAGCGAACCCAGACAACTGTATCCTTAATAAATCTGAAAGCTCAGAAGTAGAGGAGAAGGAGGAGAAGCTGAGCGATGCCAAGACAGAGCTGCAGGTAAGACAGGAACAGTGAATGGGCGTGTTAAATATCAACGTATTACCATTGCCTTTCCATTTCTATGATCTCTTTCATTTGCCTGTGCTTCCCCTATTTTTTTTCTCTCATAATTTTGAGACTGTTTCTCTCTCTCTCTCTCGGGTCCTTTTATCTCCCTATAAAATAAATAGTGTTATTTGTTATACCTTTCAAGCTCTTTAGGCTGCTGTCCATGTTATTAATTTTTCTGAGAAGTTAATTCCTAGATGTCTATGTTAAAGCTTGGTGAAATATTTGACTGTTTTCCCTCTTTGGGGATTTAGAAAACTACCTTGATCTCATGAATTTACAGGTAATGCTAATGAATAATTACTTAATGTGTGGTTTGGTTTGTAGGTGTTACTGCCAACAAAAAGTTGTTATGCAAAGCCTAAGAAGGTAATTTGATAAGAAGACTTTATCGGATGAGGGGGTTTTAATCCTTTTTGCTCAATCGAATATAAATATAAAGGGGGAGACTACAATTTAAGAGGAATTTGGAGAGGGGGAGCTTTTACAATTTACTTAAGTATGCCTTTTCTTACATTTTTATTATATGCAAAATTATGGAACACTGCAGTATGTGTTTTTGTTGTTTATACCTGTTCTTAAAACGAATGAAGAGAGCAGAGATGATTCTTGGTTTTTCCCAGCTTTCCAGACTGGGTTTGGGGAAGTTGTTTTTGCAGTCAGCAAGTGATTAAAATATCATTTAGGAGTGATTTAGTCTCTTTATTGGTAATGCTCTTGTCATGCACGTTTTCCACTGAAGTGATAACTGCTCCTCTTTTTTGCTGTACCCAGAAACGAGGTGCAAATCAGAACCAGCAGAAAAAGAGATCCAAGGTAAGGGTTCCTCTCTGTTTGGAATTGCATGCTATGGTAGGATAAAGAATTTCAGTCAAATGTCTGTCTGCAATTGAAATGATGGCCTTTCGTCACTTGTGTGGTGGTGGGGGTTTTTTGTTTGTGTGTTGGTTTTTGTGGGGTTTTTTTGTTTGTGGTTTTGTTTTCCCCCTCCCCCCCATAATCTTGTTGCACAAAGGCAGAGGGCTTCCCTCTAGATAAAATGTGTCAGGCTCCCCTTTATTTATGCATCATACTTTTATGCTGCTGGGCTTGCTGTGTGCTTGTGTTAGGCAAGATGTGTGTGCCGCTGGGGAAGAAAAAAGCTCGTTCCTTTTGCTTTAGTAATTAACATTTTTGTTTGAATTTTATTTTAATGGACTAATCTTGACATAAAGAAGCAGAGACTGACTAGCTCCCTAAGGGATCGGGGAGAAAAGGAGCTTCTGGGAACAAAAAAAAAAAAAAACCAAAACCTTCTCTAATTTTCTAAGTGCAGACCCGTAAAATTTGCACATCTTATTGTCCGTGTTCCTTGGATGTAATACTACTAGAAGAAGCGGGGAGGAACCGAAAACAAACAAAAAACCCCAAAACCAAATGACAGAAGGAACCTTTGAGTTGAACTTTATGTTAAATTATCTTCAGCATTGGATTGTCTGTTCTTTGCTGTTACAATTTTTGGTGGGAGTGAGTGAACTGTAGCAGAAATTAAAAACAAACCTACCACCTCCCTTGTGTGGCAAATGGCTCGTTGCTTAGAATCCTTTTCTATCCGCATCGAAGACAGATACAGTTTTGCTGGCTGGCTGGGCAGAAGTTATTTGGGATGTTTAGAGACAGCTTGATATGTGCAGTTTATGTGACTTGGGGTCAGTAGTAGTGTTCTCCGTTTTGTTTTCTCTCTCTCTTATTCAGTCAGGAGCTAAAGGAAAACTCGTCCGGAGTCTTGCTGTGTGTGAAGAGTCATCCCCTCGCCCGGGAGCGGAAAATACTCATGATAATCAGGTACACTTGCAATCATTGATGTTAGCTGCATGGTTGACCTCCATGTTCAGTTGCATGATTATGTTACTTAATTGGGCATTTTACAATGTCTTTCTTGGGGGAAAAATTACATCCAACAATGAACACGTTTTTTATGAAGTTGTCTGGTTTAGCGTGAACTTTATTTCGAAATAATAGTTTTATGCTATATCACAGGGTGTTGTTTGCTTTTTTTTCCAGACCCCCTGAAAATTTCAGAAAATGGAAAAGAATTCAAAAGAATTCAGATTTTAAAATTAAAAAAAAATAGTAACAATCAAAAAGAATATTAATATGTTCTTTTCTCTAAGGCTATCTCTTTCCAGGCTGCACCAGATACAGTTATGAATATGCTCTGGTTTCTGGTTCCTCTGAGACTCCAGTTCATATCAGTGTCCCCCTTCACATAAAATTCACAGGACCTTCGCTCTCTAAAATACCTTGGTAGAGCCAAGGATGCCTCCTACTGAGTGGCATTCGTTTTCTAAACTCTTGGTGTAGATTCACTGGTATCAAAAAGTGTGTATTTGAGTTTATCTGTACTGGTAGTGTTGTATTCCCAGCAGCTGGTAGAGTTCTGTCCCCTGCACCCCTCACCTCGGACAGTAACACTGATGGCAGTTTTGTAGACTAACTTCAAAAAATACCCCAAAAAGCAAAAGTAAAAACCTCAGATGCTCTTTGCTTGCCTGGTAGGAGCAAGGCTTAAAAAAACCCAAAACCGAAATATCATGAGCACTGCCTATAATTTATGAGATGTTTATGTGCAAATGAGATCAGCCATCGAGAGAGCTTGAGCAAGTGACTTCTTGTGAGCTTAGCACAAAAACAAAAAATAACATTTAAGTGTACTTTCTCACCGATTCCTCTATTGACTTGAAATGAAACAAATCCAGCTCTCCTCTTAGCTCATAAGTATGGAGAGGTTTTTCTAACTTTTTTATTTTTTTTTTGAAAGACCAAAAACCAGGTTGTTTAGCAGGGGAACATCTACATGTTCCACTGCTCTACAATGATGCTTATGCAGTAGATGGGCAGGTTATTTTATCAGTTGTTCTGTTGTAGGTATACGCTTTCTGCTTAACTTGCGTTACTCAAGATGCGTGGCTTTTGTTCTGCTTTCATTTGTATTTTCTATGGTTTAATGGAGAATGAAAAGGAGAATAATATAAACAGATTGTATTAAGCATCGCATGGTAGTTTATAATGTACTGCACAGGACCTGTATTAAACGTCGGAGAGACTGGCAAGTTGTGAGGTAAAATCTCTGTCTGGATTGTACCCTGATGCCAGGCAGAGGAGGGGTTCTTGTTACACACAGCCTCTGGTCTTACCTGACTTTGACCAGCCGTGGCAAAGATTCCTTTGACCATATTGAAACATTTATGGGAGATGAGATGTCTCCCTGGACCCCAGCATCCATTTCCTAAAGACACAATTGGCTTGGTGTAATTAATCAGATAGCGACAGCAAAAGTGCAATTCCTGACCTTTTACTAATGAATGCGGCTCAGCTTTGCCATGGAAAGCTGGACCTGCAGGCTCCTCCTTGGACTGGCTGAAGGATACAGGAAGTTTTGTGCCAACTGAATTGCTTTGCTTTCACTTCAGAGGAGAAAAAGCTTATTTTTGGTTTGGAATTTTTTTTTTAATTATTATTTTATCTTAATGGTTTACAAAACACAGGGAATTAATTACCAGAGAATGTACAGTACATTGCCAGAACTACTGAGTATGGATTGTACTGCAGACTTGATGTTTGTATTTATATTTGAATACTTGCCTTCATTTTCCTGTATAGGGAAAAAACTTGTTTACCTGTATTACTTGATCTTGAACGCTTACCTGATGGTTCACTATGTCCTTACTTAAAAGGAATGTTGCCTTTAATGTTATACTATTGACCAAGAAGTGTATTATTGCAACTTGAACATTTATTTTGTTGTTCACTATACTTACGTTGTATCAATGTATTTATTAACATTGTATTTTATTATTGAGAAAAAAATCAATAAAAATCTAAGAAAATATACAGTAGCTTGCTTTCACGACTCTACAGCCCTTTTGTGTGTTTCTTCTAGTGCAAATATATAAGTATTATGTTACATGTAAGGCAGTATCTACTGTATGTTCATATGTGTGCTTATGTGTAAAGTCTGTTGTTTTTCTTTTCATAAGTGCATTTTAACAACCACTGTGAAGGTTAGGGTTAATATCCTGGGAACAGCATGGCCAGTTACATTTTTCTCCTGTTTTGAAAAGCTAGCAGCAGAGTCGCTCTGCTCCGGGCAGTGCAGGGAATCAGAGTTATCCTTCAGGGTCTTTTGGCAGTGGTTGATCCAAAGTTTGTTCTTTGAATGAGAAATTGAACTGCCATTTGAAGTGAAAGAAAGCAGACATAATGTTAGTCCTCTGAGTGCAGCTGAGCAGGTTAGCTAACATTTTTCTATGTATCCTTACCGCAAATGACCAGAAGTTCCCACTCCTTCTCTCTGTACGCTCAGTTTTTGGCTAATACTGTCAGCCAAAACTAACAGAAGTAGGGATTATGGATGGTAGTTCAGGTCAAATTTTGGCTCTAGGGCTTTGTTTCTCTTTTACAGTGCTTTTCACCTTAAGTCTTTTGTGCCACATTCGAACTTCACAAAAAGTCAATAATGATTAAGCTGAGACATTACCCAGTTTCTGTCTTACTGTGGCATGTTTATGCTAATATCTTGTTCTGTTAGGATCTTGTCTTACATGTGTTGTGGTGGCTGATTTGTAATTCTTTAAAAAATTCAGAAACCTAAAATTTGTAATAATTATTGAAAGCATCTTTTGAATTCATAATGGTCTGGTTGCTTAAAAAACCCACCCCCTACTTTAAAGTTTTGTATTGATCTTCTGGTATGCTAGTATTCTCTGAAAAATCGTGAAGGAAGGGAATTTACTAGCATTTAAGAAACTCTGATTTCTCCAGTATTGGTGAATTTGGTTTTCATTAACATGATGCCAAAAAATTATCAGGCACGCAGGACTCTCCTGCATCACCAGGGAGTTTTGTGACAGCTTAATTCAAATGTACACTACTTAAGCATATAGTATTATTTTGGCCATTTTTTCTTCAGAAGTATATGAACACAGAAGTATGCTTCCTTCAATTTTGTCCAACCAGATTGGTATTTCTTGGAATATATAAATTATGCCATGGTAACTTCAAAAGACAATAATTTGTGTTTTGTTAAAACAAAGCCAACATAAAGTAACATTGTAAGTGGGAAATAACAAGTTCTTTAAAGCACATCGGAAAACGCAAACCAGCTTGAATGCTCAGTTTTAATTAAGTTTTTAAAGCTGACTCGTAGTCTCTAAAATACTGAATTTTTGAGGATAAAACTTATGATGCCTTGGAGAAAGTTCACTTACCACATCTCATTTGAAAATTCCAGTGCACATTTCACTCCTTTGGCTAAAGGCATGTTTGCATATGTCTTTAAATATATAAAGTACCTGATAAGTTAGTAAGCCCTCTTGTATACAGCTGAGTTTGTAATTTGCTGGCGCTCTTCTACTGTCAGAGCCTGAAAGCTCAGTCTAGCTGATGCTGCGCTTACATGTGCAAAACAGTTCATATGAACCTGCAGGATTTTTTAGTGAGGGGAAAAAAGTTATATTTTTCAGACATCTATCCATCGATCATCATTTAGCATGTGTAGTATTGATTAAATTATAGAATTACTTAAGAAAGTATTTCACAGTTCTAATAAGTCTAAAGTGTCGAATAATATAGTGCCTTTAATATAGGTAGACTAAAAGTTTATAGTATTCAAATATTAGGGAAGAAATACACTTACCACCAGAATTTGGCCTCTAAGATGTCATTGCTCTCCTGGAAAAAAGTCATTTTTCAAATAGGAAAGAAATGTATCTGGCTTCAGGTTTTCTAGCTACACATAGTTTAATGCAGATCTCTGCAGGTTGGAAGCCATGGGAAGCTTACTGAATCTGGCTCTAAATTTATCTTTCTTTTTTTCCCAACAGGAATCAATCCAACTACAGCTTTCAAGTTTTCCTAGCTTGCAAGAAGAAGATAAATCTAGTAAAGATGACTCCGAGAAAGAAAAAGAGAAGGATAAAAATAAAGAAAAAGATAAAAACAGTGAAAAAAACAAGATCAGAATGTTATCAAAAGGTGAACTTAAAAATATTTAAATTGCTATAATTACTTTTATAAAAAGTATTGTATGTTTTTATAAGCGTACATTTCTTTATTTGTGTATAAATACACAGTAGCAGTGTTTTCATACATTGAGAAAATTCAGAAACTGAAATGTATATGCATGAGAGTGTTTTTCATACAAACACTGGGCTTTGAAAGTGAAGAAACTTCCGAACTGAGGTTTGGTATTAGAGGTTATTAATTTTCTTTAATGTAAAAATCATTCTTCTGAATACTTAACCATGTTCGTATAAACACATATATATGTAAATATATGTGTGATTATATAATAAGATAAGTAAGACTAATACGCTTTTTCCCCCCATTAATGATAACATATTGGCATGTCACTTGTGCAATGTAGGCAGTAGAGAGTAATCCTCTTCACTATTGCTCCTCTCATGGAGAATTTCTCTTAAATGCTGTAAGGAAATCCATCCATGACCTTTAACCTGCATTGCACTCTACTGTTATCACCTACTAAGGCTTCTTCAGAAAAGATCTTGCATCTAAATTCGGTATTTTTTTAAAAAACATTTTATTAATCCATGGTATAAAGTTGCAGTGTAATCTCTCAAAAATAATCATGGCCTACCTGGGTGTGGATCCGCAGCTGGTGTGAATTGTCAGTTGGCTTCAATGGAGCTCTCAAAGTTCACGCCAGCTTGAGGATCTGTGTGTACTTTTGAGTCAGGCGATATAGCAATGCTGAAAAATTAATTCTGACTGCTGTCACACATCCCTGTTACCCGCCCACTCTCAGCCATCACTGGATTTCAGTCTGTTAATGCAAATAGAATTCCCACTGGCACGATGCCTCATTTGCTGTGTGTGCAGCATGTATTAAGTGATGCAAAGAGATGTTGATGAATAAAACTTTTTTTTTTAATTTTATTTAGTAGTTTAAAGGAAGAACTTGGCAGGGTCTTGAGTAGCATTGAAGGTTTCTCGTGATTTTCAAACGACCAGCAGTTTCTGTCGGTGTCTACGTTCTCGGTAGAATGGTACAGAGAGATCAGGAACGTCCACTCGATACTTCCAAGCGTAGATCTTTCTTGGCTGAACTCCAAATGAACATTTTCTTTTGGAGCATATGCTTTCAGATTGTTGCTGGAAAATGGATTTTGATTTACAGCATAGGTTAATATCATGACTGTCGAAATGAAATAAATGGGGGGGTGTTTGTTTTTATTTTTCAGATTGCAGTCAAGAGTATACCGACTCAACAGGCATAGATTTGCATGAGTTTCTCATTAACACATTAAAGAATAACCCCAGGTAGGTATTTTCTGCATTAGAGCTGGCAATCCTGAAATTAAAGCTGGCGGTCTTCGAGTTCCCATAACTGTACCCTGTGTTTTATTAGTTCTAGAGACGGTTATGAGGGAAAATGTAAAGGAGGTAGGCTGTTAACTGAGCAAAAAGCTATAAAAAGTCATCAACTTCTACTCCCCCGTCCAGTCACCCATTGTTTAATTTCACTTTCAGCAACATGTGGTCTTTGTGCTTACGTTCTTCCATATAGCTCTACATGATGTTAGCAGTAATGTATTATAACCATTGCAGTTGGAGATTTGAATATGAATATAAAATAGCTTTCTTTTGGCAGTGCTGTACACAATTAAAGTCCTGTGCACAGTGCCAGATTCTGCTCTTGGTATTCCTGTAGTTTTCATTTGGAGCAACAAGCTCATCCCATTGTTAAATTTGCCTCTAAATGTCTAACGAAGGATCTGTAACATTTTTATACATTGTGATTTTCAACGTTCATTTTAATTGAATCTGTTAAATAGGAACCACACAATCCTGCAATTATAGGAGAACTAGGAATAACTGGGTACCTAACAGCTTGCATAACCTCTTGTATAGATGACGGAAGGTCCTTGAATTGTTTTATCTACACAAAATGAGAAAGTTCAAAAGAACTAAGGAGCGATGGACTCTGTCAAGCTTAGAAAAAAATGTATGTGTGGAAATATGCTGGGGAAATTTTTGAGTGTTTTTGGCAGGGGTGGGGGGGGGGTGGGAAGGAACATCTGAGACCTTCCAGTTGAAAACGGCGTTTTGACTGAGAAATGCTGTGGCATTGCCTCCCGGGAGCCATAGTTCAAAGGCGTTGTTCTCCATTGTGCTCTCTAACTAGATGAGATGTGCCCAGTCTTCTCGCCTGCAGATCAATGCCTCATGGAAAATATGTCTCGGACAAAACGTAGAAAATTTCTGTGGGTAGCAGCTCTTCTCATGAAAGAGCTGGGTTAGCTGGGAATCTCATTTTCCTTCAAAAAAAGGGTGAAAAAGGACCATAGCAGTCAGTGTCTTTCTATGCAAGGCGTTGATCACAGCCTGGTGTGCCTGGAAGCACTCTCAGGCCATAGTTGAGCTCAGGGAAGAGCTAAATCTGTCATATATGCCAGCAAAGGTGCAGGAAAGCAGGCTGCAATCTTCTCCAGATGTGCCAATGCAAAGCATGGTTCATTTTTAATCAAGATGGCTGACAACGCTCGCAAAATTGCTTTACAAACATTGATGTATTCATTTTTTCATCTAAAATGTCTGTTGGTGGTTGATGCTACAAATCCTTGCATTTCTTTTTGACAGGGACAGAATGATACTCTTGAAAATGGAACAGGAAATTATTGATTTTATTAGTGACAACAAGTAAGTCGAGTTCCACACTTGGTTATTAAGTCACATGTGTGTGTAGCAATGCAGGCTGTGTGAGGGGTACGCTCATATGGACCACAGTGCTCCTGAGCGGTGTTACTGGCACGCTGCAAGATCAGGATTTTATTTCCTGACACATGGTGGTACCACTTAAAATACAGTAGATGTAAATGAAAACCTTTTGCTTTTCATTGCGTCATAATTGCACTGGCTCTGCTCATTTAGGTCCAAAAAAATAATTAAAACTTTCGGTGCAAAGGATGATCAAATATGCTGCCTCACGGGTTTCCCTGTGTGCTATGTTATTCTAATGTTTTGGAAAATAAAACTGGACTTGGGTGGAGGGATTCTTGCTACCACATGCTCTTTGTAAGAAAATGTTTCTGCAGCTTTAAAAAATAGAGAGTCAGAATAGCAGCAGAGGAAGAAATTATGCTGATGGGAAATAAGCATTTTGTCAGTAAGAGAGAAAAAGGGAGTATTTGCCAAACTAGATCTTTCCAGCATCGCCCTGCATCTGACCTTTGGGAGAAAGGCAGAAAGCTGTTGCCAGTATCTCAGCAAATCTGCAGGATTGTGTGTGCAGGGAGTGTGAGTGTGTGTGCAGGGTTGGGGGACAAGTTCTTCCCAATATACAGAATACTCAGTAGATACCATGAAGCGTGAGCTTTATTTTTCCCAATGTAGTGCATGGAAATGTGCTTATTAGAAACTCTAAAAATGAATTTTTCTCTTTTCTGCCTTCTTGTAGCAAACATTTATATGTAAATGCACAAAGGAGAAGTTTTCGGTTAGAGTTCTGTCCACTGAATTATCGAATGTATTGCTATTTTCATTTAATTATAGCTCAGAGGGAAATGTAATTATCAATGTGATTTGTTTTCTTTTTTTCCAGTAATCACTATAAAAAGTTCCCTCAGATGTCGTCATATCAGAGGATGTTAGTGCACAGAGTGGCAGCTTACTTTGGAATGGATCACAATGTGGATCAGACTGGAAAATCTGTAATTATCAACAAGACCAGCAATACAAGAATGTAAGTAGCAACACTGTTGTGTTTTTCCTTTATTCCCTTTCACAAGAGCTGGTTTGTACCATGACTGCGTGGCATATTTTTTTATATATTTTTAATATTTCTTTTTATTTATTATTTTTGTAACAAGAGTGAGTGCTGTTTATCGCTTTCTGGGGTGGGAGGGGAGGACAGGGCTCGCATTCTGAGGTTATTTAAGGATATGAAGATGCATAAGGAGAAATCAACCCGATTTTGTCTCTTGCAAGAAACTTAAGATGGTATCTTGGAATGTTACTTCCCATGACTCCTTAGTGCCGCTACTTTGCTATAGAAATGAGCTGGTTGCTTTACATGTCACCTGATACCATATGGCTGTATTCCTAAACAACCCAAACATATTTGGAAGATTGCCTCTTCCCTTGTTCTGGCTCTCTCTGCTTCAAGAGTCATTTTCTGCACAACCTGATTATTTAGGAGTTGGTTACCCTCCACCACCTGCCACCACTCATTCCCTTTTCCTCCTCTTCTCCCCTCCTGGTTCCACTTTATTTTCTCTTCAAATCTCATTGTTTGACCACAGAGTTTTTGTGGGATATAAATTCCTTCTGATGGTTCAAATGCATTGCAAAATTCCTGGTAGGTTAGACGTGTGCTGCCATGCTTTATGCTCTCCTCCATGAATCTGTATAAAGCTAGCAAAAGCTCAATATGAAGTTCCTTGGCTAATTCACCGAAGATGCAGTCATGTGTCCTTGCCTAATCAGCATCACTTGTGCCGCCGAGTGCCACGTGTGTATTAACCCTCATGGAACCATAGCCTTCCTCTCCCTCTTTACCTATAAACTACAAAATGAAGAGGAAGTAATTACAACTGGGTAATGAAGTTTTGGCATCTGGTATTGGAACAAGAAAGCCCCATTTGAAAATTGTGTACTTCCTGTATTCGATTAGTAGGAGAAATAAAGATACTTATTGCATTTACATATCCAGTAGTTAGGTGATTTACTGAGATGCAGTTGCAGAGAGTATTTATTTATTTATTTATTTTATGTTATTAGCTTCTCCTGTAAAAGGCTAGAGGGACTACCTAATTTTGCAAGATTAAAACCCGAGCCAAACACATTGGTATTTGTTATTTCACTGAGCCTGAAAAATCTTCCATGTGTGTGAAGTAAATTTAAGATCATGGACAATTTATTTTGGATCCTTTTCATGGGCTATCCCTGAGATATTCAGTCATCTGTAAAACAACACTTAGACATGAATGTTTTTAAAGGATTGAATAAAGCGTGCACTAAGTCTGATATTCAGAAGTCAAGAGAATTACAGTAGCTAGATAAAACTAACACTCAGGCTGCTAAGGCTTAGCCTCAGGGTCTGGTGATACCTGCCCTTGTGCAAGGGCTATGTTTGGGTATGAATAAGAAAAAGCTGGGTGTGCAGCAAACTGGCGTTCTTTTTGAGCTGTAAATGAGAAAAAAAAAAAAATAGTCTCCTCTGAAACAAAACACAATCAATCATATTTGAATGCTTTTTAGGCACTCCTCTCTCTTTACAGTTCTCCCTCTTCTCTTCACATCTATGTCACCTCTGTAGTGCACCAACTGCTACAGGTCTTCCCTCACAGCATTGCCTTCTCCTGTTTGATGATAATGTGATAATATCCCATTAATATCTGATAATGCCTTGCTCAGTTGTGTGGCAGCGCATCGCAGAGGTGGGTAGCACTGGAAACGCTGTTGGAAATGCTTGCACAGCACTTCTGGAGAGGACACTGAAGTCGTCTTCAACAGTCGAAACTTTATCTGTAGTGCTCTGGTGAAGCTGTGGCTTCTTGCGTGGTGGGAATGAGCAAGCAAGGCTGTTTACCAGGAATGAACTGGCATCCTTGTGGGCAAGCTCAGCAGGCAGGATGTTGCAGGGGTGTAACGGATCGAACGACCCTTTCAGCTGTGGTCTTGCAAGCTGCAGGTGAGGCACAGAGCCAGACAAATTGGTTCTGACACCATTCCTGTGTCGATCTTCCAGAAATAAATACAGGGCTTTGCTCTTCAGTTGACTGTGAGTACAGCTGTTTTGTAAGCACCACACAAACTGCAGATTTTTTCCCTTCTGCAGTGATTTGATGGTAGGTAACTGGATTATATGAAGCTCGTATTGCATCATGGTGCTTCCAGGGTGTAATTTACATTATTTTGATACTGCTGTAAAATAAAGCTTTGTAGAAGTAGCTCTTCCTTTTCATAACTGGAGGAGATGGTATGTTTGGGGTTTTTTTGTTTTTTTTTTAAAAATGTCCCCAGCTCTGACAGAAAATAGGTTGTTATTATCCAGCTTGAATAAGGGCTGATGAGATTTTATTATCTGCAGCAAATATTGTGTAAGTTCCACATCTGAAAGCGTCCGATGTGATTTCATGTGTTCTGCATTTCAGTACTCTCAGAGGAGACATTTTTGTGCGGTTCAGAATCAACACCAAATACTGGAAATGTGTTGACTCTATTAATTACTACTTGGACAGTATCCAGAATACCGGAGAATCTGGAGAGCGGCTGAAACGCTGTTCAACGTGGTTATGCTGTGCTGTAAGCCTGAGCCTTGATAGTTCTACATGAATTTATGGAGAGGCCCCATAGACAGATATTCTGAAGATTTGCATTTTGACAATAAATTATCTCGTTACGGCATATGGTTTCCAAAGTACTTTAGCTGCATACTGTGGAGAGGGAAGAATATTCTTGCATACTCAAGAATTCATAAATTCTACACTGGCTGTTACTTCTGTATGCATGTGCCTGTTTAGGAAGAGCATATGACTCTGCGGTGTTACCGTGTGGGCTTGAATAAGCACCGTGTGGCTTATTTTTCTGCCTGAGTGAGGGTACGTGTCACATCTCTGCTCACGCTTGCAGGTGATGAGTTGTTCCCTGGCTCTGGGCAATGAGGTGCATTTATTCTGTTCAGCAGAGACCTCTCATTCTTGCTGCCTGCAGGTGCTTGGAGGCATAAATGTCAGGAGAGTTAATGGCTTTGAGATGCATGGGCTGGTGGGGGAAAATCTGGTAAAAACGCTACCTTAGAGGTGTTGCGGTACAAAGTAGGATCTGTCAAACGAGGGACTGGGGTATGAATGGAGTGGATGGGGGCATTTCATTTCTTTCATCAGTTGGCCATCTTAGGGCAACATATATCCACTTCTGTGTACGTGTGCCTATGAAAAATACTTGCTTTTTGAGGCTTGGGATCTGAGAAGGTGCTTATTGAAGAGGTTGCAGCTAGAAGGAGGGCTGTGGCTTGCCTGGTCAACCGTGCTGCTTTACAGAGAGGGCAAGACGATGCTAAAAATGCGCTAGGACTTGAATCTCTCCGGGACTGCAATCCTGGAGCTTTAGTGAACTCTCAGTGATGTCTGTCTTAAAAATACAGTCAGACCATAATGACAATTTTGCAGTCAGAAGACTGTTTAGGATGAGGAGCTTAACCTAATCTTAATTTTTTTTTTTTAATTTTATTGGAATGTGACCAAGTCATACTGTTCTTGAAGTGAACATTTTTTTATGAAATGAAATTTTAAAACACAGAGTTGACCTCAACTACCTAAACGTTTGTTAACCTTCATAAAGTTAAGTCTCTGTACTCTAGCTCTCATTACAGAATAGTGGATTTTAAAGACAAATTACCTTTCCATATAATTTTTGAAGTTAAGACTAGGTTAAAAAAGAACAATGTCGAAAAATAAATATAATTTTTCATGGTCTCATATCTTCCAAAGTCCTGCCTAACTAAATTGTCCAACTTTTAAAATCTTATTCTCAGCAGTATACGTGAGAAAAGTTGATCAGAAAATGAGGGAGGGTTTTTTTGTTGTTGTTTTGGTTTTACAGTCAAAGAGCTCAAATGCTACTTAAAATGGGAAGTCTGCTTTGTTCAGTATGAAACTGCTCTTGTGTCACCATTGTAATGTGTATTTGCCTGTCATCTGTGTCTGCCTGTCATCTATCTAAAGATATACTGAAATGTACGGGGAACTTAAGAAAGTGAAATATGATATAAACAGAAGTTTGGAATTGAGGCAATATGTTAGACAGGGCATCCCAAATTGGAGCCAAAAAAATGTGTACATGCCACCTTCTATACTGTATATTCCTCATAATTCCTATCAAACTGGAAGTAGTTCAGAGCTTTTTGCAGAACTGTTCATATTATTACACATATCAGTTCAATCTGATTCATTCATTTGATTACCTATAGATAGGTGGAGAAATGTAGGGGAAGTCTTGTGTGCTTGGAAAATGAAAAGGGTTTTCATTTGGTTGAGATCATCACCCGTGTGACAAGTATGTCTGTCCCACAGCCCACACATGCATTCATGTACGTTTTTATCTAAGCGTGAGTGGCAGGGCTCATCAGAATTGAGAAGGTAGAGTGCTTATGATATATAATGTCTGTATTTAGACATTTTCATACATTCTGAGGGTGTAACATACCTATTACATACTTTACACCAATACTCACATCTTCAGTTATGACTAATTTTTTTTCCCAAGAGCATCGTGAGTTATGATCCTTATAATATTTGGTTTTCTTCTTTCTCTGTTAATATGTAAATGTTAATATAATATTGGCCAAGTTGGAAGGTTTTTTTGGTGCCTTTCAGATGCATCAAAACCTTTGGGCAATAGTAAGAGGTTATGTGTATTGCAGGGGTTCCTTATAATCTAAGGCTGAACTGTATCAGCAGAAGGAGACATACTGTACATTATGTACTTCGAATAACCTACAAGACCTTTGTAGTTATGACGTACGATCTGTGTTATTCTGTCTCCTCTGTGTAAGGGTGGTTTGAATCACAGACAGAGAAGAAAAGTTCTCATTAGGTTTCTATTGTGTATTGATCTTGTTGTAGATAACATTTATGCTAGTAGAGGTGTGCTGTGCCAATTTCACCATACTAAGATAAGAATCCGAACTTTGGTACAGGATCCTACAGATGTGTCTGTAAAATAGCATTTACTGAGCATTGGTGATTTCAATGACGAATATTTTGTAGCAATTTTTTTTACCCTAGGCTGAAGTGCCAGGAGGACTTCCTTGAGATGCCAAATGTTACAGCCTTTGGGGCACGCAGGAAAGTATGCCTTTCCCCTTGACTGAATAAGGTGTTCATGGTTGATCAGTGTAAATGACTTCCGTTTCTTTAAGCAGTTGTTTGCTGATAGGAAAGACGAGACATATTCCACATGCAATTGGTAACAGCTCTTTTTTAGTTAGGTATATGGTAGTAGTTACAACAGTGTACCTGAATGCATGTATCTTATTTTTTGTAGAATCTCGGTCAGAGCAATTCAATGCTTGCCAGAGAGTTTGAAGCACAGTTTTGAGTTTTCTCCCCCATTGTAATATGGAATAGTTATCTGGCAAATGGTTTGCTGTATGGTATTGCATCTGCATTTAAGCACCTTATGCTATCCTTGATTATCATATATGTACACAGAGTAATGATCTCATGAAAGCAGAATCACTTTTATGAGCCATATGATGCATGAAAACATATGTGAACACCATCATTTCTGGTTTTATTTTTTTTCCTTGAAGTCTTGCATTACTTTTCTTCAAGGGACTATGGAGTCTGCTCCATTCCTCTGTTTCCTATTGTAGTTACCTCTTTCCCATCTTCACTACAGAATAGTTGCTTCTTGACTACTAAGAAATAAGCAGAAACTGGGGATATCTATACTTTCCCTCTGGTTTACAATTGCTGTTGCCCAATGAAACAATGTGTCATATGATACAAGTGTATATATGATACAAATGTGTAGAGAAATACAAGTGTGAGTAGTAGATGTATGCAACTAAAATGGAAAAAACCTGTATAACTGAGAAATAACAGTAATTGTCTGAGGCATTTTGTTCCAGTTTAAGCTGAACTAATACATTATGCAACTAAATTTAATAAGAACATAATAAAGCAATGAAGTATAATAATAACTATGAACCTATGTAGCTACATAGTAACATATGTAGCTTTGAAGTAACAAATTATGTTGGTTTTCATGGATTTTATTTCTTGAGTTTTTCATACAAAAATAATCCGTTTATTTCAATCTGAGATTAAATCAGGAACGTGATTAGAAAAAACTTTTTTCAGTGCGATAGTAATCACGTTTAGGATGCAAGAGCCCAGTGTCCCAGTAGTCATTGCTGCGATGCTTAGTTTTTAGCCTTTAGCTCCTTTCTGGCTTTTCCCGCTGCAGCCCAGCGCTGGGCAGCGGGTCCCTGCATGCTGAGCAGGGGAAGGCTTTCACATCCGAGAAGGAGCAGGGAACTTCATGAGCAACGCTTCAGAAAAGCATTAAGGGGAATTAGGCATTTCACATAGAGGTTCAGGAAATGTCTGCCTCCAGCAGTGGCCTGAGCCTCCTCGTGCACTGCAATGCCTCGGCTTTTTATCGCGGGAGAGAGCCACCTGACGTGAAGGAATTGCCTTTCTTTTATCCAGTCACATGGTGATTGGAGAAGTAATTCAGGGTGTACATATGTTAATAACTGCTAGCGATTTTAGCAATATCTTAATACTATGCTACAGGTGTTTGTTTCAGACATAAAGTTGCTACTGTTCCGGTAAATGCATTATTTGAGGTTGTGCATATAAATAATTTCACTGCTTGATGCTCATCTGAAGCAATTGAGTTTTTTTTCTCCCAGTCTTCTCTTTTTTTGTGAAAATGTTTATTTTCTTTATTTTAATGATACTTGAATTAGGACAGCCTTTTTTCTGAGGAAGCATTCTCTCGTTTTAGTCACATGCTCCTTTTACATGAGAGATACAAGAGAAAAAAAAATAACATACTTGGTACACTTGAAGTTGAGCTGAATTTGACCGTTAAATACTGGCTTCATTCTTACTTTGATCAGTGTAAGCCATATACTGGACCCATGGAAATGACTTAATCTGTAAACGAGATGTTAGGGTTAATGAACCAGTTCTAATAGCTCCAATATTAAATTTTCATCTAATGTAATTTATCAAAAGTAAATTGTTTATAATTAAGGTGGACATGTACTTTACAGCTGTTTTATACTGTAATGAAATAGTAGTTAGGCAGTAATCAGAAGACATCTATGGTAATCCTCTTTTTCTCTTTTTTCTTTTTTTTTTTTTTTTTATCCTTACAATAACACCACTTAACAGTATAAGTTTTGATAAACCTAGAAGGTTATCATCACCTGTTCTGCGTGGGGAGATGGGAGGTTACCCAGGAAGAGAGTGCTATGGAATAGCAAGTAGGTAGTTTGGTTGAGGGAAGCTCTTCCTTGCATGAGTAATTAACCCATGTCTTTATATGCTCGTCCAAGCTGTAGCAGGAAGGTGCCCATTAATCAAGCTGCAGTTTGGTCATTTATACTTTCAAATCACTGGAGGCAGATCTGGAAATCTGAAATGGCCCCTGTGCTTTCCTCAGAGGTAACTGTATGTTAGTAGTATGTGAAATAATGTCTTGAAATCTGGGCATTTCAGAAATGAGGTGCTGATATATAAGCAAGTTAATTTTAGAGGTGATCCAAATTGGTTTTAATAATTGCCTTTTACGCTTCTGTTGCCTGCCTTGTGTTTAATGTAGGAAATACGACATGATCACTAGAAAAGTATCGAGAGGTTTGAGAAATATTTGTTCTTATAAGCAAAGTCAGTTGGTTTTGCTCGCTGTTTCCAAGGTAGCCTTTCAAGGCTGTCTCTGACAGGTTATTAAAAACAGGCATTCTTCTTCAGGCCAGTGACTGTTCAGGGGATGACTTTTGATCTATGAGTCTTCCTGCTGGAGATGGGGAAAATGTTCATGGCCTAAAGTTGAAGTAAGCTCAAGAATTTGTTATGGTATTAATTTGTACACATAGGCCATTTCAAAAGGACTAATAGTTTCTTCATTAGCCTGTTGGCTTTTGGGGAACCATCTTGCCTTCATGGTGGTCTTCAAATCTTGAATTTGCTTCCTTTTTTCTCCCTCTCTTCCTTGTTAATTTTTTTAACTTCTAAGATAGAAAAATGTAATTTTAAGTAAATCACAGTAGTTATGCAACACTGTAGTTTTGAGCCACTTACAGAGTATGCCACGTCCTTAAAATCAAATATTAATGAATTCCATAATAAACTACACTACTGCTTATGAGCCTCTACTAGCTGGAAATAAATTGATGCTGTGCAAAAGGTTCAGTCTCAATAGACATCCTGAATATCAAGAACTAAGTCCAATCTAGAGGAGCAGTGCAGGAGAAGCAGGTCTTCAGGTGCAGAAATAATCTTAGTTTGATCACAGGAGGACAGAGAAGCACTTTGAAACTCCTAAAACGGTCCCTGTCTAAGAGAGGGCTTTGCGCTTCAACCCTGTGTGGCACGAGAGCTGGTCTTACTGGCAGGCCAAGGGTGCGCTGAATCTCCTGTGAGTTCAGAGCTGGGTTCCCATGTTCTGGCCCCAAAATACTGGGCCAAATGTTGAAGCCTGTAATCAGGCAGACTCTTAGCAAATCAAGATGTACTACGATTTTTACATCTGTAGATTAAAACAGATTACTTCCTGGAATTAAACTTTAGGAAAGCCTGTGAGGGTCATGAGTTGGGCTATGATACCTCAACATTAGATCAGGTTCTTTAGATACTGTATACTCTGAAAGCCTTCAGGGTCTGGCCCTCTGCTTGGTCCTCACAGAGGATAACTTGACATGGAAGAAATTCAGTGTACATCATCTCTATCCATCCTGTAGCCTTCACCTTCACCATCATTTTCATAATGGGAAATGCTACTGGTGCCAGCCCCACTGAAACTGTGCTGCCTGGGGTACTGCAACTGAGCGTCTTGAAGGGGTGGGCAAGAGAGAATCAACCTCACTCAATGAAAAACCCAAGTGGACATTACTTCCATGTAGCGTTACCAGCTCTTCCTTTCAGTCCTGCCAGACTCATCTGCAACCCCAATTAGAGGGGCAGAATGCCTGTCAAAATAACTTGTGACTTTTCACATCCGTGTTGTTTAGTAATAAATGTAGAACATGTTTAGAGTCCAGATGCTGTTCTGAAAAAAATGTTAAAGAATTAGAGTCTTTAACCAGGAAAAATGTAGCATTTGGTATTTGATGTTTTTTTTTTCCCCTGTGCTACAGAGAAGGCAGCACCTTGAAGGAACTGTCTTGTACAGGGTTGATTTTTTTTTTCTTTTTTTTGATGGCTTTCAATGTGCTTTTATCATCATAACAGAAGTTCTTAGTGACTCATACTATGAAAGCAGCAATCTGTTAATGAGGCATTTACCTTCAAATGCTTGAAATGCCATCTTGAGTGGTTTTAAGTATTAAGTTGTGATAATATAACTGCACTGTACGTTAACAATTATCTGTATTTAAATTCCCACTCTGACTTCTTGAAACTGTTTTAGCATTTATCAGCCCCTAACTACATGAAGCCTATTTGAAGGCTGAAATTCTGCGCCCTCATTCTTGAGAAATGTTATTCTGAGAGAATTTCATCAAATAATTTGACCTCTAGGGCTGGAATTCTGCCTTTCATCATTTAGTTGGGGCCTTTTGATGATATTTGCTTCCAAGTTCTGTAAATTCTCGAACTCTCAGAATATGTTCCCATGCCTCCATGATCAAAACAGTCATTTGTGCTGCAGATAATAGAGTTTTGGCCCTCAAGGTAAAGCAAAAAACAGTAATGCTTACATAGTTTTACTGTGGTGGTAATGCAGAGCCCTAGGATAGCCTCCAGCATAAAACCAAAAAAAGCACAGCGGGCAGATGTAGTAGATATTCACAAACTAGCAAAGCAAGAAAGGCCACCACACTGTGTCACAGCATGCCTTCAAAATAGAGGCCAACATGATGTTGGACTGAGCAGTCGGTTTAATTAAAGACAAGTGCAAATAACAAGAAAACACCGTTAAACCATCTGAACACCTGCATAAGAGTGCCCTAAATCTTCACAACTTCTCTGAATCCTGTCAGCAGCAGTGCGTCTCCCCCGCTCTCACCATCCCAGTGCTCTCCTGATGGCATCATTGTGTAAGAACATTTTGTTAGATATTCATTTTCTTTGCCAGATGATGATCCTGTGGGTACCCAGGGGTGGTGTTCTGCCCGTTCCTAGCCCCATTATCCTACCTGTCTTTCACTTTGTGTTGCCGTTCGTTCAGGAGAGGAATATTAACATGCTGTCCCCCATTATGTGCATTAAATGAACATTGCATTGCAAATGCAAAGTTCATTTTTTTTTTTTTTTTTTAGACTCTTGCACACCACAGCGATCTCCACTTTTGAACTTGCTTTCCTACATTGCCTTTCTTCAGACAGCTGCTTCACTATTACCTGTGAGGCTTTTGCAGATGACAAGCGCTACAGCACTTGCTAGATTTTTAGCTACATCAGGCACTGTACCGGCAAACCCATCTTCTCCACACATGGTGAGGTTGTTGCTTCTTTTGAAAGGCATCTTGCAACAGCCTGTGCGCTGTGGTGCTGTCAGAAACATATGCCTCATAATAAAGATTTATGTACTGTATGTATGTCAGCCCTGACAATCCCAGACTGTTTGTGTGCTCTGCTAATACAGTGACTAAGTCTTCAGAACGGTAACGTTCAAAGCTCATGCTTGTCTCTTTCCATTTGTCCTTTTGGTGTGGTATCTGTTTCCTGTTTCTTAGCCAGTTATTTCAGAGCTAATTAACTTACTTAAAATGAGTGCAGATTCCCCCCCCCGTATTTCATTTCTTACCTCCCATGCAAACAGAGGTCTATGAAACTGCATTACTTTACTTCTAAACATGGCAGACGCAAGGAAATGCCCTGTGACTTCCTTAGTCTGCGTATCCTGATAGATAATACCACTCTGCAATATGTTTTTTAAATCTGTAATTTGATTAAATAGTGAATACCTGATTAAGGTACTTAGGGTTTGGGGTTTTTTTCATTACTACTTACAATGGTTGACTCGGAATCAAAAGCATTAAATGAGCACGTAATGGGGGATTCTCCTTAAAGAGTCCATGTAAAAAACATGCCTGAGAGGCGAACTCTGTTTTCTGTCATACAGAGATAAATTGAGAGGAACACTACTGAAGTTAATGGAAGCAGCTCACATTAAAGTCACCATGATAGCAGAAAAAAAAAAAATAATCTTAAAATGGATGTTGCTATCAAAATCTTAACTTTTTTTTTTCCTTTCTGACACACAGAAATGTTTTGCTGCTTATTGCAGCTTTACCATTTCCAAAATATAGGCTTCACTGTAATGAATGAGTCCCGCAAAGTATCTTTGTTGGGGCCTTGCTTAAGTACTATAAAATGAGAAAGGTAAATGATAATGGCCAACTTGCAAAAGAAAAAGCAGACACAAAAAACATCTAAAAGAGTTAGTGATGGAGCTTTGTTCTGCTATAGATTTGTTACTATGTACCTGACTCAGTGTTTCACAAAATGGCGGCATGGTTGAGGTCAACCATGGAGGTCGACTTGTCCAACCCACCCTGCTCAAGCAGGGCCACCTAGAGCTGGTTGCCCGGGACCATGCCCAGGACCATTCCAAGGATGGAGACTCCACCACCTCTCGGGGCAGCCTGTGCCAGTGCTCGGTCACCCTCACAGTTGAAAATATTCCAAGCACAGAAATAAGAAACTTGACCCATATCTTGAAGTAACCATTATAATGATCTCCCAATACAAAAACGAGGCTGGAAGAGTTGAAATGATTGTTGGCTGCATAAGGAAGAGAACAGCCACTAGAAATGGGAAAGCAATATTGCTCTGAGACTTTGCCGGAATACTCTCTGCAAGTCTGGACCTGGTACGACAGTAAAGTATGCAGAAGTGCTCCTAAACCAGGGAGAAACACAGGATAGGGGGCTTGATGCCTGTTACATACTGTCTGGCAACTGGGTAAACTAATCACTCGCCAAAAAGTTATTTCATAACGCATCCTCTCCCTCTTTTCACTGTGAAAGAAAATGGATTAGGAAAAGGTTTCCAAAGATTTTGAGCAATGGGAACAGACTTTGCAGAAGTCCGCAGGTGCTCAGAGAGTTTTGGGAAGCTTTTCATGGCGAAAGGTTTGGGTGCTGCAGGACACCTACTGAAGTTTGGGTCCCTGTAGGTATCCTACTGGCACCTACCTGAATAGCATGGTGCTACCTTGCTAGGCAGGATGGAGAAGAGAGGCTGTCTTGGCTGCTGAAAGGGCTTACGCTTTCTGGCAGATCTAGGGGTGTGAAGGGGGCTGTGCAGCCGCCTGAGGATGTGCAGCAAAGAGCACTAACTTACTCTGAGATCCAATTTCTCTTAAATGTTCGTAGCACCTGATCAAAAGCTTTACAGGGAAGGAGGAAATGTACTACATGTTTTGTTCTGAAACACATTGCCAGAAAAATGATTGAGCTACCTGACAACTTTTAGGAATTATTAAATGAGTTCATATGTGACTTGTGGTTTTGTGAAGTTGCATTTTTAGGGCACAGATGTTTTGTTTCCACTCATCCTGTCAAGCAATAAAAATTTGGATGATCAAAAGGTTATATTAAATAAAAACAAAACAAACAAACAAAAAGCCACCCCAAACTTTACTTTTTTTTGGCCTGTGTGATTTCCCCCTCCCTGTATGTTGGTTTCTGAGCCTTTAAGGTATAATTGGGTCATACTTTCCAGTTTTCTCAGTATAGTCCCTAAATTGCAAAAATCCTATTGACTTAAAAGGGAATTGGTATTTCTTCCATAAGCTTTTTTGGAGTAGTGGGGTTTGAGGTTCTCAAGTGATACACTGATTCCAGACACGGCGGGGGCTAAATGAAATACTGAATGTCATACAGGTAGGCAGCACGCTCTGTAAGCATACATTTGCACGTCTGTTTTCTTGCACACATAGTTGTTAGCACATAGATGGGTATACTGTGTGGCCAGGGTGAACCCACCAATATAGGATAGGTATTGTAGGTTGTTTAGTTTCTGTTTTTTTTTCCAGAAGATCCTCAAATAGTTAAGAGTACTCGAGTTAGTGATAAGGACTTCAGAAGTACTCAGTATCTCTTCAAAAAAGCTATGCAAATCCCATTTTTACCACTTAAAATTAAACTGAGGTATGGTTAGGATTTGAAGGTGTAAATTAGGTAACGAGTGTGGTAATAGTGAATAAGTTTCTGATATTCCATGGGTTTGTAATAATAATTGTAAACTGTGCTTTGACTTGCATAAGATTGTAATTTCTGCTAGTACTGAAAATAAGCTTAATAAATTCACTCCCTTAGATGCATGAACACAATTTGGTATATTGTGCAGACTCTACTACTGACAGTATCAGGGCTAAAAAAGCTTAGAAGAGAAGTAAATGTGATTGTTATTAATTTAGGACTCACATGAGATGAATTCGCCGTATCTGCTGTATTACTGTAACTATATACTGTATTATTATATTGATAGTATTCTACATCTTACTCAGAATTACAATCCATTTTCAAGCAGTTGATTCACCTGCAAATTCATAAACTAATGCAACAGATTTCCCCAGAATAACCACGTCTCTGCTTCCTTTTAGCAAATGCATTATATGGTTACAGGGAACTTTAAAGCTGTCAATTTGGAACTTGCACTGACTTCCATCAGAGGACCAGACCAAAATCTTTGCAAAGTCTACCTCTTTTCTCTACCCAAATGATTAGAGCATTTGATGCCACTTATTTGTTCTAAACGTTGTTTTTTCATCTGTATCCTACTAATAATACGTTTTTGCAATAGATGTTCCAAAAGAAAATGCAGTAAACAGTATTGAAGAAAAAAACACAAACACCTGTAAATATCATTGGAATATGGTATCTTCTTTAAAATAGTTTACATTTCTTTCAACAACATGTCCTTTTCTGATTTTTAATGTTTGAGGGAGGCCTGCAGGTTGGTGTGCCTGAAGGTATTTGTTGCAGTGGTATCCTATTTCTCACTTGACAGTCTTCCCTCAGGCTTTGCATTCTTAGCTGAGCTGGTCATGCTGTTTGCAGCCTCACTGGTAACGGTGACACCGAGTTGCAGTGACGACTGGGAGGGAAGGACCTTCTCATGGCGCTGGTAGTACTGCGGCACTCTGTAATGCTCTGCACATTCGCAGAGGCTCTCTGCCCAAGCAAACTTCTTTTCACAACTGGAGATTAATCACCTACTGGGCTTGTAGATTAATTTTATTAACAGGCACATACCGGATCATTAGTTTAGGTTCGTGGCTTGATCTCACATTTCTGCTATTTTCTTCTGACAAGTGGAAATGTTTTATAAATAGTAAATTAAATGAAAATGGGATTAAAAAATGAAAATAATGCTACGAAGTATGAAAACGATGTTGTTTAAATAAGTTAGTAGTTGGAGGAGACATTTCCCCAAATTGTTCTTTCAAGCTTTTTTTTTACTCTAATTTTTGATTACTTTTTTCCCCTCTGCATTTTAAAATCCCAGTCATTTATTAGTTTGTTATATAGTTTATTAGATGCTCAGCAGATAGTTTACAACTATAAATTTTACACTGATAGTACAATTGCAGAAATTTTGTTTGCACTTCAGGGTGTAAAACCAGCAAAATAACATTCCTTAGCTGGTCCTGTCAAAGCAGAATATTTGAGGGAATGAATCTTCGTTTCTGGCTGTGCAGGCCCAATGCTCATTAATGGGAGCAAAGGCAGAACAACCCACCTAGCAATCCATTAACAGGGCGTTGGAGCCCTTCCTCTTTATGAGGAAGCATCGCTAATAACCCATCCCCATCTGGAGAGTCTGCTGACTTTCATGTGTTGGGCCCTATATCTGTTAGTGCTAGCACCTATGGATGATGGACAAAGGCTTCTTGAATTCTCAAAATCTGTGGAAATTGGGCCAGTATGTTTTGTCACAAAAATGCAAATTATGAGCAGAAGTGGGAGTCCTTCAAATTTATATAGAAAGAGAGGGCGGAGAGCTGCTGTCTCTTAATATTGTATTTCTAACAGTTCATTACAAATGTTTGGTGTACATCTGATAATGAATTGTAATGGACTGTCATTATGGCATGGATATGTGCTGTAGTTTGATTTGAAATCCATTGCTAATTAGTTAAGTGCAAATCTGAATGCTGTAACAACAAAATGGTGGCTGATTTACGCATCTGATTTAATTTTCCATTCTGAAGTAAGATGAAGCTGAGGTATTTATTTTAAAGTTTGTAGAGGACTTTTACTTACAAAGTCACTGACTTCTGGAAATTCTACCTTTTGAATTCTTCACAACTGGTCCATTAATGTCAGTGGAAGCTTCGTGTCTTGTTTATATAGGTCTCTAGATATAAGGATTTCCTACCAATACTGCTGTTAGCAGCTCCTTCAGCACAGAGTATAAGGTTTGCATTCCCTGATAGAAACCTCACAGCGTGACACAGCGTATTACTGCTTTTAAAAACCAGCATGTGCATTAGCAGTGCCTCAGTTGGATGACAGCAGCGTATGAATCCCAGCTCAGTTCTTGAGGCCATTGGTCACCTTATTGACATCGGTGGGGCTTAAAACATTATGGGTTTGGGTCTGGGAGTGGGGCAGGCTGGAGTGTTATTTATTGACTGCGACAAGACGTTGGCAGTGACATGAGATGCTTCTTAAAATTTGCTTTTTGTGCAAGGTGAGGTGATATGAGATGCTTTTTGTGCAAGGTGAGAGTGTGGAACAGCATATTCCCAGCTTATGAACCTAAAATGTTGAGCTTTCAACCAGTGGGGTTTGGCTTTAATAAATAAATAAATAAATGTCTGGATGGGTTTAAATCAGTGAACTTACTGATACTCTGTGATTGTTCTGGAGTATTTTCCTCACTCAATGGTGATGAGATAATATTTTGTTTAAACAAAACACCGTCAGTCCCTTGTATTACTGGTTTTGTTTATTAGGAGTGAGGAAACTCTTGGTTTTGTTTTTAAGATTTCTATTGGTATTTCCTTACTTTTAAAGATGGATGGGCTTCACTAAGCGGCAGTGTTGCCGGAGGTCACAGCTACTGAAGGAAGCAAATTAACATATAGTATGTTAATTTGTTTTCCCTGTCCTTCAGTCACAGTGAGGAGAGTCTAAATATTTCAGTGACTGAGGCTTTGGATTCCCGCTCCTTGCTGCACAACAACAACAAAAGCTATTTATAGCAATAACAGTTAGCAGCGATACAGCAGCCTCAGACAGCTATAGGCAGCGTCTCACCATGACCACAAATGTTAACTGCTTTTGCACTGAATGCCTCTGTGAAAACAAAGAGCACTGAGAAATAAAGATCAAAGCAAAACCAAAAGAAAGATTTTTTTATTGCTATGTTTTACTTTGCTGGCAGACCAGAGCAAAGGTTTTCTGAACATTTAAAAGATGAAAAAGGTGAAGAATCCCAGAAGCGATTTATCTTGAAGCGAGATAACTCTAGTATTGATAAAGAAGACAATCAGGTTGGTTCTCGGTTCGAGAGTTGCTGAAATTTGTTCTGTTTTTGAAGGTGGGCTGACTGATGTTATTGTTGTTCTTTTGTTGTTGCTCTCCTCCTCCTCCTCCTCCCCTGCCCCCCCCCCCCGCCTCCTCTGGCGTACGTACCACCGTGGGTAGCATTGAACCCCGGCGTGGCCGCTTCAGCCGTGGCAGTGTGTGGGTTTGCATGGGTGGTTTGCTTGGCGCAGGACTTGCTGCATGCCCACGGGAGGGGGAATGCCGGCGGCTCCGGGCTGCGTGGAAGGCTGTGTCAGTCGCATTTCTCAATGTCTCGCCTAACTATGGCAGTTGTTCCGCTCCCTACAGCTTCCTCCTTCTGTTGTACCCATTTAGACTTGGATTTCAGTATGGACCGATGATAAACTGATGTAGCCCAAAAAGGAGAGAGGAAAAAAAAATATTTATTAAAAAAAAAAAAAAAGTGCCCCAAACAAACATGTGATGGTGAGGCCAGGTTGATTTTTTTAAACCATCCTAAATTAAAGTTTTGACAAAAATAAACCAGTTTCATCTTTTAGTTCCTTCCTTCCTCCTGTGCCCTCACCACCTTTTACTGTCTGTGTAACTTACTTGCTTGTCGTGCATGTACTGTGGCAGACGTTCCCCCTCTGTGTTGCCTGTGCCATAACACTACCTTACCTTAGGTGAGCCTGATGAGTAGGGGAGCGCCAGGGAAATGTGTGTGTTTGTGCTGCCTTTAAAAGCGGGTGTTGTGCTGTTGCAATCCAGTGCAAGCTGTGTATGTGGAATATATTAACAAAAAAAAACAAAAAGGGTTCTGACGTGAATTGGTTTTATGAGAAAATTCTCACAGGTAAGAAGACAGCATATGCTTTCTTTGCTGAGGTTATATTTGTGGAGGGACCTGCCAGTGAGTCTCTCATTACCACTTTCCTTCCCGTTTTCAGTAAAGGACTGATTCTTCCTTTTTTTCTTCCTCGTTTTTCCCTTTTTTTCCTTGACTTTCAGTTGTACATAGCAGCCTTGCCAGTTACGCTGCATCCAAGTTGGCTTCAAAAACAAAGCCCAAGCATTTTCAGGTTGTGGTGAACATGGGGATGAGCCAAAGGAAAGCACCATGACCTATCTCACCAGGTGCTGGGGTGCAGGGGGAGAAGGAGCAGTACTTGAAACCCAATCCCCAATGAAGCATTTCTTGGCTGGGGGTCCTCTTCTGCTCTCCTCCCTCCCACGGCACAGCCATTTCCTGCACTGCGGTTTACCAAGAGGCACAAATGGCCCTTCTTTTCCCAGCAAAACTGAAGTCGAGGGTTCCTTATGGTGTCGAAATGGTTAAGACTGTCGTGGCCAATATTTGGGACTTCTCCTTGTACACAGAGACTTTGGTGGGTTTCTTCTAGGGTTTGCAGTTTAGCTCTTGCAGCCTAGTTTCCCTGTTTTCTTCCTTGATCTCATAGGTAGCGCAGTGCAGCACTGCCTGCCCTCCCGCTCCTCGCAGCCGGTAGGAGAGTCGAGAAGTCTTAGCAGTCGAGAGCAATGGCACTTAGGCTTGGGGTGAGAACACCCGGTTTTAGGATAATGGGTCCACAAAAGCCGTGCAGAAAGCCTTGTTTCGGCCACTCGCTCTACGAACCCGCGTGCAGTATCTAACTGGAAACCCTCGGGTGCCCAGCCTTGCCGGGCGCTTCGTGCAGGAATGACAGCTATCGTTTTCATGCTTCATTTGTTTAAGTGAACATTTATTATTCTCAGCTGACAGTTACTTAACGGCAGTTTTTAACAGCTCAACTTATATAACCCTCCTGGTTTTCTTTCTGCTCAGCAAAACAGAATTCTTCCATTTAGAGATGACAGACGAAGTAAATCAATTGAAGAGAGAGAAGAGGAGTATCAGAGAGTGAGGGAGAGAATATTTGCACAAGATGTGAGTAGTTGTTTTAATTGCCTCTTTAGTGCCATACCTTTGTCGGTAGTCAGACAGTCTTGCTCCCCTCCAACACGAACACCGCAGCTGGACTTGCCCTGTGGAGCTGGAGGTGACAGGGAAGGGCAATTGGCGCAGAGGGTCCGAGAGGAGCTCGAGAGGTGCGGAGGTTGGCTTCTGGAGAAGGAGGTGACGAGAGTTGCAGGGAGAAGGGTAGAGGAGAGATCAGGCTCAGCATGTTGTCTGGGGAGTGCTTATCCCGTTTCTTTGAATGTTCGTGTGGTCTAGGTTTCCTTCTGTTTTCCTTCTTTTTTGCCAACCAAAGAGCAGTGATTTAAATGGACACTCTCAATAATTTCAAATAGCTGTGTTATTTCATATTCATTTTGAGCTGGATCAAATTTTGTAAGCGTCCTTCTGAAGAGCCTCCTCATGGTTTTGTTTCTTTGGACCAGTGCTGTAGCACTAAGAGTAAGAACAAAGAAAAGCCAGAGGTTAAAAGTGGAGTTGCACAGGCTTTTTGAAATGACCGATTAAGGAACTGTATTTCTGTCATCAGAAAAAGTTGGTCACGTTGTTGATGATTTTATTTTGAAAGGCATAAAATGAAGCAGGCATTATAATTCCCGCCCTACCAAAAAATCGGAACTTGCACAACAAGCTACATTGCTAGAGGAAAACATTTAAATACAAAACATCTGTGAGCAATACCTCATGTTCCTGAAAAAATTATAATTTGCTGTAATACTGTAATGACAGGGTCCTAAAAGGAAAAAAATAAAAAAGTCAACATTTTATTGTTTTATCTCACATCTCAGTGGGAGCTCTGCCACTTAGAGGAATATGGGAATAAACCCAATTAAAACTATTACTGAAAATCATATTTGGCAGTGTCCTTTTAAATGAAAACTGTTCATATGTTGCAGGGCTAATAGTATTATTTTAGATATCCTTTTATTTTGTTCTGGTGTTGGAGTTGCACACATCCAAGTTATTTTTCTTTAGCAGAATACATTGTATAGTTTTAAGGTGTGTGTTGTCTCATTTGTGATAAGTTATTTTGCTTGTTTTAAGTAGCTTGCCACATCTAAATGTTTTTAGCCTGGCTTTTCCTTTCTTGACTGAGGCAATTCCAGTAAAAGCAGAGGCCCTTTGGTTTACGTTTTGCTTTCAGCATGTGGGTCTGATGTAAATACTGTCACAGTATATACGGTAGAGTTAAAAAGTTGTTCGAGGGCTGCAAAAGCCTCTTTGCAACCTGTCTCCTATATGAAAGTTTGCTGTTTCTGGCTTATTACAAAGGAGCTTGTCCAAAACAAAAACATCTTTGGGTTTTGAAGCAGACTTCAAATGAGGCAAAATGTTGTTTAAAAATACCATATGAAAAGTTGTTGCCAAATAATGCAGTTTCTATCACAAGCAGCAGCTTGAAATGCCAGGCTGGGAAATGGAGGTGGCTGGAAAAGTGTGCTGAAAGTCGCTCCACGATGCGCTGCTGTCTTTCTCTCTAGATACTTGTGTTTTAAAGATAGGCAAGTGGTGAACATTTTAATTGCTCACAGCAGGAGGTTGTTGTGGTCCATTGGGTTAGCATCTCCGAGAGGCAAGACCTAAGTAACAGTGTGGTTTGTGACAGGCATTTTAAATGGATTGGGAGTGAGCATTTTTAAAGATCAGCAATGTTAGATATCTCTCCCTCTCTCTCTCATATCCACTCATTTGCTCTCTCTCTCTGCTGTTGCAGGTGTTAGTGAGCATCGTAGGGCAGTGAATTTCAGCAAGCTGTACTAATAATATTAACAGGAGTATATGTGTTAGCTGAGCTTTTTTGAGTGGAGCACTTCTCACAGAAATGAGGTGGTTTTTAGGATGATGTCCGTGGTTGCAGTGGTGGACAATGTCTGGTTTTTTTCAGTTTTAGGAAAGAGAGCAACGGCTTCCTATTACAGGTAGCCACTTACTGCATGTAAGACTTTATAGTTTTAAAGTCCTCTGCAATCATTAATTAATCCAATTCTCCCCACGTTTCTCTGAGGTAGGTACCTAAGCCTTGTCATCCTGCAAACTATAGATGTAGAAAGATAGACAGGGAGGGATTAATCATGCGGTATTTTTATTATCTCTATACTGTTTACACTGCTATAGTCAAGCCTTTATCAGTGCCTTGCTTATGAACCTTAGCAAATGGATTATAGTTACTTCCCTTCTAATTAGAGTATGCATGAAGAGAGCTTGCATGAGAGGTCTCCAAAGGGCAGCCATGAAGGTCAAGAGTACTGCCGTAACTTGTTGCACCTAGTACCCCTCTCTAAACATGTTTGAAGTACCCAAAACTCTTTGGATAACATATCAGCCCAAGAGTCAGAACTGTGAACAAAATATATGAGGAAAAGGCAGTCTGGTTACAGGGACAAAAAATTCTGTGCATGTTTCAAATGCTGTGAAAAATGTCTTAATCTGGACCCCACATACCAGCCAACAGAAAGTTTGCTTGCCCTTCCTTTTGATTTTGCAGCACTCTAGTGCGCCAGATATCTTCATTTCCAAGTGGGAAGGTTTTAACAAAATAACTATGTTGATGAATAATGCCATCATTATGATAGTCCTTATGATGATTAGTCTGATATTAGTCAGTTTAAATTATGCTTTCTGGCAAGTTTTGCATCTGCTGTGTTGGCTATCATAAATTTTGACAAGGGGAGCGGGAGGTTTTAATGACTCCTGTCATGTGTAGAGTCATAGCAAGTGGCAGGGATTGAGAAACATGTTAATGTGATATCTTAATAAAAGGATTGGTGAAGAAATAAATAGTTAATAAATGTGATAGTTCCAGCTCGCTAAGGACTACAAAGTACACTTCAAACTCCTCAGGCTGCTAACACTAAAACAGCATTGCATGAGCTCTGTTGTGCTCAAAGCTATTTTCAAGGTTATTTTTTAATTGCAAAGCCTACAACCTTCCTTTTTAAAACATGTTTTTATTGGAAACTTAGTTTTACAACAGTTTGTGAATTTTACAACCAAGTGCACTGGAGCAGAGGACCTGGAGTATCTGGGTCTTGTAAAGAAGTAGTTTCTTGTCTGAACTGCTTTAGTTGCTTTTAGAAGGTTGAAAAGCAATTGTCCAAGAAAGAAAAAGAACAATCTAAAAGAATAAAAGAGAAGTATATGTTGTTCTTCCCCTGTGTGTTAATTCAAATTGTAGATGTAACTGAGAATCCCAAATGCGTGCATAAATGGTACACTATGTTTGGCTTTTGAGCATGCAGAAAATTGATTCTGAAGACTAGCAATCAAATTACATAGGGGAAATTTCATTCTTCAAGGTTAATGCAATGCATAACCTCATGAGCCAGAATCACGTAAGGACCATCCGTCGTTCATAAATGTATTCTCTAGTAATCATTGTGTATTCGCTGAAAAATGTAGATGTTTTATTACTTACACAAATGCTAGAATTGCCCATGGTACACATGGAACTTATTAAAGGAAATACACATGCTTTTTATTTTTTGTTCTTAATTGTAATGGCTATTTTTGACTAAGGAATGTATTCTGAAGAGCCAGATTCTTTAGATAAAATAAATCATGATTCCTCTACTTAAGAAAACACTGAGGATATTTCTCACTCTCTGATTAAAGAGAGTCATGAAAGAAATGTTTGAAAAGGTGGCTTCAGCCTGTCCTATCCTTCTAGTAGGAAAAGATGAGGAAGAAAAGGGTTTAAAATTAATAAAAACAAAACAAAGACACGCCTTGTGTTGGCTACCGTAAACCTGTAGGTACTAAAAACTCCCTTACTGCTGTACAGAGCCTTTGTTTGTGGCTGCAGATCAAGCAATAAGCATTAGTTGGAAGCCTGAGATCTATCATACCTTGTTAACTGACGTGAAAATGATTACCTGATGGTATCCACTGCAGGATATTGCTGCATGTTAATAGTTATCTATGTTGGCTAATGTAATTAAAAACAAAAGCAGCAACCCTCAGTATACCTAGTGCACTGACAGAGCTGATGCACGTTTTCCAGTTGAGACTTGAAAAGGTTCTGGGAAATTGGAAGAGTGAAATACTCGTTTCATAAATAACAATTAGTCATACAGAGCACCCTAATGGAAATCTTGCATGTGGACGTCTCCAAGGAGGTGAATTTGTAGGTAATCTTGCATGACTTTTTTCCTTTTGTAGATTTGTTGTCAGTGTCTTTTATAAGTATACAAGAGCCGAGTGTTTTAAGAATGTTTTTGACAACAGCTGTGCTGTCTACTTAAGCTTTCCTGGTGCTTTAAATTGAGCATTATTGATGCTATAGATCAGGAAAGTGAGTCCTGACCTTGTAGTAGCTAAATTGCTATCCAGAGCTGCTTAGCCATCTGATTTTTAACAGTAAGAATAACATAATAAAAAAGTGCCTGTCTTCTCTGCCTCTCAGCCTCACACCTGTACTGAAAAATAGTTTCCAGGGATTGTGTGGCCCTGTGCCAGCATTGACAGCCAGGAAGACAAATGGAGTTATTACAGACCCTGTCTTTAAGTCTGTAATGCAGTTGGTAGTGGTTCCCACCAAGACACTGAAAAGGGAGCAGACCTCTCCACTTGCTTGATGAAATATAATTCCCAGATATTTATTCTGCTTTATGCCCCAGTCTCTTTAAAAACTTGAAAAAATAACAGTTAAGTTCAAAAAAAATATTCCAGACAGGTACATGCCCCTTTGCTTTTGTAGCTTTGTGGGGACACAGAGCAGTACTCTGGTCTAAGCAAAGGTTTTTACTCACTTGCTCTGGAAGAGGAGCCATAATGCTGCTTGGTAATGTGACTGCAGCGAAGTCAATGCGCGAATGCCTGTCATGAACCTCAAAGTGAAGACGCAGCCCCACAGCTGAGGTTGTACAAGCCTACGGGGTGATTTCACTATGCTCGTAGGTAGTTAGATTATGCTGAAGTCTGCACAGCCACATTTGTTAAGGAAACCTTGTGAGTAAGGTACATAAAATGAGAGAAGAGGCAGTGTCATAGTTGTACAAAGGATCCCAGTAGTTTTTAGGTGGAACAGTTTGTGTCTCCTTTCGGCCTGGGGTGAAACCCTAGGTTGGCTGTAGCTGGTGGGAGTTTGGTCCCTGGCAGTGGAGAACTTGCTTTTGATATCCTGAGGCTTTGTGCTAAGAACAGATGCACTTGCCACCGATGCAGCCCAGAGCCCTGAGTGTTTAGTTGGAGTGCAGGGTGGGAGCTCACCTGGGAAGCCCACGGAGCTGTCAGATATTCCCTAATGTGGATGCTGGGTGGGCGAATTCCAGCTTTAACGAGAAACCGCATTGCCTTCTCAGGGCTAAATTCATTCCTTGTGTAAATCAACGGGATGGCGCTGGCTGTGGTGCCAAGGGAAAACTTTGCCCAGGCATCTGCTGGAGCGCTGGGAATGAGCAGGGTGTTGCTTCTGGTTTGGCCAGTGCTCTTTGAGTAGGTCATTAGCTCACCCTTTTCAAAACAGAAACATCACAAATCCGTGCATATTCCATATCATTAAAATTCGACACAGCTAATGATGGCATTGCATTCTTTGAGCTGAGTCCTGTTGTTACAGAAGTAATGGGCATGATCTCTGGTGCCCTCCTCCCTTTGCCTGCCTTTTTGTTTAAATTCAGTGCAAGTACTGACTGTCCTTTCTTCTGTACCTCATGGAGATATAACCATAACAATGACAGCTACGAGGCACTTTGTGTAGTGAACATGAAATAGGAGGGAAATGAAAAAAATCAAAGATGGAGAATTATTTATGGGAAATTGAGCACAACTTCATTTCTCTGCATAAAAAATTAAGTAATGCTAAAAGAATTATACACTTGCCTGTAGGATTTATTTCTTCCGAGCCCTTCACCTTTCTCAGGATCTAAGTCTTCCAGCAGAGAACCTTTTTGCAGTAGACTATTATTGTTGTTAATATTATTATTAAGATGATTATCATCATTTTATATCTCAATGTGGGTATGACTGTTTCCTCTCCAACCATAAAATGTGAAATCACATAGTATTTCTAAGTACTGCAGTATCTTCTCTCCCTTTGAAGAACTTTGTCAATTCTGCATGCTTTCCTCCTGTTTGTCCTTCCTACCTGCAGCTCTGTGCTATTCTGCAATCTTATTTTGAGGTGGTAGGGCAGACCAGTGGAACCTTATATTATGTAGGAAAAACATTTTTCCCCTTCGAATTGCCAGTATTTTGCACATACCGCCTTCTTCTGATCTCAGGACTGAGAAGTTTCAGTTTGTTTCCAAACTGAGACCCCTCATTGGCAATGTGTTGTAATGCATGGAATTTATTTTACTGGCCTGACCTTATTCTTGACCTTTTTCCCCTCTTGTCTTCTGCAAATGCAAATGATGCATGAATTGAAATCCCCTTAAGCCTGAACAGGGGAGATAATTCTAAAATCAAGGAAGGAATTGGAACAGCAGAGCATATCTAGAACGTCTGATACAATGCCTTTTTTATTTTTCAGTCAGTTTGCTCCCAGGAAAACCTTTTTGTGGAAAACAGGTAAAAATAGCTTTTTTTTTTTTTTTTTGGTGTTAAACTTAGCTGTTTCTCTCATTATTTTGTCTATCTATAGTTCTATAGTTGTTTATCCTAATGCGAAGGCTGTTGAGAAAATTTGTAATCCGTATTATCTGCAGTGTTTTTCTGCTTTAAGAGGGGGGAAAAGAGATTACCGTGCAGTATTGTATCTGAGCAGATAAGGTGTTACTGCTGCTTTCCCAAGACTTTGCATTTCAGTTTAAAAAGCAGACTGGGGTGCGGGGGGGAACCTGCCTAATGTTTCATATGAAATGCTCAACCTGTCTCTGGAGTGCCTTTAGAATTTAACTTATTGATCTCTAAAAAGCACTCCAGCAGTGGCTGGGGGATGGTATTTATGAAACACCACGCTTGTTTCTGTTGTTTAACCTTCTCTCCTGTGGGGCTGAGCGGCAGCACTGACTTCACTTGTTGCTTGTGAAGGCTCACAAGTCCCCCAGACCAGACCTGCTTTACTGCTCCATTGTAGTAATGAAATGGTGATATCTGAGCCAACTGTTGCATTGCATTACTGTGTGATAGTTCTTACGGATGTTTGTTTTATCATAATAAATCTATTTAAAGCAAAGGGAAGAAGAAACTGTGCTTAACTAAGATCTACAAAATACAGAGTACTAGCTCTGTAGCAGCCATAAATTAGCTTAGCTGTGTTGAAGATCTTAGAAATTGCGCACCTTTATGGCAGATAAGGATTTTATCCAAAACGCTGAGAATTTCACTGGTGAGTGTTTGAGCAGTGCTAGCCCAAGTCTGTCCTGTGCAGGTTTTAAAACTGTTTATCATCCCCTTGAAGAAGGGGAGGTTAATCTTTCACAGTATTTCTACCTTTGTCCATCTTTACATCTGTCAGATGCATTTATGGGCAAGGCTGTGCCCATAGTAAATGACTCCACAGTAATGGTACAAACCAGCTTTTCCAATGGACAGTCCTGAAAGTGGAATAAGGGAAATCCCTCAGGAGGTAATGGCTACTATCACCTAACCACCTCGTATTCTGAGAGCCAAGGATATTTCCTCAGCTGCTTCTTCTGTATCATGACTGTGGAAATATGTTTTATTGAAATAAATAAAAAATGCAACAGAGGAACCCAAAAAGCAAAAAGAAGATGCTTCCATAAACCTACTTTTTCCTCTCTGGAGAGAATGAGACCATAAACGTGACATAGTTATTCACATTCCCATAAACTCGTACTTAGCTCCATGCACATAAGCAACCTTGTTGATTTGCTGTGTTGAAAGTTAGGTATGTGTTTAAGTGCTTTGCCTTTCTTTTTCATCAGAGAACCTGAGCATTTCTCTGAGCTGCAGAGATTTCCAAGCGACTTAACAAGTGCTTAAAATTATATATGCAGTATTTTGCTGGCTTGCACTTTTTATGTTCTTATATAGGTGATATTTTTATGAATTTTCTTTTGGATGTAGATGTATGGTTCCTTGGCTTCTGAGAATTACTTTGCTCGATAACAGGAAATGTTAAATGGCCTTCAGCCTCCCTGGCTGACATTTCTTATGTTCAGTTGACTGTGCACAGTTATGGGAGAGGGAGGGGGGCAATTTTAGCCTTGCTTTTTTTAAACTATGAATCTAGCGCAAGTTGGAAGGTGTTGCTAGAAATTAAATACAGCTTTACAGATAAGATAAATTTGCATTACCATGTCTGTTACCATAATCTTTCTTTTCATTTTTCAGTAGGCTGTTGGAAGACAGTAGTATATGCAATGATACCCATAAGAAAAGACAGCTGTTTAGGTTTGTATGACTTTATTCAATATTCATTTCCCAGTAACTTTCACTCGTGATTCTATTCATGTCCTCGCCGAGGGAGACCTTGACGGGTGTGGGTATGTCATTTTTCTGGTTAGAAAGGAGCATGGAGAACTGAGTTCTTACCCCGCTCATCCCACGCTCTCTGAATGGGGAGGTCACAACGGGACCCTTTCCTTTGGTTTTACAGATCATTGGCTCAGGAACCATATCAGATTTTCAGCTGCCCAGCTGTTCGCAGTGCCATAATTTGGGGGTGACTGTGACTGGTGGAAGTTTGTTATGCTTTAGTATATATGACAGGCACGTTTCACAGACTAGTGCCCAGACTGACCTTTTTTCCTTTCGTTGATTTATTAAAAGCTGAAGTAAAAGTACGATGAGGTGAAACTGATTGAAGTTCCCTTATCTAAAGCAGCAGTGTTTTGAAACTTTTTCTCTGTGACCTTTATCTTCCAAACTCCAATTCCTTCTGCCCAGAGAACATTCAGATGTATCCCGTATCCCAAGCCACAGGGAAATCAGCAGGAGTCAGTCCATATTTTCATGGAGAACTTTTTTATCAGTTGACACACTGGATCAGTGGAAGACCGAACCTGGTGGTGACAGCATTCCTCTGAGAGGCTTAGAAAGGCTCTCGTCCCGTACCATGAGCTCCCACAGGTTTAGTTTAAGTCAACCAGAGTTGAGCATGCCAAGCTGGTTTTAAAGTCAATCAGCTGCCACAAGTCTTAAGCAGACTGGGTGGAAGTAATGGATGCTTTCAGAAGCATGTCATTCATCCAGTAAGGCACATGGATGGCTAGGCAGAGGTAGGGTGATCACTAGATGTCTGTATGCATTCGGGTTTGCATAGGTAGCAGTGATATTTTGTGTCACTTCAAACCTATATCACCTATATTACATAATTTTTCATTATGAGGAGAAAAGGATGCAGTATTATCTGGTGTGCGGTTGCTGACTGTGCATGTCAGCACAGCAGCCGTGGAGGAGATGTTGAGACTGCACCAGATAAGGAGCAGTGCTGGAGCATCTGGAGCTGCGTCCCACGGCCACAGGCAGCAGGCAGAAAAACTTTCCTTTATGCTTTGGGTTAGCCTTGATGATGTGAGAGTCTTGGCTTGGGCATGCAGAAGTAAAGAGGCGCCTTACACACAGAGACTCTTAATAACTAATAACTGTTCTAGTTTGGGGAACAAAAAGTAATTTTGTGTAACCCAAAACCACAGATAACTGGGATACAAAAGCATTCTGTTTCTCTCCCTCTTTTCCACTAGAATGTAAATATAAGAGAATCGTTAATTTCTAAGCACAAGAATGCAAAAGAATTTGTAAATAACATACTTTGTTTTTCTCTTTCCAATTAAATCACAAGGACAATTTCTTTTTAAAATCTTTTTCCTTTTTTTATGTTGTTGCTTCTGTGCTGTTTCTCTTCATGCTTTCCCAGTGTCTGGGTCTAGCAAAGGTCAACAGGTTAATACTGCTGATCACATCTGTGAGAGGCTCTGATCACAGGCAAGGAACGCACCAGCCTGATCCCGTCTTTGACACGCTGCTCCTTCACGTCCCGAGTGGCACAGCTCGGCAGGTTCTCCAAATAAAAAGCAGGAGCCACGTTCGCAAGGAGAAGGGGGACCAAAAAAAAAAAAATAGATACAGTCCCATCCTTTTGATTTGTAGAAAGCGCTTTGAGCCTGCAAGGTATTATACTGTAAAATAAGACAGAGGGGTGGCAATTGTCTTCTAAAAGTCTTCCAAAAGACTTATTAGCATCACTTGGGATAACAGTTGTGGTGCACTAAGCTGTAGTAGGCATGCTGGTTTTGTCATTTTAGCAGCATATTGTAAGCTCTTCACCATAAAGAAGCCAAATTCTCCTCCAAATTCTGCTCATAGTTTACTGTGTTGTCACTTGCAATACACTGAGTGCTCTGCAGCTGTCCAAGGACAGGCACTCTCTACCCAGAGATGTTTGCAATTAGTGTCTGCAGAGGGGAAAAAAGAAACAAACCCCAACTGGTAGGTCTCTAAGTGGAGCATTAGCACTGAAGAGTTTGGGGTCACGTTGGGAGAACATGTGTTTAGGGGACGGCTTCGAGCGACACTGCAGAGCAGATGAAGAGGCAGACGAGTGGGGACAAGGTGCAATAGAAATAAGGAGGATGGATATGAAGACAAAGGTAGAAGGTGAAGTTAGTGAGAAAAACCTTACAGGTGGTGGACAGCAAAGGGAGAAGTAGCGAGGGGTTTGCTGAGGAAAAAGACCGGTCAACAGGCAACAGAAATGCTACGTCAGTGCTGCGTAATATTGCTGCGTCAGCCCCGTCTGGTGAAGTGCTCTTAGGATATATGCGAAAGGGGAGCAGTGGTAAGTGCTGTGCATGTAAAATGGTGTAGCAGTGTTTCCTTGCTGAAGGCAGATGAGTATTGGGGTCAAATCCCCTGTTTCAGGCATGCTTTCGTAAATGCAGAGTATTTCCTTTTTCTTTATTAGGCTCGCTGCAGGGTACCCAAAGATAGACTCTGCCCTTGACATGGTTTTGTTTGTGTATAAATCTTTGTTTCCTGATGTCCGTAGGGGTAACAGAGACAGCACAGGGAAGGCATCTGGCAGTCGGCAGAGCAGTACGGAGAACGAATTGAAGTGGACAGACCACCAGAGGCCATGGAGCAGCACAGACTCGGACAGCTCAAATCGAAATTTGAAGCCAGCCATAACAAAGACAGCCAGTTTTGGTGGGATAACCGTCCTGACAAGAGGAGACAGCTCATCAAGTAACAGAAGTACCGGCAAACTGTCTAAAACAGGTAGCTAGTACTGTATTGGGTTCACAGTACTTCTTGTTGTTCAGTGATAAATGGCTGTACTGGTACTTGCCTGAGTATGGTATATCACAGAATGGTTTGGGTTGGAAGGGACCTTCAGAGATCATCTCGTCCAACCCCCATGGTTGGAATATATGGCGAATTACAGAAACAGTTGTATTTCCTGTGCGTAGCGGATGTGTATGTCCATCTACGTCTGCTAGTATCTGGGTACCTGGTACTGAGTTTTTAGGAATCAAGAAGAAAACCTGGTGCCTGAGGTTTGCAAATTGTAGGTGAGATAGGATTTTCCTGGGGCAGAGTCCACGCACATCCTATTTGAACACTGCCCTTGTAGACTGAAAAAGCAGTAGTCCTTTCAGACAAAGCACAGATTTTACCTTGTTATTCATCTTACTCTTCTTGAGTCATGAAGAATTAAATGTTGTGTATCTGATGAGAAATCCAAGAAGATTTTGTTGCCATTGCTAAAATGCAGACCATCTGTATCTTGGAGTACAGGCTCTCCCTAGCTGCTGGCAGGTGAGGCAGTGTGCTGTGGTGGAAGCAGTCAGGAGCGCTGGATTCACAGAGGTCCCGCAGTCTCTCCATTTTCTTGTTTAGTTCCCACTAAATGAAAGCATCGTTTAAGGGGACTACCAACTTGGTGGGAAATCTGCATTTATTTGCGTTAACTTCACGGGTACATTAACATATGACTGAGTCACAGGGTCTGGATCTAAGTAATTTCAAGCCATGCCATTAAGCTAATCTATTATATTTTTGTGTAAAAGTGCATAATAAATAATGAACCTATCAGATGATTCCATCAGTTTCGTTCACTTGATAAATATAGTACAAGGTAAGTGGTAATCAATACTTAGCACTTAGTGCTTTTTCAGCTTGAGAGTGTTTTATGGACGGTACTTAGTTTAAACCCGGTTTATCAAACCTGGGTTGGTCAGATTTCACTCTTATTCCCAAACTTGTATGGTAGCCTCTGCCGTGATTCAGGATGCTGGGGAATGGAGTTTTCAGAGTAAATTGAGAAAACTTTTGACTTTGTAACTACGTTCTGGACCTCTGGATCTTGAACATAGTTAAAAATTTTGTTGTATTTCACAGCTGGAATGGAACCCGGCTGGTTGGAAAGCTGCTCTTTCAACCCTGCTGGTCATAAAGCTGCTGGGAGCTTTTGGAATATCCTGCTTTTTTTTCTTAATGCTTCTATTTTATGTTTCTTTTGAGACCCTAGACAAATACTGCTTTTATTATCTTAAGATTCATAGAATCACAGAATAACTCAAGGTGGAAGGGATCCTTATGGTTCTTATCCTAAGACAAGATTCTCCTTCAGTTTTACTCCATCCTTATGTATGTAAAATTCTATGGAATTAAGACATGAATTTGACTTTGAAAATTAGTACAGTATAGTTGTTTACCTCTGGCTTGTTCCTGAGCATAAGTGTATGCAACATAGCAAAAGCAGTCCGTACATAGTTTTGAAACTACGCTTCTGTGGTTTTTTTTGTATAAAGGCTGAGTAGGCTATACAGTGGGGCCTGAAGTATGCAGTAGACCATGTTTTTACCTCGAGATCTTTTTTGCTTCCTGCAAATCTTTCCATTGCATCAGAATTCAATTTGATATGTATAAATTAGGGAGGAGGCACAGGTTCCTGGTATACTTCTTTCTTATCATTCATCTTCAGCAGAGGGCAGGTAAATGTATTTCTCTGCAGCATTGTATTGCAGAGGTGCAGAGCATTTTAAATCGTGTCAGGGAAATCCATTTGGGAGGGTAGAGACATCTAATTGCAAAAGAGTAATACTTTTAAGTAGGCATTTTAGTGTTAAAATCAAGCATATTAAAGGGTGCACTTAGAAAATATATTAAAGGAGAGATCTCTGAAGCATGCCAATACTTGTAAATGCATCTGCACTCCATATGCACCAAACCCAAAATTGCTTTCAAATGAAAGCTCTTATAACATGTTTTTAAAACATCAGTGATATTAAAATCCCAGGTTCTTTGCCAAGCAATTACATATTGTAAGTGCTTTGACTGTTTTTAAGCAAAGTGTTTAAATTTGAAAGCTAGGTGAGCACAGAAAAAGTGAAAAAGAAACAAATTAAAAGGAAGAGGTGGGGAAAAAGAGCAAGGCTGGATGTCAAAACCAGCTTACACCTTCAAAGCCAGGACACAAAGTCAAACTGTCAGCCAGCCTGAAGAAAGTCAGAGGAAATAATATCTGAATTGCTATTTCTATCCTTCTCTCTGAAATGTTATTGAATGGCATTAAAGGAGAAAAGACTGTTCAAAAAATAATGGGGAAATATGCCTTGATGAAGTGTTCTCACTTCACAAAAAAAATGCCAAGTGCGTTCATACAGCTGTCAGAGCCCCCAAGTGCTATTTGCGTATGTTTTCTAAGATACATTAGCTACAAAGCAACACTTCATTGTGCATGTTTTTGCATTAGGTCTTCATCATTCTGTACTCCGATCATAGGCAGCACTGGGTATTCCATAGTCCAGTACACATTTAAAGCTTGATCATGTTTTTATTTTGGGGGATTTTGTTTATTTTCTATTGCCTTTACTACAGTGATTGAAATGGGATTGCAGAGGTGTAGCTACAAACATTGGGCACGCTGCCCTGGTAGTGTGGCAGAGCCTGGTAGGCACCAGTTCTGTCCCGGTTCTCCTCTGCAGAAAGTACTAGTCTGTCCTCTGAAGTGCTTTATGATTCACAGGAATAAATTTAAAACATTTTTGTTTCGCATATAGTATGTATGAAGAAAGTCTGAAGTAATTAGTTGGTCAAAATATTCTTCATTGTGTAAATGATGGAAAATGTTTGTGACCATTTTAAATGTGAAAATTATTATACATATATGACGGTCATCGAGAAACATTGTCAAACATGCTTCTTGGGCATGGGAATATTAAAACTTTCAGGATTTTCACAGATGGCTCACAGCTGCTGTTGAGAGTATATATAGTGATGCAATATTAGCTTTGTAGCCTTTCTGGATAATTTTTAATATTGTCACCGAAATTAAATGTTCTGCCCTTAACCTTAACTTCTGATAGATCAGTAATTAATGGTACATAGCAGACAAACAGAAACTGAAGCACAGAAAGATGTTAGCCTCCTCTTAGGCAAAGACCGATGATAGAACATGCTGTTCTCTGCAGTAGAGTCCAGTAGCGTCAATTAGTCTTGTACTTTAATTGCATTCAGCTGCATTGGAATTAGAGCTTAGCAAAGGAATTATGTTACTTCATTTTTGCAAACTTCACAAGAGGGGCTATTTGAAACCCATTACATGGTTATCTTATGGTTCTGATAATTATTTTCATGCACCTGTTGATTGCTTAGAAAGCCTTGTTTCACTGAAAAGCACAGATCATATATTGCAAATAATTTTTTCTGCTCTGTTATTCTGAAGCTTAGTAGATATATAGAGATGTATTAAATTATAATTCAGTATTGAGTGGGGAGTTAATAATTTAACAAATTGCAATCAGATTGCATTTCTACAACTTAGGACCTCATACAAAACCTTAGTTAGTTTAGATTTCCGGTAATATAGTGGACGTTCCAGGATTTGACTAAGCATGTATAGTTGTAAGTGAAATAGATGTCCCTGTAGGCATCAAAGATGTACCTTTTCAGTCTCTAACCACATCCATGAAGAGAAAACCTAGCTCACAAACTCCCATGTTATTTTCAGTGACACATTACAACAGGTTTTAATGTATGTTTCTAGGAGGGAAGGCGTGTTTCACGGAAATGTCCTCTGTGTGTGTACCTACATAGCCATTTAAATAATTGTTGGAAGAGTTAAAAGATGTTAACTATTGCATCTTTAACTTCTCTTAATGCATTTTCCATTCAGTGGAATGTGCATCTGTTGGAGTGTCTGTCTTTCCCCCCCATTTACAAAAAGCTGGCTGCACTGGGGTATCAGCTGTGTTGATACAGATCTGTAGGGATCGTTAACTTCCTTGGCAGGGCTCCAAGTAATCTAATCTCTCCTGTTAGGTGTTCATTGCTACTCCTGTTGGGCAAAGATGATTATACTGGAGGCATTTCAATACATTAACCTCTTTTTTTGTGATAAAGTATCCTCTAAATTATAATTTTGTCTCTGAGTTCTGGCACTGGATTTCTGCTTCTTTTTCTTAATCAGGCATTAGCCTGATGGATCTTTTGAGTCCAAGAGAAACTGTAGGAATGTTGATGTATGGGCAATAAATCATGAGCCAACTGCTTCCAGTCATACGCTTCCCGCCAACTGACTGTGCTGAAACATCAATCTTATTTTTAGAAGTGCAACTTGCAGAGGAATAATCGTGTTCATATGAGCACGTACCATTATTATAAAAAAACCTAAATACATTGCAATATACAGAAATGCAAGTGACTTATAAAAGTAGCAAATAAATATTCCTAAGCCAAGAAACTTTATCCAAGACAAAAATACTTCCAGAGGTGATCAGCACTGTACTGCTCCTAAAAAATGGACTGTCTGGAGTCAGTAGTGGGTAGATGTTGAGAGTCTGGTTGATAAGAAAGAAAAAATTTACCTCGCGCTTGGAAGGTGGGATGAACAGAGATGTACAAGTCATCAGATGCTGAATGCTGACCCAAAGAAAATAAAGCAAAATGTGTTGCATCGCTCACTAGTGCTCAGGATATTGGAAAATTAATGGTACCTCCATGCTTTCCCTCCGCAAACCCCCTAAGCTATTAAGACTTTGTGGTGATTTTTCTGTCTCTTTTTTCTTTTACCACTCTTTGAACTGCTGTATCTCTCAGAATACTTTAAAAATATATTAATGGAAAGTGATGAGAAAATGAAGGTTATTATTATGTCAACTGTGAAGCAGCAAGAAAATTATAGAAGAATCTAGAAGAAGTAGCCATCATTACATACCGAAAAAAAAGAGATTGGATTGTGTAATGGGGGCAAAAATCTCATTTAGTCAAAGTTCCTTTCAGAAGTCTTTAGCAAGACATCTCTTAATGTGAATCTGAATAAAGTCAGATAGTTAATTTTTTTTTTCATTTGCTACAGTGCTGAATTCATTATGTGGTGATTTCTTATTCCAAATTTAGACACCATGAAAACAGCTAATCAGAGCTACAAAGACAAGATTAATTGGTGTTAATTTCCAAACATTAGTGTTGGAATTTACTTGGCTTAATATGTCTGGACTTAAAATGGCAGAAAATAAGTTGTAGTGATGGAAAAAAATTAAAATAGATCATTCTTATACAGGATAAATGGGGGCAAAATTGCTTAAGTAGTAATTTCTGGGATTTTTTTTTTAATATTCAGAAAGTTGCTGAAATGGTTTTGTATCTTATTTGTTTTCTTTCAAAATCACCAACTTGATCTACTGACATAGGAGAGCAGACCTCTGATCATTTAAGGCAGACATTTCAAAGCTATTATCTTGGCCAATGTGTGGTGATAGCTCCAGAGGTTGTTCCACTGCTTCTGCCTACCATTTGATGAGTACATCTGAATTCATTGCAGTCCTTTGGCTTTTAACATTCAGAAGCTGCTAAAAATCAATCTGTGATTCTGCCATAAAGACAGCTGAAAGGCGGAAAAGAAAAAAAACAGTTGAATGTCAGAGCTGCAATCTTGTTTTACGCTAATGGCGTTTCTTCAGAATAGTACAAAACGGGGAGAGAGAAGTCTGAACTCAGGCTCGATACTACTTACACACCTAGAAATAATGGGAGGTTTATGAAATCTCGTCACCACTCCTGCATCTCCAGGTAGCTTTCTAACCTGTTGAATTCAATAGGTGGTGGAAAAGAGGAGAAAGTAAAGCAAGAACTCAAAGAAGCAACATGAAGCGCATTTAGAAGGGCCAGGGAAATAAAGGAACCTGGTAACTGCTGTAGAAGGAAAAAATAAACTCCTGTGGTTGCATTTACATTTGCAAGGAAGATGCCAGATGCTGTTTGATGAGGATGATCTCCAGGAATATCTCTGCAATTTGTAGAAACCTGAAATCTGAAATGATCCAATAATTGAAACTATCCCTGTAAGAATAATCGTTCTAAATTTCCAACCTCAGTCTACAAGGAGGGGAAAAAATATAGCAACTAATACAACTTTAAAGTGAATTTATAGAAATTAAAAATTTATTCTGAAATCTCTATTACTTTCTTGATTAGATACTGGATAAGCAGATTTAGGGTCCTCCTGATGGCAAATAATGCACAGCTCATAAAGAGGACTGTCTCTGTAGTAGCTGCCGTATGAATGTGAAGTTTGAAAAAGATGGATAAAAATGCCTTTTACACAGTAATTGGCAATAATCTGTGGAAAGACTCTCTGTTAAGTAACAGGATGCTGGTGTGATTTCTTCAGAGGAAACCTGTTTTGCTCTAATTATGAGGAAATAAACGAATTCCAATATGGATTTGAGAATGAATCCAAAGCTCTAAGCAGTCTACTGTTGGGTCCTCCTGGGGTATCCCAAATATGAAGGGATGTGATTTGCCCTCTAAGAAAGAAGTTTGCTAAAACCTAAGTCTGAGTTCTCTCTTTTCTTTTAATCCTCCTGCAGGAGGACACTAAGGAGGTTAGTAATTAATGGAAGAAGCATAGACAAGTGCACAGAAGTAAAATAAAAGAAATTGCAATTAAAATATACTTTACTTTTGGGAGGAAGTATCCGTACAGATGTTTGCTTTCACACCTCGCTTGTATTTGCCTTAACATCCTGCTTTAAGGAAGCCATTCATCTGAGCCTTGCACTCCCAGAGATTCTTGTCATTTTTACGTGAAGCAAATTGAAATCTAATCAAGTAAAATCTCTGAAGTTTGGAAATTATATTTGTTTTTTTAAATAGTATGTCTCCCCGTCCTTCCAGGTACAAATGTGTTTTAGCACATTTAATTTATCTTGATTGATCAATTTTAATAAGCTAGGTGCTGAAAAATCAAAGTGGCAAAAGACTTAGGTAGCGTCTTAGGTAGCTTTTAAGTTAATACACATATGGCACAGCTACCTTGTTACTTGACTGAGAGCTCAGTTGCTGGTTTGTTTTGTTTATTTTTTTTTTTCTTACAGAAAATGTTTGGTGGGTTTTTGTGTTGGTTGGTTTTTTTTTTTCCTTTTTCATTTACAAACCCCATATTTAGTTTTTATAGCTTATGAACCAACACTTTGGCATTATAAATACACGCTGAGCATTTTGTGTTCTGTTTGATAAAGCTATTTACTGGCTGGGGGGAAGCAGATGTTGCAGGAGGAAAGTAGTCTTTTGAATTGTAGAAATACCACTGGATACTGAGCTCGGTAGGGAGTGAAACTCCCACTCCTACTAGCTGGGCATGGACTAGTGCTTGCTTTTGCAGTCTGTGAAGGCTGTCCTCATATACATGCCATGTCTGATGGGGACTGGGGTCCCTTGTAACCCCCGCCGCTGCGATTGTGTCTCTTTGTTAGGCTCAGAGTCTTCCAGCAGTGCTGGCTCCTCAGGATCCCTGTCACGAATACATCAGCCTCTCCAAAGTGCATCTCTTGTCCCCGGGGTGACGGCCAGCTCTTCGGGCAACGTGTCCTACCCTGAGAACGGGATGAGCGGCCAGGTGGCCCCCAGCAACACCAGCTATATCATTCTTCCACTTGAAGCTGCAGGGATACCGCCTGGTAGTATCCTTCTCAACCCGCACACAGGTCAGTACAACGCTCTCCTGCCTGGTACTGCCCTTCAGTGTTTCCAGTGTCATCTGGGGAATTCACAAATTTCATGTTTCTAGAGATATTTTCCTTGAGGCACTTTATGAGGAAGCAAACAGTAAATATACATAGAAATGACGTTTGGCAGGTTGTTTTTTCGAATCTGCAGGCAAAGCTGGATTGGCTTTCTGAGGCTGTTGTGACACAGCCAGTGGGAAGCGATGCAGAACACACTCGTGCGGTCCCAGACAGGATATTCATCTTGTAAAGTCCTGGCACTCCCTGGCTGTGAATCCTCTGAGATCCCCTTAGCTTCAGTAAGGACAGATGCTCTTCCATATCAAGCGTGCTGAGATATGGTGCAACTGAAATATGATGCTCAAAGTTTTAGAGGTTGTGCTTAACAGCAGAAGAATTTCAAAAGGCTTAGAGGCTGCATTTGAATTAGCACTTCAGAGTTAATTTCCTTATGTGATCAGCAATTGTATTTAAATTGGAAGTTTCGTGATAAGAGAAAGTCATAATCTCTTCAATTCTGCACTGTGGCCCTGGTAGTTAGCAGCCCTGCAGTGCCTGAACAAGGCATTCGAAGTCACCCAAGCACTGTGGACACTTCAGAAACCGCTCAGCTTGAACTTGAGTGCTTGCTGAAAGTTTAAGGCAATTTGTTACCTCCTTGGTCCAAATGAAGTCCAAATAACATCACGCTATTAATCCCTACAGTGTTGTACTGTCAGCATTAAAAAGGTTCAGGGAGGTTGAGACTGTGGTGCTTCTTCAGTGATTTGGACTATTTCAGTGACCATGACTAGCTGTGCTGCCAACCTTAGCTGACTTATGCTGGGTTTAAAATAACAAAGCCTACAGCGCAATGTATTTTCCATTATACTGGGAGCTGAGAGTTGAATTCCAAAATATTTTTTTACAGTCCTTAATAGAGCATTCAGGAGCTTTTTATTGGGAGACTTTTTATTTATAACCAGTATTTTATGTGTATTACACCTCTGTGTTCCAGTATTTTGGTGCAAATGCATAAATCTTATTTGCAAGTCCACTGCTAAAAATACTTTTTTAGTTAGAATGCAGTCAAGAAAAACTGGAAGTTGCAGCATTTAAGAAAAACACAGCCTTGACAAACTATTAAACCAAACTTTCCGCAGGCATTTAGAGATAGTAGTATCTGGGGCTGATCAATACATATCTCAACGTATATCAAATCAGGGAGGAGTTCTTGTTTGTTTAGACCCAAATGTGGTAAGTTCTTTCCAGAGAGATGACTTAGAAAGGTACATGTTTCTGCAAGTTACTAAAGCCTTTACTATTTATGTGTACTTTTTTTCCAAGCTATTATATTATTGAAATGAGAGCCTCATACTGTCAGCATAAATGGGGATTTTAGTCGTTTCTTAAAATGACTCAGGGGAGAGGACAGAATGGGAGGTGGGCATAAGACAAACCCCATCATTATTCATTTATTCTTTCTGTTGTTCTGGTAGTTGACAGTTCTGTCTGTAACACTGGAATTTCTTGGTCAATACAGAAGGCATTTTGTGTGCTGTGTGGTCCACTCCCATACAAAAACTCCGCAGGCCTAGGCAGAAGTCCATCCATAATTCAGGTGGCAGGATCGAGAGAAACAAGTGAAAGGAATCACTGCTGCTTTGAGCCCACCAACAGCTGAAAGGTTGTGCTCGTCCCTGGCCATGGCAAGGACAGAGGCTGCAGCTCACCACACTTGCAAGCCAGAAGAGCTGTTTAAGAGGAACATCTACATCTGTTTTGTCAATTTAACTATTTGCAGCAGCTAGCTCATATTTTTCCCTGGTACCTAGGGAGTCTTTGTCTGGCCATAGGTATAATGCCTTTCAATACTGTCCCTACACCGGCGTACCTGGTCTTCCCTCCTAGCATGCCTCATTGTCTGCAGAGGCACAATCGAGAGCTCCATGTGTGTTAGTATGTTTAATATTCAGGGAGCAAGTGTTTTTGTGTACATACAATTTTGCGTTTCTTTCAAACAGCATATTTTGTTTCTGTAGCTCCCTTGTAAATACATACATAATAAAGATAATGGAGGGAGCAGATTCTTCTAAAGACTGAAATTCTTCTCTCAGACGTATAGCTTCATGCTGCTACCATTGCTGGAAGTCAGGCTATACTGTAGCATCTACTGTGTTTTTAAAATGCAGCAAAATACATGCTGTAAATTTGCCACTCTCTGGGTTCAGAATCTTTGAATCTTATTAGGGTAATGTTACAAAAGAAGCTCTGTAGAGAGGAGACTTAGATTGCTGGATGCTGTGATCAGCTATCAAAGTGATGGATGCTGTCAGAAACATAGATGAAGAGAAGACAGTTTAAAGAAAAAGAAAAAGGAGCTTTGTTTCCTGTAATGAATAGATTTTCTTTCCCTGTATAACGCTATTCTTTAGCTCTTTCTTCTCCTCTTGCAGAGTGGCTACTTCCAATCTTTTTCTCTCTTTTGATCGTAATGCCATGTCCTTTAAAGATCTTTGCTTCCTTTAGCACTACATAGTCACTGACTGTGACAGCCTCTAATGACATCCAGAGATGCTGTCAGTATCTCCCTGCTCTGATTATACCTCTCGGCTCCTTCTCAGGTGTTGGCAGTCCACACTTTCTTTTCCATATCCACAGTTTCCTTTGTTTCTTCTCCTTCCCCAGATAGAGAAGCTTCTTGCCTGCTTTGGGAAAGGACTGTTAATGTGGCTATGCTGTTTTACTCTCCATTTCACCTGCTTCACCAGTCTGCTTTACCCTTTAAAGGATTCCTCTTGACAAGTTCTCTGACTTAACCCTTTTGACAATTTAAGAGCATTTATGTTTCATTCTTACTCCTTTAAATGACGTTGCAATTTTTGCCCTTCTATCAGGGCCACAGTTCATAACTTACAAATGTCTTCCCTGTTACCATCTGATCTCTCCTTTTCATTTCTTATTTCAAGATTTCTTCATGAAAGGTCTTTTTTTTTTTTTTTTTTTTTTTTTTTGTCTTTGAAAGCATTGCTGGACCTTTTCTCTACCAGTTCTGTCATCCTTCGCTGAGCCACAGGAGATGCTCTTTATGGTTTCCTTTGAGCACCTAGCGCAGGCTTCAGGAGCCTGTTATCCCACTCACCCAGTCTGATTTCCCCAGACTCCTAAAGTACTTCTGGAGCCTGAGACTCCCAAATCTAGGGAGTCCATGCCACTCTCACACCGTGTGTTCACAGAAAGAAGCAGCAAATCAGCTAGTGGACAGAACTGCCCCATGCTTCTCTTCCACTCGCTCTGGTCATGACCTTTCTCACTGTGAGTGTGAGACATGCCCAGTAAAATGTGGCAACTTCATCCAGAAAGTCTTCATGCTTTAGAGAGAGAAGGCAAAGTTTCTTTATCTGGCACTCCTCATACATTTTTGACCATGATTAATAAGATGGAGGAACTGAAAGGCTGAGGAGTAGATAGAACAGGTAGAGACGCTTGTTGTATACAGATCAGAAGTTCATTATTTCACTATTGCTCTCCGTCACCGAATTGTTCCAGATCTTCCTTTTTATCTCAGATATTCATACTTTAGTTACCTACTTTAAATGTTATGACTTCATTTCTAAAATTCCTCTCTTCTCATGGAAACATCTGTAATTCCTTTCATTTATGAATTTATAATGGAAGTGAAAAGAGAACTGAGGTGATGGAAAACATTTTCTCTACAGAGAAATAGCATTTCTTTTTTGTTTGCAGGACAATGACTTGGGTAAACTGTTTTCTTTTTTTTTTTTTTTTTTTTTTTTTTTTTTTTAACCAAACATTGCTTTTGCAAGGTTACTTCCCCCAGCTAAAATATCTGAAGCAAAAAGAGTTCAACAACTTAGCAGAACTTTGGACAGAATTTGTCCTGTATATAAGAGATGTTCAAAGACATTTTAAGTGTTTCTTCCTTGATAACTTCCAGTGCTGCCTCATCTAATTACATAGGACACAGCTCTCAGAAGTACAGCACTATGTTATTAGAATGTGTAAATAAATTAGTAACAAGGGTGGGTTTGGTTTTCTTCCTTTCCATACAAACTACAGTGTGTCAGGAGTAGTTGTGTGCATTTGACTGCTATTGCGTGGCAATAAATTGTATGTGAATATTCTCTACCTCCAGTGTTTGCTCCAGAGTTCAATTTTAGTATTAATTGATTCATCATTGAATGACTTCAAGTAACCATAGTACCTGAATCTTCTTATAGCCATGGTAACCTTCCAGCCATTCCTTGGAAAGTCATCCTGCCAAAACAAATATCTGCTGTCTGCCCTGCCTGTAAAAAAAAAAAAAAAAAATTATGGCTGATACTGTAATGAGGCATTGAGAGTGACGAGCACTTTACTGTTGTAGCAGGTCAGCTAAAGAGCAATCAGTGGAAGCAAGGTTGTATGATTTCATACAGAAAACAGTACATTCTTAAAAGTGTTCAGCAAAGGCAGGGTGTTTTGTTTCAGGTCAACCATTTGTAAATCCTGATGGGACGCCGGCAATATACAATCCTCCCAGTGGCCAGCAGACAATGAGGAGCCAGATGGTGGGACAGTCTCAGCAGCAGCCTTCATCCCAGCAGCCTCAGCAGGTTCAACAGCCACAGCAGCAAATGGCAAGTCACCTTGTCACACAGGTAGGTGTGGTGGCCATTGGAAAAAGAGAAGTAGTACTCAGAGATATGAAGGATGACCTAAAGGGTAGGAGGGAAGGATGCAGCTAGACAAAATATCATGATGTTGTTCTTTTCTTTTGAAATAAATGGGGCCCCTGATCTGTATTTTCAACATGGATGAAACAGATGGAGAGGGAAGATGCCTTTTTCAATTCCATCTAAAGGATGGTTTCATTTTGAAAAGGACTGTTAAGTGAGTTGGTGTACGTTTACAAAAATTTATTTTGCAAAAATCGCCCGTAAGTGAAAGCTGAAGCATTCATTCTCAAACTAGTGCAGTCTGTAATTCTCTCCAAAGAGCCAGGGACCTCTCCCTCTCCCTTTCGGCAGCAGTGGGATTGAGTCAAAGAATCAAGTGCAACGCAGGACTCCATAAACTCTTTTATGTCCAGATATATCAGGCCCAAGCTGTGGGTAGCCTGCTCGCTGAGCACCCCTGCCCCAGACTGTGGGTCTTCTGCCTGCACCCCATGTTCTGGCCATGACCCTGCTCTCAGCTAGAAGCTCTGGAGCTACAGCCGGAGAGGGGAAGAGCAGCGTAGTTTGGGCACAGTGCCACAGTACGTCGGCTCTCTGGCCCCTGGGCTGGCCGTGGCGTGCGGCCAGACGTGGCTGAGCACGGGCAGCAGGGTTTGGGTCTGGTTCAAACTTAATTTTGTGGATTGTGTGCCTGCTCTCCCAGAGCAGAGCAGGCGGAGGAAACTACTCAAGCAAGAATCCTACATCCTGCTTACTTGCAGAGCAGCCAAGATCTGCTATGGTTCTTGGGCGGCTTTATAATTTGGCACAATTTCATCCCAGGCTACCCAGAAATACAGTGTTTAAATTCAGTGAAGTTGCTTTGATTTTACTGGGACTTACATGTTTGTGGCTCTTTTTCTTGATTTGGTCTTAGCAGTTCTAGAAGACGGAGGTAGTACCAAACCTGTATAAGGCTCAAGTTAAATGAGAGATTAAAACAAAAGGAATAGTAAAGCTATTCGAAGGTAATAGTGCTGTAGAAAATTGTTCTTTCACTTAGATGAACATCTGCTCCAAGCTGACAGGCCTGTCTCTGTTGTTAATTTGCAGCCTGTTCTTTGTCAATTTTTTTTTTTTTTAGCTATTGTGTTCTGCTAAAGCAGTTTTAAAATCATTATTCCTTTGCCTATGACACGCTCGGAGTTAAATTAGTCATTATCAGCAAAATTCAAAGATACACTTACACTGTGCTGCTCTTCCATTTTATCTCTGTAAATTAAATGTAGAATCATAATTTGGCTTTGCCTCGCATCAGTAATAAGAAGGTGTAGCTGTGGCTTTATTTAATCTAACAGCCATCAAATTTACGGAAATAGAGAGAAAAATCTGTAATAAAGTATTGTTTGGTATAAGGCTAAAATGAAGACTAAAATCGCAGTACCTGACCTCTTGTACTTGGACTGGCAATGAGTCACCTGCATTTTCAGAGCTGCATTTGTGATCTTTGTTCTCAGTAACAGAGTTTGTTATTATCTATCTCTAAGTAGGTTGTATTTATTGTCTTTCACTGTGTTTATTTTGCAGCCTGTTCAGGCAATGCAGCCATCTTCTCAGTCAGTCCAATATCCAGCAGTTTCTTATCCTCCCCAGCATCTCCTGCCAGTCTCTCCAACGCAGCAGTTTTCTGTGGTACTAAAGATTTCTTTTTTTTTTAATTTCCCTGAAGTTGGGTGCGTGAGCATGAGTATGCCCCATCTAAATCTCCCTTTGCCTTAACACTTTTGGTACTGACAAGCGTTTTCTAAGAGCGTTCCCACTGATTCCGGTTATTTAATCTGGAGGATGATGTTAGGAGCAGAGCTCTCTACCTGGTTAGGAGAGCCTCCAGAAAAATGTTTTGTTGTGCCTACGATAGGAGCATGTGTCTCCCCACTTTATGTCGAGGGAGCTTAAATTGCTAACTTGGGCATTGGAGATTTGGGTTATCCCCCTTTTGTGTCCACAAAGACTGGAGAAGAGACCTCTAGAAATCATTATTTTTTTATTTTATATTATTTTATCAGTATACTAAATCCACTGCCTGGATTCATTGCCTGATGATACCAGAACACTTGGAAAACAGAGTAGTGGTGAACCAGGTGCAGAAGGTGTGGTACGTTATGCATCATGACAAAGCACCAATGGACAGTGTAATAAAAACAAATAGAGTGCTCTTCTGGAGTCTGAATCTGGCTTGGTGCTTACAGGGCTATGATTATACTGCTGTGAAATGAAGCTGACATTTTAAGAGGCACTACAAGATTTTTTTCTGTTGTTGTTCTCTCTTGCTCTGGTAATCTTGTTTATGACTGATTTTTTTTTCCCAAGGTAGAGATGCCACGTAGTTATAGTAAGAGACGGAAACAAAGCTGAATGGATCCTTGCAGCTAAAATAATGTTATTAATACCTGGTAGATGAGCGGTACCATTTAAAGGACAATAAAAAATGTTCCATGCTGAACAGAAGTTGCATATCTCAGTGCTAATTCTCTTCAAAGTGTCTTGCAGGCATCTCAGGTTGTTCTAGTGATAGTCATGGGAAGGCTGATTATTTTTAGTTGCTAATTTAATAGTGAAATTTCACCTGACTTGATATCTTCAATGTATATTACATTATACACACAACATATAAATTATAGGGTTTTGAAGCTCTTGGTCTCTGCTGTGCAAATCCAGAGACATTCCAGGCTCAATGAAGTTTCTCGTAGAATCTGTGTGCCATCCAGGTAACAAATATCCTAGCTTTTTAAAGAAACAGCTTCAGACAGGCAACTTACGTGCCTGAATATGGATGTAGGATGATGGTAAAGTTAGCAGCATTACTTTCTTACACCACCTGAAGATCCGCCAGGAATGTTTAAAATGTTGGCCCATGGTATCTGCTCTCAGAGTGGGAGGGTGAGTCTCTGGCAGTGCTTTCCACAAACAAACGTTTTTTGGGTTTTTTTCTATTTTGAAGTTTCCTGCCAATAAATACATTGTGCAGGATGGTTTTGGAGAATGGATACCACAGGGATGTGAACAAAATCGAAGAGGCCCCTTTTAAAAAATAGCATGGATGTTCTAAGTGAAAAGCATTTTTATAGTGCTTATTCCCTGTCTGTGAAGGGGTATAAGGAAGGGACCGTGGTCTGCATATTAGCACATGATGGAGTTTTATGCTGGATTTATTGCTGTATAGAGTACATTTTAATGTGGAGTATTTAAAAGTCTTATGATAATGGCACAAAGGAAGATGCATAGAACCACATTTGTAAATCTTCGACCTTCACAGAGTAAACTTGAGAGCCTCGATTAGTATGGATCTTTTTGCAAGACTGAACAGGTGCTGTCTAGAATCCTTGTATCATTACCAGCATGTAATGAAACTTAGGTCCCCTGACTTTATTTGGTACCTTCATCTTACCATAGATGTGTTTTTTCCCACCTCCAGTCAAATAAGGAATGTGTTTCTTTCCGACACTGAATAAAAAGCCTTGAAATAGCCACGGAAGGCTTAGCTTTTTTTTTACCTTTTCTATGTTTACAACCTTGGATTTTCAAAACAGTCCAAAAAGGAAAAGGTCTGCACGTGAATCCTACTGAATTCCCCTTGGGATCATATTGAAACACAGGTGAAATTACCAGCATGTGGTTGGCCGAGGAATTCTGTGTTTGGGGGAAGAGGTATTCATAATGTTATTTTCCTGTCCTTTATATTTAAAATGTCTTCTTTTGAACGCTGTAAAGTTCACTTGTCATTTTGGAATAAAGGGGAGGGACAGGGTAAAAGCCAAAACAATTGGCTTTTATGCCAAGCTATGCCATTCACCTCGCAGTCTGGAAGTCTTTGTCAAAGCATTTATAGTGATTTTCATTTTAATTGCTTCCATTTTTGTAGATATCCGTGCAAAGTTTAGCACTTATTTGAGCTGAGTGATTCCTTTCCCCCTCATGCTCTGTTTGAACCTATTTTGTTTTGCTAATTTGCGTGTCTGCTGCAGACATCATGTCTACATCATTTTCTACTGCCTTATGCCCTGCAGCGAGATGACATGACAACACAGTTTAACCAGATGAGCTTAAGTCGTCAATCATCAGGAGACAACCCCGAATCGCCTTCTGGTCCTGTGTACCCATCGCCTATCTTGCAGCAGCCTGCCCAGCAGACGGGTTACATTATGGCTTCCCCAAGTCAGCAGCTTCCCCCAGGAGGCTTTACAGGTTCAGGTCCACCAGTATCCCAGCAAGTGCTGCAGCCACCGCCCCAGGGCTTTGTGCAACAACCACCGCCACCTGCTCAGGTAGGCAAAACCTTCGCTACCAGCTTGGCATGGTGCTCATTATAACGTCAGAAAGAGAATATAAAAAAAATATTATCCAGATTCTAGATTATTTATTTTTTTTTTCCCCTGGTAAAACCTTAGCAGATTTTTAGGCAGCAGGAAACTTGCAAAGCCTCTATCGTTTCCTGGGTTTCAGCAATTCTTTCCCTATCCTCAAACCATTTTCTGAACATATGTTCGTACTCTAGGACACATCTGCACATGAATATGAAGGAGGGTGAGTAAATATCTGTAGTCCTTTTTCCCTGTATATATACCAAAAGAGCAACACGCACATCAGCCCAGGTAGTCGTTAATCATATTTAATTGACTTGAATATGTGAGATGTCACAGATCAGTAATTTTAACTGTCTTCCTGAAGACTGATTATGTTTTACTGTTCACTACCAAACATCTCTGCTTGTCTCCTGGGTACCTTTACAGAATATTGAAAGTGATTACTGTCAAGAAGTAAAATGCACAGATGACGTTCTGGCCCATTTTCAAGGCGTACACTTTAAAAAGCCAAATTTCTTTATCCAGTTATAGATAACTTCATTTAAACTCTACCTTAAAGGGGTATTAATAGCATTTCCCCTGTTTTCATTTTATCCTTTGGAAGAAAATATATAAAAAATAAAGTAAAAAAACCTTCACCATTTCTTTCAATGTAAAAGTAGTGTAAACCCTACTATTTTTTTTGTTTGCCACTTCTTTACTGAAAATCTCCAGTTGAGTTTAGTTAATGGGATTCTGTATTACCGCAGTAATGAAGAATTTATACTGTTGTTATGTTTTAAGTGGGCTAGAGATCTAGTTAATTAGATCACTAATTAACAATAAAAGAAATCTGAAAACTACTGGATGCTCACATCCCACAGAGGACTGTGACATCCGTAGTTTCTGTAGTTAGAAACTATGCAGCCATTTTTTCTGAGAGAAGGCTTGCAAAAAATAATTTTTAAGGAGCTGAAGTTCAATATAATGTGATTTTTTTTTTTAAATTGAAAATATTGCTAGAAAAAGATTTCACTCTTTGCCAAATGTAGCATTTTTTAAAAAATTTTGGGAGGAAAAAAACAACCTGAAGAGCAGAATCCCCTGATTAGTCCATCTTCCCATCTAGACTGTGTCTCCTAAGTGAGTAAGTACAGGCTGTCCAGGCTTCTCTCCTCATGTACAACCCCCCGGTGCCCTCAGTGTTCTCAAGCATTATTTAATCAAACCTCACGACATTTCTAGTGAACCAGATAAATGTGAGCACCTCCATTTTACAAGCTATCACCGCAGCAGGCGAAGCGATGTGTTTCCCAGCCCTGCTGGCCGGGGTTTGCTGCGGGAGCTAAAGGGGCTGCAGCATCGTGCTGCCTGCCGTGGCGGGGGACCTTGTGCCTCCTCCTCTCCCCCCTCGGCTGAGACCAGGTTTGCAGCCCGCCTTGGGGTCTCTGCTGCACCCCCCCTTGATTGGCTTTGCAGAGGCTGCTCCTGCCTGCGTGTGGCTGAGCCTTCATCACCTGGGGCAGGAGCATTGGATTTCACCTTTGCGTGTGCAGCAGGGTGCAGGGTTTTCGCTCGTTCTGGTGTAGTATTACTTTGTGAAGCTGTTTTCCCTCATTAATACTCACCCTGGTGCTACTGGAGAGAAGCAGATGAACTTCTTCAGAGGACAAGTGATGAGGAGGTGCCTTTTCATATAGATGCTGCTGTAGGAGCAGTACTGTACTGGTGTGTCTAATGGCCACTGTGTCTCTGTCCCTACCCCAAATACAGTACGTATGGGCGCTTTCCTCCTGCGTTCTAACAAAGAGAAAAGTTACTGAGGGCAGAAAAATATCTTTTGGGTTTGCAGCAACTTCAGTTATTTCCCTGGGGAACGGTTTGTCCTCGGCGGGTGTAGAAAGGTGAGAAATTCAGCACTATCAGCTTCCTTTGCATCCACTGCACCACGCGCATCATTCATCTCCAGCTTGTCGCTATTCCAAAAAGTCCTTGCCTGGTCCAGATACCTGTGTGGAAGAGGGCGTGGGGTGGGGGTCAGTCCCTGCTGCCTGTGTGCCTATACCGTGAAAGCGCAGGGGCCGTGGTCTGCCGGGAGGGAGAGGGGGCAGCAACTCTCTGCATCTGCATGCGCAGATGGGAACTTCTGATCAACGTTTCAAGTTTTAATTCATTACCTTCAGCCCTAGAATACAGCACGGTGGCTTGCATACTACTTGTAGCACGTGTACACCAAATAGGCGATCCCTCTTATGGAAAGATGAGCGAAGCTTTGGGAAATAGTAGTTCCTCTGCCCTAACAGCTCTGCTTTCTGCACAGGGCAGCTAGACCCTGACTCCCTGTTCTGCCAGTGGCAAAACTTTGCTGTGACAGTGGCTATTGGCAATCTGAATCACCTGTAACTCTTTTGGGCTTAGATGCAATAGTAAGGCTGCTCTCCAATGTCAAAGCAGGTGCTCTGAGGCAGGCTTAAAAAAAAAAAAAGAAAAAAGGCAATAAAAATGGTAATGCATGCAGAACATTATGTGATGCATTAATCAATGCAATCAATGTAAAAGCACTTTTATATCTTAAATGTTGCTATTGAATTTATACGAGTAAAAAAGAGGCTTGACTCTAATGGCTAATTAGTTCCTGTAAATGCATTGCTGATAAGGTTCTAGTGGATTGGCTGTGAGGCCCCGTGTGCTGGTGGAAAATATGAGAGCAAAGAAAACTTGGGTGGAGGTCCTGTGAGTATGATCATTTCCTTTGGGAAAGGAGGAGAAAGAAATGCTCTCCAAGACTACAAACCCAAAGGTACTGCATTTAAATTATTAGCTTTTGTATTAAAGTTCAATTAGATGTGGCTCTACAGCTGCTCTCCAAGATTCTCCCTTCCAGTCTGTATCAAAGCAGAGGCAGACTGAGTTTGAAATTACATGCCTACAAAGTGGTGAGAGGACCCCTTTTGCTGCTTCTTTCATCACAGCTGTTCCCCAGCTTGACAACAGAGTCATGATTTAATAACCTGAAACACAAACAGCAAACATACATCTTTACTTTCTCTATTTTCTTCTACTTCCAATTTTCTTCTCTTTCTGATGGTTCTTCTATAGCACTTAAGGGCCCAGGCACTTCAACAAGGGTCCACATTCAGTTCCTGCAGCACTCTCGTATTGGTGCTTGTCATTGCTCTGCCTCTGCAAATGAAGAAATGGAAAAACTGCGAGTACTATGCCAATAGGAAAGCATACACTCCCTTTAAAGTTATTTTCACCTCTGACTCATTGTTTATGGAAGCTGTACTGGCAAAATGATGTCCAAAAATGAGATGGCATGAATTCTTGGAGAGTCTAGGAGAAGTAATACACATGTGGAGGGATTTTTCACCTGAATTAATTTTGTGTCATTATTGGTTTTAGCAGTCTCTTTGCAGAAGCCCCCTCCTAGAGACTCCATAGCTACCCTAAGACAAAATCTTTATTCATAGCATTTCTCCTCTAGGGAACTTGTTATGAAAAAGGCTGGGGAGTCACTGGAAGTGAGTGGGTCTTTCCTTAATGATCTCAGAAGATGATACTGGAGAACATGCCTGTAGTTGTACACCGGCCATTATTTTTTGTTACTGTTATTGTAATTATTCTGGAAGATGGGGGATAGGGAGGAGAGAAAAATCCTTGAAGAATGACTGATCCCAGTCAGTTAGATACTGGGAAGAAACAGTACCTCCATGTGTCCATACGTGACTCTGGTTTCTGTTGGCTTCACTCCCGTTTATGCAACTGTAGCTGCCATGAGCAATAGTGTCAGCATCGCTAATCATCTGGACGAAGGTGTTAATCCAAACCTAACTGGTTGTCAGCGATGTTAAGAGAAGGTGGAATACCTGTCTGATGGCAGAATCAAGCTGTAAGTCAGTAGGGAGATAGATTAGGAAAGTAAAATCGGCCTGAAAGATGTATAGAATCCTATTCCTACCATGAGGAAATAAACAATATACCTGTGGATTTAAGGGATGTTGTTAGAGAGCAGTCCAAGGGAGACCCGGTCTGGTAATGGGTTTTGAACTGTACGTGGACAGAACAAAGCAGAAAGCCAGTGCTGTATTGAGTCTCTGCCCATCATCTAGAGAAAAAATGCATTAGAAGGAGGAAAATGTAATGCCCGTTGGTGCCATTTCATGAGTATCTCTGAAGTGATGTGCCTAGTCCTGCTACAGTTTAAGTTAAATAAAGAAAATTATGTATATGGGAGAAAAAATAGAGGTGTGTTGGAATGGTCTGCCTCCAAAAAAGGGTATTCACCTTCAAAATAAGAATATCCAAGGGGGTAAGGATCATCTGTCAACTATTTCCATGGTAAAGCGGGGGGGATTTTTCACAGTGTCAAGGATTATGATCAAGAAACTATACTTTGAGACTAAAGACGACAGCATTTATTCAGATTATGGTCTTAGAAGGGTATATTTTTCTATTTTTTTTTTTTCTTTAGTATAACCATGTAGCTGTATAGCATGCTTGTTAGTGTAGTGGAAACTTCCCGGTTCTGTAAATGAAATATGTTACACAAGCAAAAGGTCCAAGGTTAGATTGTGCATTCACACGGGAAAGCAATTCAAGTATAATTTGGCATTGCAGCAGTAGGCTGCTACAGAAGTGTAATGTTTTTTGTCGAAGAGCACATAAGCAGAGGTGTTAGTAACACTGATGTAATGGGAAACTAAAAAATTCCAGAGGGTCAGAGTCGATGACGTAAGTGATACTTGTTATCTCTGATCCCTCTAATTCCACTGTTCACTAAAGTAATATTAGAAAGGACAAATAACATGTTTCAACTACTGATGCAGAGATGTACTCAAGATCAATGAAAATGGATCCTTCCAAACCCCTCGACCACAAAAGACCTATTTTATCCATGTCTATATTTTACATCAGACCCTTCTTTTAACGTCTGATCTCTTAAGAAAAACAACCAAAACCCCAAACCAAACCTCTTCTTTGCAAGTGATATGTGCATGACTGCTAGCAAATTCATCCATTAATCTTTCTAAATGAAATGATTTTTTTTTTTCTTTTTTTTTACCCAATGCTCCTACTACTGACATTTTTCAGGCTGATAGATTGCAACTCTGATAAGCTTCTAAATGGGGTATATAACAAATGTATTCCAATGAACTGAGAAAATGAGAGAAAGGGAGAAAACCCTTTGACTAACTCTGAGGTGTTATCTGTGTGGTAAAAATAAATACCTGTTTCTAAATTACTCTGGATGCTTCAATGTATGTATATTTTTTTGTGCTAAGCATGTTCAGCTATAAACCTTACTTCAAAACCTGTATTCTTTAGGCTATGTTTTTAAGTTAATACCTACAGAATCTTTCCACAAGAGATAATTCACATTGTTCTCATATACTCGTGTATTTTCAAATATCTAGGGGCATGTCTGCACAAGGAAAATGAGGAAGTTGAGGGTAAATCAAATAAATTTAAGTGAGATTAAGCTGCAGCCAGGAGAAGTGAGAGTATTTCCACAGGGGTTTAATATTCTTTAATTTGTAGAATACGGTAATAGAAAATAAAGAATATTTGAGAGGCTGTCTACTCTCTTCTCCGGCTCCAAGGCAGGATCAACTATTTGCATTGACTTAGGCTGAGTCTTCTCTCTTCTTTCAAATCCCCTATTGCAGAGGTTTCCATAAGATGAATTTATCACATTAAACTTGCCTGATCCCTTATTTACACTGCTACGATGTTAAAGAGTGATTTTTGCCCCTGAAATGTCTGGGTCAACTGTCCTATACCTTGTGGCTTTTCTTTGCAGAATAACAAATTCATCGTGGTTTTGTCCATTTTGCGAAGTTATTTTGCTTTTATTACTTTAGTCTCTCACAAAACAAATTACTTAAAGGCAGGCTGTAGCCATTAGGTGTCACTTGGTATTGTCTGGAGGGAGGATAGCTGACAACATTTTCCAATTGAAACGTTTTTGTCTTTCTGGTATTTGTTTGAATCTGGGCGATATTATCTGGGAGGGGTGGGAGGAAGGAAAAAAAAGCGCTCTATGTGATTTCCATTGATTCAATAGACTTTGAAGAATGAATGGGTATTCAATCTCTTGATTGACAGGTGATATTGACTGTCAGTTGGTCTGGGGGTTTCACTTCATTAGCGTTGCCAAGTCCAGTTTTGTTGATCCTGATACTTTTCCTACCACAGTTACCTATTCCATAGTCTTCTACTTGCCAAACGAGCCATCCGTACCCTCTTCTTGCCTAGTCTTTTGTATATATGCCTGTCCTTTCTCATCTGACATCATCTCTAGGAAAATTTCTGATCTCTCTTATGAGATGTCCTACCAGTATACAAAAGGATGCAGTTACCTTTACTCTGCTAATACTTAGTGGGTAATCAAGTTGAGTGAGCTGTTCCAGGAACATTTCCTCCATGCAAATAAAAGTGGCAAAAAGAGTTCTTATTTTTGTATGAAAAAAAAACCAAAAACATTTGGTATGACTCTGTGCATATGTCTGAGTAGGATAAATGCCACACACAAATAAAAAAAAAATGTATAATTTATAAAGAAATGCTGACAGATATGGCAGAAGTCACAAGAGGAGCAACGTTTTCCAAGCCTGTGCCCTCTGCAGTTTGTTGATACTATACACTGCTGAACTCTGTCACGTACCAACAGAATCCACTGCAACTGAAAATGAAAAATTTTGAGTGCTTTGAACTTGCCAAGGGTCAGTTGAAAACTGTTTAGCTCAAATGTCTCAGTAATGGTGGTATAGGATGTATAGGAAAAAATCTTTAGCTCCAGTCACCCTGAAACTTCCATGTTCACCTGCGTGATAAGGTGATATAGTACATGTTGCTCTATAATTACAATAATAATAGAAAAAAGAAGCTTACCTGGCAGAACTTGCTGACTCAATGACTACGCTCAGCTCCTACAAGAAAACAACTATGATTGTTTTTTGAGCTGTAATTGTATTCACACCAAGTGCGAGAGAGGCTTTACACGGAAACATTCGTGTAAGGAAGGATGTAGCTGTTAAACAAAAGTGTGAATTTAATAATCGTTTGTTAAAGGTGTTAAGGGCACACACACTCCATCTTTCCCTCTATCTCACTTCTGTATATTTTTACTCCAGGCCGTTCTTTGCTTTGAATTGACTGTTTTCTCCAGAGTTCGCTTAGTGGTTCAACATGCTGTCTATATGTATTATGTTGATACAGAAGGTGTTGTTTGAATCCATTTTTCTGCAGCATTTGATATTTTACTGTGATTTGTTTGGTATATGCATGTAGCTTTTTATGCATCCTGTACGTTTTTGTCTCTTTCAATTAAAATGCTTTTTCTTCTGTTTCTTAAAGTATCCGAGAAGAAATTTGGGCACTGATAGCCCTTTTCCTAGCAAAGCTGAAAGCAAGCAGCAGTTCTTGAAGAGACACAATGCAAACCTCTCCTCTTGATTCCTGTTACCACTAATATGTTTGACTTGAACTCTTGCTTCCCTTCCAGTTTTGTTTTATTTTGTGAATCTCTGAGTTTTAGAGTATGCAGTTAGCTGCTGTTCTCTCTTTCTCTGCAGATGCCAGTGTATTATTACCCATCTGGTCAGTACCCTACCTCAACAACTCAGCAGTACAGACCCATTGCCTCAGTTCAGTACAATGCACAGCGGAGTCAACAGATCCCACAGACTGCACAGCAAGCAGGTATTTACATCTGTTACTCATTTCTTCAGCTGCTCGCAGTGCCTTTGCTGGTGAAACCTATTGGTTACATTTTAATTTTGAATTTGAACAACAGAGGAGAAAGCCAGTCGCTGTTCTGTTTGAAAATACGGTGAAAATTACAGACTGAGAGACCCTTTGCTTGGAGATACCGAGCAATGGAAGAGCGGAGGTTGTGTTCTCCACCACTGCTGTCCTGCACGCAGTGCCGTGTCCTCAGTGTTCATGCTTCACGTGATGGGGCACAGAGAGTGCTGGGAGGGAACTGGTGTGAGCAGTCACGTTGCATGTTCAAGCCAACCACTGTGGTTTGTCCTTCATCATGCAAACCCCTCAAGCCTTTGTAAGACCCTACACGGTGGACAGGTTTGTAGTAATACAGAAGGGACTGGTTGTGCTCCACCACCTTCTGCTCTCCCTGAGCCCGAGGAGCGGCGAGGTGGTCCGTGTGGTTGGTGCCCATTGGGACCAGCTCCCTGCAGCAACGTGCATCTGGAAGGGGGGCCGTTACACTGTAAGAGAGTGAGTAGCAGGTCTCACAGTGAACCGGTCTCTTTTCCTGCTGTGCCATGCCGCTCCTGATGACACCAGAGCAAAAGGGACGTGGGCAGAGTTGGGCTGGTGCATGTTGGGGTAGGGCAGGGGTTGTGCTCATGAAAGGGTCCTCGCATTTCAAGGGAATAAACAGTTCTGGTTTTGGAGATTTTTTTTTTTTTTTTTTAAGTTGTTGGTTATGTGTTTCTTTAGTGCACACCTCTCCTTGTAGGGTGTCTCAAACAGTAACTCCAAGGTGTGTGGGGGGGTGTTGGTTCCTGGTATGGCTTGCAATTACAGATGTGCCAGGTAGTACAAAGCATTCCTCTTTCTGTCCGGGTTTGGCAGAAACCCTTCTGAATGGCAAAGCAGGTTCCCTGCAAAGGCATTGATACGTAAATCTTTTAAGATGCAAGTCAAGAGCCCAGACATGAGACATGAACAAGACTTATGGGGTCATCCAGCCCGTCAACCTGTCTCTGTAATGCGGCTGCTGGCAATTTTGTTCACAATGTGTCAGGCGCTCAGGGAAACAAAGACACAGCAAACACAGCTATAACTAAGCAATTGATTACTTTTTTTTTTAAGCTGTTCTGTGTTCTGATAAAATGAGTGTTGTTTTGGTCAGTGTCGCGGTGGCTGACTGTGTCTGCTTTCATAACTTTGTATTTATACATTCCTGAGAGAGAAAGGGGTGAGATATTGCACAAAGGTAATCTGTCTCTTCTGACTTCTCCTGCCTGACAGTCTGGTACCATATTTATTATCTCTATATAGCGGGTCTTTGAACCTAAGTGCAAACCAACTTAGACGACATTATCTGGGTCTACTGTGTTATAAAACCGTATTTATCAGTTTAATGCTACATCCATAGCATAGTGGAGATTATGGTAAATGAAGTGCACAAGAGATGGTCTGAAGCACTTGAGTGATGTTCTGGAGAAGATCCAGCTATTTGATCTTGAGGAGATTCTAGTTTTAAAGATATATTGTGGCACAGGAGCTGTTATGTTTGGGTACAGACAATTCAGAGATGCAAATGCTAATTTTGTTTCTGTGTTTACTGCATCATTTTCCTTACATGTTTGGAAAACATGAGTCAAGGAGTTTGTGTAAAATCTCTAGCGTGTCAGTCTTTTCCTGCAATTCGCTCTTTCAGCTGCCTGCTCAGTTGGAAACATTATTCTTATCTCTTGTTTAAAAATGAAAACATTGTGACTACGGTTTAGACGCCCTGCTGTGGCGATGATTTTAAGCATTTAGCTATTTTCAGATCTTGAGACTTGGCTGAGAACAGATTCCTCAAGCTGGTTCCTCCCTTTGGGCTCAGATACATCCTTTCCCATAGTTGTCGTCCGAGCATGTGGTACGCATGCCAGGAAGCAGCTTGCAGTTTCCTACCGATCTTTTCTTGAAGGTGGTGTAAGGATCATTTGAATTTATGTTCCACCGCATCCCTTGGCATTTGGAAAATAACTAGCTTTCCAAAATGTCACATAATTTGTACTAAAATAAAAGAGAAATTAAAGTATAGGAAAGTGTATTATTTATGCTACAGATTTATTGCAGGAGGTTCACTGTAAGCACTGAGACACCAAAAAACCAAATGATTCAGTGATGGTTTCAGGTGGTTTCATGCCCAGTGTCGCTGCATCTGCTTTTCTTCCCGTCAGCTTGCCCACACAGGTACATTTTGCTTCTCACGTGCCCTGTGGCTTGAGCCCACCTGCAAAATCCTCATCTCTTTTGGCTCCTCTTTGATGCCCAGTAGCTGCTTGCTGGGCAGGAGGCAGCGTTATGGCACCATAACAGATTGATTGGTGGCACCTAAACGGAGCAAATAACTGCTAGCTCATAATGCAGCCTTTTGACGGTAGGGCAGGTGATCTGGGGTGCACCTCTCCTCTTTCAAGCCACTTATTTTTATGAAACTTTAGAAATGTCATGTCTTTGCAGCTTCCATCTCTGTGTCAAACGTGATAGAAATTAGATGATGAGCTCAAAAAGTTACTCTGGGGGTTATTTGAGCGAAAACTGGCAGAGTAATCACACTCACTTAAAACAAAACAAAACACACACACACACACAAAAAAAAAACCAAACAAACAACACAAAAAGCCCCTGTTTAAATCTTCCTAGAAACTTGTACATGACTGGAAAATGGCAACAAACAAGCGAGCGTTTCAGACTGCAGTTTTCCTTGCCATGCAGACTTAGCTTCAGATCAGCACGTGAGCAGGTTGTGCAAGAGCCAGGGATAACTAGGGGCAGGAAAATAAAGACGTGAAGGTGAATAGCTGTGGTGACAGGTCAGGAATATTGAGGATGGGAAGGGGGAACAGATGGGAAGGAGGCAGATGAAAAGATGATTTCTGAAATGGTTTCCCCAAAGACCTTGCAACACTTGCTGCTGCTTCAGAGAGAGGATGGCTGCAGCGCAGGCAGGCCCGTGGGAGCCCAGGCTGCCTGCCTGTACCTGCCGGCTGGCTCATACGGCAGCGTGAACAAGGAGGCAGCTTCAGCCTGGCAGCTCAGAAAATATTTTATTAAAATAAAAAAGTTTGCCTGCTTGGAGGAGCTTCTGGAAGCTTTCAAAGCAGCAGCGAGGAGTTCAGATCTTACTTTCCCCACTTTGGGCTGCAGAGGTCAAAGTTTGATCTAATGCCAGCAATTTGTTTTCATTTTTCTTAGAAAAGGTCTCTTCAGGAGCAGAGTGATATTGATGACTTTTACAGCAAACAGCTAAAGTAAAATGTCAGTACAGCATCTGTGGTGGCTAAGGGAGCCTGTATTCTCTCGTGGCTCTGGAAGGAGAGCAATATTAAGTTAAAATGGCTCCAGGGCAGAAAAAAAGATGAGCTCACCTAAAATTAGGTTAGAGCTCTGGCAGCAATAAATCATTTGGAAAGAAGGACGAGAACTTTTTTGTGTGTTTATTTACCTTTTTTATTTTTAGTTTTTTTCCTTAAGTGCTAGCTTGTATGAGAACATAAGTGACCCATTTCAGGCAGAAGCCTGGTACAGAGAGAGTTGTCCATGAAGATTTTGTAAAAGCCTCTGCCATTTGAATTATGTTCGTTTCTGTTCAAGCCAAAATGTGGTATCTGACGGCGTGGTAGCATGGTCTGTAAACAGAAATACTTTTATTTCACTCAGATACATACCATCATTGCTGCTCTTCGTTATGCCGCTTCTGCACCATTCTTGTGTCCAGTCCTGTGCAATGCAAAATTTTTCAAAGTGTTGCCGTTGAGTGGGGCCAGGGTCAAGCCGGTGTCTGTCACACCGTGGTATGCATAGGACATTGCAGGTGGATTCTTAGGACATGTTCAGGCAGCTGTTTGCAAAAACAGCATGCTTATTTTTTCAAACTATTTGGGTATGTTGCTGTTACTCATTTCTGCACTCTGTAACAGGTGATACTTAAGATACTGTGAAATGCCCAGTTCTGTAACCACACAGAAGAAAATATTATTTCTGTATTGCCATCTAGCAGTACTCTATAAATTGCACGTTTAGCATCATCAGTATTTCATTCTTCAGTAATTATCTCTATATTGATAGTTTTGAAAGCTTTCAATCCTACTTATTGTGTTTGAATAGAAAAATAGAGATATAGTGATGATAAATCAGTAATGACTTGTATTTTATCATGATAGAAGAAATCAGCAATGTGTTATTTTATATCTGCGTCTCTATTTTCTTTCATTATAGCAAGCGCTGTGCACCTCGAGGATTTTTCATCTTTAAAATGCTTCATAAACACGAGCTGGATAAGTACATGAGTATTACTTTGGGATATGCAACTGTTCTTATTGCCATTCATAAATGAACAAGCTGCAAAAATTTACATGATTTTTTCCTACTTTGGTTTATTGTGGTATGTCTGCCTCATGTATTCTAGATAATTTCATAGCGCAACAGAAATTCTATGGATAAAATAATATTTAGATTCTTGTTTGGGCCATAGTTCTAAAAGGCAGATAGCTTGGTTGATCACACAGTTGTAAGGTAAAAATCTGTGGCATGTGTTTTGCATCAGTAATGAAGATCATCTTTTGAGGAGATTAAAGTTAAGACCTATAGTATTTGGTTGAAAAATCTTCCAGTCAAAAGTTTACACTATTTCCAGAGAAAATAAATGGTATTTGGCATAATTGGATAGTCTTGAATTCCTGCAATTAATGTAATGATTTTAGGATTTCTATACATTTGAGAATCAACAAATCTTGCCCTTGTAACTTGTTTCAGTGCCCAGATAGCGCAGGAAGGCTCAGATTGCATAGAAAATCTCTGCTTTTTCCTAAAAGCAGAATAGTTGGTTGTGTACAGTAGCACCATGGGCAAAAGGAAGTCGTTATGTGAGGGAAGTATATACCTGAACACTGCCTGGATGTAGAGTCCTTTCTTAATAAGTATCCATGGACCTTCCGTAAACAGCAAATGTTTGTCTTGAAGGAAAGGTAATATTTCTGATGGAGTACTGTATTATTAGCCTTCACAGCTTCTAGTAAGGAAAAAGAGGTAATTGTCTCTTTAATGCATCTCTGACACAAATTTTAAGCGAAGACAAAATGTACCTTAAGAGAGTCCATAAATTTGTTTAGGTAGAAATCAGAGTCAAATTGACAATGAAATACTGAATTCTTGCTTAATTTAATCATTTAGGTGTCAGTATAATTGAAGAGTTTTATCTTCAAGTCTCTTTCATCCTCTTTGTCTTCTGAAAGCATTTGTCACTATAAACTGATACTGAGAGGAAAAAAAAAAAAGGGGGAAGGGAAATGTGCAGCACTAAAAACAAAATTGGTTTGTTATCATGGCCATTAGAGAACCTTATAAAGAAAGATTGCAGCTTTCTGCCTTCATTAGCAACCTGACAGGAGCTCATGGTCCATGAGAGATTTGTTTGCATAATTCCATCTATAATTTCTGTGCTTATATAAACATAAACAACTTCAATTTTTAAGTATCTAATTATCTGAAGAAACTATTTTTCCAACAGTAATTGCTTACCGCACTATTGAAACAGATTTGTACTGAAGGTGTCCATCTGTGTTTAATCCTATATTTTTTTACAGCAGATACTGCTTCTCCTGAAAAGCCTTGCAGGGGGCACGCGTCTCATTTTTACAGGGGCTTGGTAGGAGTGGGAGGGACAGAGCCCTACTGTTTTAGAAACTTAAGCGTAGTGCTGCATTCATTAATGTTGATGTAAGGCTTTGAAATTTAAAAGCGTTTTATTAAATGGTAGGGCCAGATCGAGAAGGAGTTTGCAGCAATTGCAGTAGGAGGACTAAGTTAAAAATTGTGATCTTGAAGCGATCCACACCGATGTTGTTAGTTTCTGTCCAAGTATTTTATGTTTTAAGAAACTTAAAGCTTTACCTACAAGCGCTTCCATTTTGACAGTACTGAGTGTCTCGGACCAGGAGCATCTGCAAGGCAGAGCTAAGCGCTCCTCCTGCCAGCTGCCTTAGAGACTTCTTCTGACGGGTGTGCCATGGAAGTGCCTGTAGCAAACCTAGGGGACTGCTCTTCAGGCTTGTTCAGTGTGGGTTTGCTTTTTTTTTCCCCCCCTAAATCACATCTGGAGAGGAGAAGGAGCCTGTTTTGTTTTGTTTTGTTTTGTTTTTTTAATTTTATGATCTGGTTCCAACTTTAGGCATTCCCATGGTATGAGAAGCCCAGATGCCTTGGCCTCAGAGGGTTTTAACCCGTGTGCACTGCAGGGGAAATGCTCACCAGGATCTCCGCTGTTCAGGGACGTTCTCCATCTTTCTTATGGGGCTTTCTTTAAAGGTGTGAAGAAACAGAGAATTAAGTGCGTGAAAAAGAAGGGCATAAAGCAAGAAAACCACTTAGTTCTGATTATATATTTTATGCTCTTTTTTTGCAAGTTTAAGGTCTTGCTTTTATAGTATTCCACTATTGAATCATGGTGTATGATTAAGATTAGCTCCAAGACCCATCCACCTCCTCAGTATTTCCTATTAGCTACCCATAGGGAGTTTACTACCTAGAGTTTTGCACCTTGGATTTCATTCCCCTACTGCTGGAGGAGGATTCTGTGACTGAATATTGCATTCAAGACTTTTCAGAAGCTTGCTGGGAGAGCCATGACTGGGGCTTAGAAGTTTTTAAATTTCTGGTCTTAGAAACACTAAATCCTGTTGTCCTTCTGACATTAAGCAATAGTGCTGCACCAGTACTGAACCAGCATTCAGCTTTACAGAAAATCTGTAATTTAAATTAATAGCAGAATTAATACTATCACACTCCCTGCAGCGTATTTGATTCTGAAAATTAAAAGGCAAAATCACTTTTGTCAAAAAGCTTTGTTCTTCCTCAAATGACTTGTTTAATTATTCAGCATTCACACCAAGAGAGAGCAAATATTGAGGAAAGAGAACACCAGTAGGCTCAACAGCCGTAAGAGTCTTACGACAGGCATTTATTTGTGGTTTTCTGTCAATGCTTCTCAAGTTTTATTCAACTTCTCTAGCACTAATTAAAATCTAAGCCATTTCTGACAGTGTCCTAGGGTTTCACACTAAAATACAGATTTTTTTTTTTAAATTTTTTTTTTTTCCTAGAGAATTAGTACGTGTTAATCTCATGTCAGTTAATGTACAGGAGCAAGCAGAGAGAGAAAAGATTTCTAACAGCATTGTGCAGTGGATAGGACTTCAAAATAGCTTCTGTAAAAATTGCAGAGGCCACACTAAGATGTAGGGAACACTCTAAGGTATTCAACAATGTCTACAAAGAATCTTTGTATTTCTCTCTTTTCTTTGCCAAAAAGAGTCATACATCATCTCTATTGCTAATTCTGTGTTGGATCAATGCACAGTGCTCCCACTTCTTGCGGTGGAATTTTCCAGCACTGAATAGTTGAGAGGTTTATATTGTAGTCCTCGAGAGCAAAGACAGATTTCATCTTTTCTTTTTTTATTTTTTTTTTATTTTATTTTCTGATACCATCCTGCCATTGCTAGAACTAGTGGAGGCCCACCATCGACAGAAATGCTAGGCGGCCTCTCTGGAGGGGCAGAGGCCATCTCCATCTCTGCTTCAGGCACGCTGCTCACAGTAGGTCTGTAAGTTTTGGGGCTCAGTTTTCTGTAACTTTCCTGCAGACAAAAGCGTGCAACGGGATGGAGAAGTGCAGGAGGGTTTTTGGGTCTAAGCTAATAATTGAAGAAATACTCCAAATGTACACCAGAGATCTGCACTGCGGGGGGGGGGGGGGGGGCTTTTGCCTTACAGTTGCAATTGATTGACGATATGAGAATCGGAGCACGCTTTGCAGTTGTAAAACTTAATAGAACAGGACACTTATTTAGATTGGGACGCGGCAGGAGAAATGCGTGTGAGTATGAGCTGCCTGGAAGAAGGTGTTCAGTGTTAGGGCAGAGGAACTCAAGAATGATGTCCCAATAACTGAAGCAATGTTCTGCTGACCAGCCCTGATATGTAAAAAGGTCGTGGTGCCTTTACCTGAATTTTGTTCAACCTTTGTTACAGTCAGTTATTATTTGCCTAAAGTGTCTGCAAGAACAGCATCCCTCTGTAATTGCAAGGACATTTTCATTTTGATTCACCAACGTTGGATACATAGAATATATGCATTTATATAGCAAGTGAGCAATTGTCTTAATTTCTCTTTTGTTTGTTTGCAAGTGAAATAAGGCTGAATTGGGTGTGTGAAGGAGGCAGTCCTTGAGTCTTCCCAAAGAAAGGAGCTGGTTTCCTTAGCAACCGGCAAGGATACGTGATACCTCTCCAAATAGTTCTTCACCTCTTCCCCAGGTCCTGCTCTCCGTTGCAGCTTGCTCATTACGCACCAGAGCAGATAGCATTCCTGCAGCATGAGCTAATTGTGATGCTTGATGGCTGGTAGCTGTCATGGGTATTGGACAGAAAATAAAAAAAATTGAATTTGCTGTCTGAGTGTCTGGTTCTAACAACAGCTTGATTATTTCTGTTATTGCTAGTGATACATAGTCCCTGCTGAGGTTTCACTTCCAGGGGGTATCGCTGGCATTTATCATTATGAACAATAAGGATAAACGCAGGTTTTCTTGCTGCAGAGTCTGGCGAGGGTTCCCTCATGGCTGATAGAATGTAGATTGAGAAGGGAAAGAGGTGATTCTTTACTCGGCCTTTGCTGCCAGTCTAAAGACTTAGCTGTAAATGTGAGTCATTTTCTGTTAATTCACTCCAGAACCGACAAACGCAGGTTGGTTAATATTATTCAGAGCTTCTGTTTCTGCTTCCAGTTATGTGCTGGTGGCAAGACGTGACTATATCCTCATCAGGAATGTTATTTTCAGGATGGAGAGAAAAATAAGCACGCTACTGAATATGTTGAACTGAAATTCGTTTTTACAAAACGTTCTTTTTAACCTAGAGATTTCCATGATGTAGGAGTTTGAATCCCTAGGCCAACCATACCTGAATAATGGGAAGTTAGATAAACTTTTACCCCAGTATATCTGGAAGGAGATGAGATTAGAAGTACTTTACCACAGATTTTCCTTCTGTTTTTTTTTTATGAATTTAATTTAATTTAATTTTTATTTTCTATGCAATGCTCAGGATCCTAATGTCTTAGCAACAAATACAGCCTTTTGACTACCATCATACAAGCACTTAAGAACAAGGAAAGGAAGACGGGCCAGTCTGTGTGATAATGATTCTTGTACCATAGCCATGCCAAGGAGCTACAGCTAGCCTTGAGAGCCCTCTGGGCTAAGAACTGTATATATAAATATGAGGAGATTTTCTTTTTCACCCCTGAGAAGCAGCAAAGAGCTTGCATCCAGGGCTAAAGGAATATTAATGTAGGCCCCTTAGTGGCCATCCAATTCTCAGGGCTATTGTCAGTCTCGAAGTTCCTTAGACAGCTTAGGTAAAATAAGAAAAAGAAAGAAAAAGCTTTTTTTGCGGCAGCTGTTTATCCATTCATTACCTGTAAAATGCTGGGCACCCAAAATTCCCACTGAGTGCTGAAAATGGTAAGTAGCTTTTGGGATCATACATGTAGGATCCTCGTGTGCTCACCTAAATATTACTGTTTGGAATAAATCATGGTTTTGCAAGTGTTTGAATTTCTCATCATCTTCAGTCTTGGTGTTCCTTATATTTGCGTATACAATGAAAACCCACAACCATAATGAGAACTGAGTGGACTTTGCCTGTAAATAAGAACAGTCTTTTGCATGTTGCTAATCGTTTCTCTCCAAAAGACCTTAGCCCTGTGGCATTACTTAAAGAAAAAAAGAAGGGGGGGGGGGAAACCCCAGCCATTTCTGAGCAAGCAAATATTTAGGCTATATATATGTATCCTTGCTCTTTTTGTCAGCCTGTGTTATCAAAACAATTTATTATAGGCTTCAGCACTGTCCTCGGGGCTTCCAAGTGGCATGCTGGTAAAACAGAACATCTTCAATAGCATCTGCTCAACAGTGCTGCGTTTCCAGTTTGCTCTTTGTTGAGAGCTACTTTTCATCAGGTACTGAGTCTGCAGGAGTGCAAAAGACTGGATTTTTACAGGTTCTACAAAGGAACCTCTACAAATTACATTTTTAAGGTTGCCAAGTACCACCTTATAGAATAAGCAAAAGAGGGGAAATGTATTAAATTATAAGAAGCAATGTGCTACTTCAAAATGATTCTGCGTTAATAGTTTGTATCAAATGGCAATTTTAATTCTGCCTCTATTGGAGAAACAGAAAGCAATTAATCTTTTGTAGCACGTTGTGAAAAATAAGGGCTTAAGCAGGATCTCAGTGAGACTGTTCCTTCACTTAACCTTGAGCTGGGCAATAAATAATTATAAATGCAGCTACATCACAAGGCAAAAGTAATTTGGTGAAATAGAATTATCATATAATGCAGGAATTAGAAATCTGAATTAGGTTTCCTGATGTTCTTTGTTCCAGAAAAGTATGAATTTGCCTGTGATTTATGTGTAAAAGAGTGGAGCCAGGTTTTACAAAGCACCTTTTATACCCAAGCTATCACCAAATTATTTGTATTGCAGTGCTGGCATAGGCAAATGCTCTTGTGCTCTCTCAGCTATAACTCACACAGAGCCTCTGATGATAGGACTTGTTTTATGGAGGCAGAAGGTGATGTCCAAGGTGCATGGGTGTATTAACATCTTTTGAATAATTTCCAGCTCTTCATTCAGGGCACCATATCTTCAGTGCTGCCTTCCATGAAATTTTCAGTGGTACCACATCATACAAAGTTTCTGCTCCATTGTGGTGAGCTGCTGAGGAGACTAAAGATACAAGTCAGAGCTTCTTTACCCTCAGCCTCTCTCTCCTGCCCATGCAGCTTCAGGGGACACCTTTCCCCTCAGTGCCATGCTGCTGTTCCTTACAGCTCCCATGCATGCCTTGTAGATCCCAAAGCAGCATCACTAACTTTGCTTCACCTTGGGGCTTTTCAGCCAGCTCGGTGGAAGCTGGTCAGTGAAAGGATCAATGAAGCATATATGACATGGGTCATCAGTTCATATCATGGAGCTGTGTGCAGGATGCTCTGGTAAGGAAAGGCAATGGATGTGATAAAACATATGCAAGAGGAAGTGAAAGAGCTGTATTTTTCTGCTCCAGAAGTGTGCTTCAACATACTGGCCCACTGGAGCAATAGGCAGGAGCCATTCAAGCCCCTGCCTAGCTCTGTAAAAATGGGAAGCCGTGAGTTTGTTATGTCAGGATCATGTTAAGGAAGAAAACTTGCCTAAGTAAAATAATACAAATATTATTCTGCTTTTCTTTGAATCACTTATCTCTGTCTCCCAGAAATATGGCCTTGCAAAATAAGGAGCAAGAAACTTGTTGCTAGGAAACATAGCTAGCAATAGCAGTGGGTTTATGGGGCATTGTCCAAAGTCCTGTTGAGTCTGCGCACTGGTCCCACTAATTTCAGGGAGATACCATGTGTCTGCAGTGAACCGTATTTATAATTCCATGGTGGAAACTTCACAGTGATACCTGCTTTTATCCTTTGTGTCCATGTGTCGGTAGTGAGCTATGGAGTGTTTGCAAACTAAACTGAGGAGACTTCTCAGTTTTATGAAATGCAAAAAATAAATGTAATGTGTAATTGTGCACACTTTCCTAGTTCCTTATATGCAAATTTGAGACTAACCAAATGGCTACAAAAGCTGATGTGGTATGCTTCAATTTGACAGAAGTTAACAAAAGGGAGGGTAGCTTCTACTTCCCCCCCTCAATGTATTTACTTGTTACATTATAAGGAAGAAAGTGGAAGTGCAGAGCTATTCATATTTATTAAGAGTTGTAGCCAGGTGAGCAGCATGTGGTAGGACTGAGTCTTTTTAGTCCTCAAACCAACCAGTTTTCTGACCAGTTTGAAGCCTGGAGGAGGGCACAGTTAGTCCAGTTTCTGTCTGCTCACTCTACTCGGTTCTGATTAATATGTTATATGAGTTTACAGTGGTGTTTGAAATGCATCAGGCAGCTCATTTGTGCTATAATATGGCCCATTGTGTAAATATAGAATGGTACGATTTATTGGAGAAACAGGTGTGGGCACGTGGAAATACAATTTGCCTTAGAGAGTTGTTTCTAATTGACTAGTAAAATGCTGTTTCCGAGTAGGCTATAATTAATCAGCAAGAACTCTTTTCCTGAGTTTCCTCCTGTAAATGAACAGACTCAGCACATCCATCAAGTCGAAACTGAGAAAATGAGAGGGGAAACAGCCTGAGTCTCCAGTGAGCAAAGCAGTTGTATTGGCATGAAGCAATCCCAGCAGGGTGGGTGCTTTGCTGAGTGATCGCAACATTGGCTTTGAGGAGAAATCCCGAATTTCTCATTTCTCATAGGTTTGTTAAAGTTTTAATACACTTGCAGTGGCTACTGCATACCAGGAATGTGGCTAAGGTGGGTCAAGAAGAACAATGGCACAAAAAATGGGCTGGTAAACCAAAACGTTTCTTTGGGTACCTCCTTAAGTGGTCTCACACGTTCTCTCTCATCTTCTTTTCATTATGTTGCGGTGTGCAAGTACATCGGTAGTTACTGTAATAGCTCTAATCACGCTGAGCTCACTAAGCACAAAAATGAATGTCAAAAACTTACGTTGAACACCCATTTTTACAGCAGCATTGTTACAGTGTTTTCAAAACCTTTAGGTCTGGAGGTGTGTAATCTGGAGGTGAAACAAGTGATAACCCAGATTTTATAATACAGTGTAGTCATTTGAAAATCTCAGTTCGTTTTGATCATCAGAAGTGTGACCTAGCTTGATTTTTGTATGTATTGTGCTGGTGACAGACATGTCACGCTGAGAAGTAGGCATTCGCCGTGCACACTGCGCTGGTGATGGAACAGGGCTGAATGCTGGTAGATCTGCTGTGCAGGTGGTTGATTTCAAGATTCTGCTTTAGTAGATTCAAGAATATCTCATTTATCTTCTTGTTCGGCAATTTGGGAATGAGATTTATTTTTTTAATACCTGGAAGTCAAAGGACTGCCGTTGTTTAGTGCAAGGTCCATAGAGCTTACTGGTTAGAGAAGGATTTCTGCAAGGAAGGCAGGGCTGCCTGGATGTGGAAAAGAGGGGAATGTTTGGGTGTCCGTTACAGAAATCAGCCCTTAGAAAACCACCTGCTTAATTTGCAAGGGTTGACTTCTCTTCAAAAATCTTAAGAACTAGCTTGTCGGAGCGAAACCCAGAAGTCCAACAGTTAGATGGGGTCATGTGTATAATTTCATAGTTGGCTTGTGCTGTAAACGAGCAAAAGTCGTAATGTTCCAAATTTCTGTTCAGTTCCTTAGGTCAAGGTCATGTGTAATGTCTTTCCAGTGGTTTTGAAACTACGATAATTTTATACTCATTTTCGAAGAATGCCCATGAGTTGCTTAAGAAACTGCCTTTGTCTTGCTGCGCAGTGAACGTGCTAAAAGCACTCTTTTAGGATTCAGTATATCAGATGAATTTTTACCTTTGCTCAAAAAGCGGCTATCCAAGCATTATCTATTGCTTTCTAGTGTCTAAAGAAGGACAGAACTAAGAGGAAGATACTGAATCTGTCCTTTTTAAAACCTCGTTTCTCTAAACACCTGTAATTTCTACAATTCACTGTATATATCATACTAGAAACACAGACTGTGCGCTACTGGCATCCTTGGAAGGAATTGTGTTGGCCCCAAGAGCTGCCCCTTGTTGCATGAACATTGGGGACTTCCAGTACCAGCAGTTCGATCTCGTTTAAAAAGTACTTGAGATTTATTTTTTTCTTGGAAACAATTTTGTGAGGTTAAGAGTGGTCACTGTATGGTAGAAGGAAAGGTGAAATAGGCAAGGCTTATTGAAATAGTTCCCCCAATTTGGCTGCTTTCATGTGAAAACCAGCTGTCTCCTTTGACCCGTGCTTTTTTTTTTCCCCCTGCAGTGGAGCTGTGGGCCACTACAGTGCGTGCTTCCATCTATTCCTGTTCAAGTAGTCATTTCAGGGATATGCACCCCATCTTGCTCAGTAGGACTTGCTTACATGTTTAAAGTGCTTTCCTGTTATAACAATTATTTTTTTCCTTATCTGAGGCAAAAGCATGAGCAGAACTGAGCACTACTGCTTCCTAAGGGACAGTGGATTCTGTTCTGATCCCAACTGACCAGCAGTTGATTTCTTAACATCTTCAACACCCATGCTTTGGGATGACCTAAAGACCAGATAAGTTTGTGTGGAGCTTTTTTGCCTGTTTATTTTTCAGTATGCTTTGTGTCAATCCGTTTCTTTCCGAAGATGAACGTCCTTTGTACGATTAACAAAAGCCCAACGTGTGCGACTTCTGCGTATGAGGAGAACGTGCATAGGCAGGTACATTCTTCCTCATATGATTAAACAAAGAGGAAAGAAAACTTGTGGCTTCAAGCACCAACGCTCCTCAGGGCAGGAGGTTAACATTTGACAAGAAGAATGCCCTTTTGAGGTGTCCCAGCAAAAGCAGATGCAGATTTCATCAAGGCCTGATCTTTTGAAATTCACTTCACTTACTCAGCATACTTCTCATGGGATTTTTCCCACAGCTCATAAATGTCTACACGTATGTAAGGGCTGAGGTGAAGTCTTTATAAGTTGTCAAGCTCAAAACCATTTTGAAGTCCTCCTGTGGTTCACAACATTGGAAATACGAAGATTAGAAATTCTGCTGGGAGGCACTTCAGCAATTTATAGGGCAAATTCTGTTGCAGTATGTATGATTATTATGTAATTTAATACTGCATCTCATTTATACATGCCTAAGTCACTGGAATTAAGGTTGCAGGGGCTACTATTGCATTGCCTTTTCCTGATTTCTGAATATTAACCATGCCACCCTAGTGCTCTCTGAGGCTATAGGGACACAAATGCATTGACCCATGTTCCAGTTTTAAAAACCTGGAATGTGTGACCCCTTAAGGCAATGCAGCTGTAGCCAAGCAATGACAAATTTCTCACAGTTTTCAGTGCTTGACTTTCATTTTGAGGGCCTGCGTGTCTCTGTACAGATGCGTACATGTGGTTAGCTCCAGATTTGTTTCTCCAGCGTTTTCTTACAGGTCATGCATCCCTAGCTTTAGGAATAACTGCAACTCCCTGCTGAAGGGTCCTTCGGTAGTGAAACTGCTGTGATCACACTGTGGAAGGGGGGGCTGGCATGAAAGGAGCCTTGGGGGGTATGGGACTTCTCTTTACTTCAGACCTTAACCTTCTGCTGGCGTGAGCTGACATTTGGGACAGGTGCATCTGCACAGACCATCCTGCACCATCAGATTTCTTATTTGCGTGCAGGGCTTGGGAGAGCACAGTGCTGCGTGACTGAAGAGTGTGTGTGTAGGTTTTCCATTCTGGCCACTTCAGCATCTGGTCTGAAAAGCAGTTTATTATCAGTTATTACCTACTGAGTTAGAATTGTATTTGTATTTTGGCAGTACATGAAAATAGAGCCTTAACAAAGAGATACCAGTTGTCCTTGCTTAAGCAATAATATTGATCCCAAGAAGATAGAGAAGCTTTTGTCTTCTTGTTACAGAAGATTGTTATCTTGATATAACAGAAACTGAAAAATTGAACCTAATATAGGGGGGAATTTTCCTTTCATTTGAAGGGCAATGCTGCAAAAAGACGCTTTACAGTTACTAGGCTGTAAAAGGAGATGGTAAAATACCCTCGGCTTTTATACGGTATTTACCTTTTATGGCAGCTTTCCAGAACCACTGTCTTAGGCCTGGGAATCCTGCTACTCTTTTCCTCGGAGGCCTAAAGAACCTGACATATACGCAGTATTTCCAGTTTTCGTGTTAACTTGTTATTTGTGTTGCCACAGTTGCTAGAGCCCTCAAGTAGAGCCATGGCAAGGTATTATTGAAGACCTAGTAAAAAGGAAGAGGGGCGGAGGGGACTATGTGCCTCAGCAAGTTTCTGAGCAGTATGGAGAAAATGGAGAAAGGGAGACAGCAAGGAGCAGATGGCAGCAGCAGAGACCCCCTTATCTCCTTTCCTTTTGATGGTGCTCTGTTTAGTCTTTTTCTTGCAGAAGGAGTCATGAAATCACAAGTCTATCACACTGTGGTACAAGGTGCTGGTTTTTGTTCTGTAATGAGATCTCAGAGGCCCAGGAGATCAACCTTATTTTCCCTTTGGAAGAAAAATCAACTGCTATTGCAGCAGCTAGGCTGGCTGCTGTGGCCGGAGAGCCAGCACAGCGTGGAGAACCTGGGAAGCTGTCAGAGGAGATGGAGACGGAGCAATAATTTTCCAGTAAATTGGGCTCTTCAGACAAATAACATTTGTGCCCACACGGAGAAGTTAGCCTTCCAGGGGAAATGTCCCGAAAGACATTTTGAAGACTGCAACATAGAAATGGGTGTTCGGGAAGGAGGGAGATTTGGAACCTATTTAAGAGTGAAATTTTCCAGGGAACAGGGGATAAAGTGAATTTTTTCTGGGTTAGAGGGTGTGGGAGGAATAGAAATAAACATCTTCTGGCTACTTTTACTGCCCCAGTTACTGGAATGCTGTGATGGTTTTTTCATTGCTTCAGGATGACAAGTGCAGGCAGGTGATGGGTAGGGTAGGGTATTCTTATTTCTTCTGTCATTGAAACCAAGTCAGGGGCTATGGCAATTGGGACTACTGCCTCCTGCCCAATTTGCAGTAGAGAGGGGAGAATCCCTCCCCTGCTCAGAGGTAAAGTTTAGCAGAATATTTCTGGTCTTTTGGTAAGGTAGAATTTGAGGGATGCTGCAAACATGCTCCTTTATTTAAGTGGCAAATGTAAATCTGAAGGGTACAGACAAGAAAAAGAAAGGGGAGGAGCAACTTCCTTGTTACAGCTTTGATATTCAAGTTGTTGTTACTGAAGAAACAAAAATGTTCCCGTTCTCCCTTGCTTGAAGAGATCTATTTCTGCCATGTACTTCTATTAAGTGCTGTAAAAAAACCCCCGTAATTACAGTGTACTAAACTAATTCTTTTACACTGCATTGAGCTTAAAATAATGTTGAATCCATATTTCCATTAGCTAGCAATGAAAAAACTATTAAGAAGAACACTTAACATACAATCAATTCAATTCCTGCAAATGTTTCTAAAGAAGAATGGTGCCTCAGAGCTGTAAATAAATGGAAGCGATAGCCTGCACTGTGCTGTAATATCTGTACTACCCAGAATTTCAATTCAAGGAAAAAAGTTCTTTCTTCTAATCATTAGATTAAAGCTACAAAAATAGATAAAGGAGCAGGTTCGAAAAAGTGCTGAGCTCTTGTTTCCCATATGCTTTAGAGAAATTAGGAAAATAACTACTAAGTTTTGTCACTTTTGTGTCTTCTCCAAGTCTTCATCTGTATGGCAAGTTTTTAGCTAGCTTACTTTTGAAGTATAAATCTGTATATAGGTGTTTTATACTGTTTAAGTTACAGTGTCACTGGGACATTTTTCATACAGAGACTGTAAATACAGAAACACAATTCTCTCAGGCATTTACTGGCATACTCTCAAGAAATGGCCAACTTCCTCTAAAGAGTTACACAAACTCATTCTCTAAGTATGCAATATGTCTGAGGGCTTCATGTTATACGGTAATGGGTATCATAGAAATAGGTAGATATTCATTATCACTCCCCAAGAGAGTGTTTTGGATTAAATAGAAGTTAAAAATGCCCACCAGAAACAAACTGTTTGTTAAATGTGCTTTATCTTTTGGATATGAGCTGACTACAGTATAATGCTGATAAACTTCTTTCTATCCACAGCAAGATGCAACTGCTTTGACCAAGTCATTAATTTCTCTTGGTGCTCTTCATTTAGGAGCTGTAAAGACACAAAGATGTGCTTCCTAGTGTGTCAAAATGGGAGGACTGTAATAATTGGAGGCAGATACAATTTGTTAAACTTTGCCTGGTAATCTGAGGGGAAGAGTCTGCTGCGTGGCTCTCCATGGCACTGTCCAGGGACACATCCTCTTCAAAGGACACCCTCTGAAGTCCATGTCGACTGTGAAGTCAATCTTGGTCTATGCTAGTACATCAGAGGGTAGAATTTAGCCCAAAGTGTCTTAAAATAAAACAATTTTTCAATGTTTTTACAGTAGTAAAACCTCGCTGTGGGAGGAGACTTTGGCATTGTGCTTTTTCTATGCTCCTTTTCCAGTGCTACTCTGAGCCATGGGAAGAGCCTGGCTCTAACTGCGGGTTTGAACTGGTGTGACCAGTGAACAAGTGTGCCCAGTAACTTGCGTCCTTCGCAGACGTGATGATACAGGTGTCAGCATGGCCTTGGTGACTGCCATATGGCCAAGTCCCCATCCCATTCTGGATACTAGCACAGCTAAACCATGGCAGCGCTTGGGTCACTTTACCAGTCCTGTCGAAGCTGTGCAACAGGCAGGTGCAGGCGAGGTCTACGGTAGGTTTACAGCCTGTAGGTCTGCAGCCTGTGGCTTGCTTCAGTGCCTACAACCTGGAAGCAAGAGGCAGTTATTTTCCAGGTTACACCTAAAAGGTAGCATCTAAAATGTGACCTTCTGTACCAAACTTTGTTCCAGAGCCAATTTGTCAACGCTTTGTATGTCAACTTTAGCTGGGAAGTCCCAGCCACTCTCACCATCGTAACGTTATCTTCCAAAAAGCCAACAAAAATACAGCTTTGATGTGTTTCTCTAGGTGCTCAGGTGCTGTGGCATGTGAGGTATTATCATGAAAACCACATTATCACAGTAATTCAGGGCCTTCGGGCATCTGATGTTGCCAATTGCCTTCACTTCTTGCTGGTATGTAATTTATCACTGGCGTGGCCTACCCTGCTAAAATGCGCCCTTTGTGGGCAGAGGCGAAGCTAATATACGTTCAAAGTGTATTTGAATTGCTTCAATAAATCACTGCTGTCACTGTGAGCAGTTTTATCACTTGCCAGAACAATATGTTATCTTCATGCTTTATAGTCTTGATACTATTGTGGACTTTTATTTGTGTAAATTCTAATGCATCATAACTTATTTTATCAAATGAATTTGAGCAGCCCTGATTTTTTAATTCATTTTTTTTAAATGGAAACTTTGCCTTGATCTGTAAAAAGGACAGCACTTTTATGGGATGTGTTTTATAGTAGTGATTATTATTTTTTATTATTAATTAGCTCTAAGAACACTTGCACTTTGTTTTCAATTTGTTAATTTTCATTCTTTTAAGCAGTTCAAGCAGCTGGGGTAGCTTTGTTTTGTAGCTCATTTCTTCTCCTGCTCTGCTGTGTAGCAGGAAGAACAGCTACGCAGCCATCCAGGGCCGTGGAGACTCTGCAGCAAGTAGGACAGCAGGGAGATGCAGGAGCCTCCCTGCCTCATAGAGTTTATTTGCTATCTGTGCAGAATATCCACCAAGTAATCAATTGTGTGGATTTAAATTAAAAACCTCCTCAAATCCAGAAAGCAGTTGCAGACAAGCCTTCCTACCTGAAACGTGCAGGACAGCGTAACAGGAAAGTCACAAGTAGTTAATTGTGCCTAAGGCATAATTAATTCCTTCATCTGGGAGTCCTTCCCCTGAACCACAGGAAACAGGTGGGAGCATGAGCGGCATGAGGACTGTCAGAGCTGCGATGTGGAGCCCAGGCTCAGGCGTGGGCTGGGGAGAGGGAAGGTTGTGTCTCAGCAGCCAGACCCGCTCTCCTGGGTCAAGGACCAACTTTGCTCACGCCATGTGCCTGCTCCCTCCTGGTCCCAGGTGTGCTGGGTGGGACTGCTCCCATCCGCCAGCTCAGCCACCCCACCAGGCAGGTTCCTGGTAACGTCACTGTCGGCTCTAGACAGACACAAGCTCATCCGTCATGTTTTTCTTCTACTGCCACGGTGGTAAATCTGTTTGAGTGTGACCTGTGGACACTTCAGGACCTTGCTGTTACTTGGAAGCCCCTTGCAACAAGAGCCTCTCCTCAGCTCTCCTGTCTCAGGGGTGCTCTGACATTAAATGCACTGTTTCCAGGACAGCCAGTAAAATGTCTCCTTTTTATGGCCATGCCTAATATACCAGTGAATATTTATGAACCAATTTGCCATGGCTTCTCCTATGATGGGAAAAAAGTGCTTTTCTTTTAATTGATGCAATAGCTCATTCCAGAATATGAGAACAAGGTCTATAAAGTAGTCAGTTTTTATAGTTAGAAAATTATTTATTTGCAGCAGATAGATTTGCTAAAATGTGAAGATTGTATTCATCTGTTTTTTAGTTTGAAGAAGTTATGCTAATTGTTTAAAATCGAACAATAGCTCTACTGTAAAGAAAATTTATAGGAGTAGATTGAGTTCCTTGCCATGAGGAGTAGTCTGAAGGTATGACTTACATTCGTCCTTTTTCAATTACAGAAGTTAGTGTTTATTCTCAAGGTTTGGCCTCGAAATGAGCAGAAGTTGCTAAAGAACATTTTGCAGATGTGTTTGCAGATCCTGTGATTTTCTCTTTTCAAAAATTTTAGCTACACAGACATTTTCGGCAGATTGGCTGGGCACATCAGCTACCACTTCAGAAATGCATGTTGTAAATTTTACATGGAGAGACATTTCTGGCAGCTGCTTTGCGGCTTGACTTTGAGCAGCCCCAGAAGCAGTATATGAAATCAGTTACCCCATCCAGACCACGTAAGCAAGAAACAAGTATTTTAGCCTAAGGTCGACTTGAATGATGGTGCTGCATTAAATTCAGTGATTGCATGTATAGGAATGCATATATACCCCTGCCCATATAGATGGTTTCATAGGGTCAGAGGAGCTAAGAATGTTCCACCTCAGCTGAGCCTGGGGAGCTGGCAGTTGCCTTTTATCAAGCATTGCAAAGCCTTTGCAAACCCTTCCAGGTTAATTTCAAAATGCCCATTTGTACTGGTTTGCTGGCAAATCTCTTATTTGCAGAGACCTGTAGTTAAGATTTCTGCTCTGGCAAATGGCTCTTACTATGCCCTCTCCCTCACCTTCCTGCCAGCATTGGCAGACTTTGGGCTCTGGGAATTCAGCCCTACCCTTGCAGGTGCTGACAGAAAAAAAAAACAAAACAAAACCATCTTTTTTGGATCAAAGTAGGCTTCTTCATCCAACTGAAAATTTTGCAAAGCTCTGTATGTAACTCTTAGCAAACTCAGCACTCAAAGGTCTCTTCATATTATATATTATATTGGAGATCAGTTGTTTTTCCATTGAGTTTGTCAATTGAGTATATAGCAGTTCTCAGCACTGCTGGATTTCAAAATGTCTCATGAAGAAGTCACCCCTCAAAACCTTATTTTACAGATGAGAAGTCTAATTATGCAGAAAGGAGAAGTAATGCACTCAGGGTGTACTATGTCCCAGGCAAGCAAAAAACTATCAATATTTATGATGTACGCAAGGAAAAAGTTCTGCTGCTGGCTCTCAAATCTACCTTGACCACACACCCAGGCTGATCTTCAGTATTTATGCTGAGTTGAAGACTCCATATGTTTATGGTCTTTTATTGTGCATTTTCCATAGCTCTGCTTAGCTAGCATTGCTCACAAGTTCAGACTTTGCAAATATCTTTGGCCGTGAAGATTGTAAACACAGCTTTGCTGGGGTTGCAAACTATTAAAAGTATGCCGTGTGGCAGCAAATGCTCCGTGGCAGCTCTGCTCCAGTGATTTCTGAGAGCAGACGTCGCCCTAGAGAGACCCACAGCAGACAAAGCACACATATTCAGGAGACTTTCCTACGTTTAAATTTGTGCTATGCTTTGTTTTTTGCTAATGAAAGTAAATTTTGCATCGTTTACAGTTGCACAGTTGCAGATACCTTCAGGGGAGATAAGGGGATCAGGACTGATCCTATGGGTTTCACAGTGCAAGTCTGCATACAACGCTTTTGCTTGACAGATCAGCCTTCTCGGGCTGCTGCACTAGTTGGGTTTACCAAAATATCCTTCTGCAGCGATAACACCGGACCAGCTGTAGTGGGAGTTTTCCAACTAACATGCTCTGCAGTGAAAGCTGGGGATGAGCAAGGGCAAAGAGAGGTTTATTTCCACGTAGCTGAATTAAACTGTGCTCTGGCTGAACATTTTGACATCTGTTGACCACAGGCCTGATTCCAGGCTTGCTGGAGCCCACAGAAAAACTGCTGCTAGTGCAAGCAAGGCAGGGACTGGCAGAGTAACATCTGCCCGTGTCCCAAGTGCTGCTGTCAGCCTGTTGGCCAACTCAGCAGAGAGACTCAGGAATCAGTGTTAGAAACTAAGCAGTCTCTTCTGAAGCCACCTCCATCCTCCCTCTCCCCTTTCTCTTTCTCCTGCTGTCTTTGGGCCAAGATTTCTTGGTGCAGCTGTGCAGAAAAGCTTGCCGCGTGCTGCTGACAGTGTCATATCTATTCATTTCTTTTGTGAATACACAAGGAACTTGTGTCTCCAGGTGTTAATACTCTTGTTTTCAAATGTGCCACGAAACCCTTTTTAGAAAAGGAAAAGCTGAAAGTTTACGTCCACCGTGCATTCCTCTTTTTTCTTTTTTTTAAAAATGTAGTTCATATTAATCTGCCCACCCAATGCAAGAGTTGAAAATATGTTTGCCTGTGATATGCAGACAGGCATGCTTTGCAGATTTAGCTGTCTGATATATCAAAAGAGTTTATAAAACCGTATGAATGAGTTACTTTGCAGATTCCTTGGCCAATTAAAAAAAAATAAATCTCAAATTCCTTTGAAATGAGACGATGAACAAAAAACGATGAAACAAAAGCTTTAAATTGCCTATAGACAATTAAACTGTTTCGTTTCATTTAAAATATTTTTTAAATGTGAATCAAACTAAATTTTTGAAGTCTTAGAAATTAGTAGTGTTCTATTTGGAATGTCAAAAGGGAATGGTTTTACTTTTTCAGATATTTTTGACTTTTACTCACTTATTTCCTCCTTTGCAAGATGAGTAATTTGGCCACAGGTGAAGCTAACCGGGCACTGGAGTGGCTACCTCTGTAGATTTTGCTGTTCACCTCCTTCCAATAAAAAGTTTTAGCTGGAAGATACATCCCAGTCTTAGTGCAGTAATCTGATGTATTGCTTTTGTACCTATGGCAGAATTGCAATCGGTATTTATAGAGTGGATGCCTAGAAGAGAGACTGATACAAAGTACGCGTAGGTACTTTACATGTCTTTTGCCTTGTACTTCAAGGGGTAATGGGAATGGAGAGTCTTAATGATAACAATTGCTTTAGTAGCAGAAAAGGCCTAACCCAATTTCTTTAACAGCTCTTTTTAATTAAGAAAGACAAGGGAGGTAAACTGGGGTCTGCTAGTAAACTAGAAGGGTTTAATTGCAAGATAAACACGACTGGGAGCACTCTGTGCCCGTGCCACAGAAGTGAAGTAGGTTAGACTCATCCCCAATTGCTATTTAGTTTATTATTTGCCAGTATCTCTTGGTACATAGCAAATGCTTAGTCTAATGACGCTTTCATATGTGTACAAAAATGTGCATTGGGCCATGTACGAATGCAGGCTCAGTCCCATCTTGCCCCACTTTCCAGCTTGTGGGTTAAGCAGTGGCTGTGCAAAAGGAGAGTTGAGAAATGATTTGATTTCATATATTGTAGAACTGAATTTTACTGGAATGGAGCCTCTTCTTCTTCAGGTTGATTGCTACCTGCCTGGTCAAGTTTCTCAGAAGCCTTTTAAAGGATGCTAAGAATAACTGTGAATAAATGTGTCAGTATCTCTCCCATTGGAGACTCAGTATCTCTCCTTTCCTTCAAGGGGCTGAGTTCGCTGGCCTCAGTTCAGAAGTGTACTCAAGCCTGTATATCATTGCTCTGAAATCAAGAAGTTGGCTCATATGCTTAAAAGTTAAGCAAATGCTTAAGGGCTCTGCTGTATAGGGGCCACAGTAATCACTGTGTTGCAGGCGAGTGCTCCTAATATGATGTAAAGCTGGTGAAAGTTGATTGCTAACCCCAATAGTCTTTGGATTACGTTCTGCATGGGTGCACTTGGAAAAGATGAGATTTTTGCAGTTGGGCCCATATGGGCAGACATATGCTCCATCAAAGTCCTGTTGGCTTCAGTATCATCCTCCCGTCTGGTTGCATCTAGCTGGGGGATGTAGCCCATAACTTGCTGTGCCCTTATGTTATAGGTAAATAAACAAGCACGAGTCCCTTTGCTCAGTGATTTGATACGTTAACCTATAGGTGTATGCAGAAGCAGTGGGGAGGAAGAGTGCCATCAGGCAGCAGCCGTGCCTTTGTTGCAGATGGCATTTACAGTTGGTGTCACGTTTATGAAAACTCTCCTTGAGGCTGAGCCACAAAACAAAGCCCAGCTTGCGAGGGTGAAAAGCAGAGATTGTTAGTGAGAATTTATGGTGCTAGCAGTTAATTACCCCATTCTGCCCTCAGTAAAATGCAACACAGTACAGTGAACCGTGCATCACCAGCATGCTGCAGCCTTCCTCCAATACATAGGATGTGGGCAGGAGCCCGTACCTGAAGCTGCGTGGAAGCAAACAGCGTGCCAGAAGCAGTGAGAGCACGGGGACCATCATCTCCCTGACTGTGCTGGTGAGCAGCAGCCTGCCCGAGCACTCCCTGCTTGGGATGGGGCTCTAAGCACTAGTCCTCTCTGAGGCAGTGCACAGAGATTTTGGTGTGTTTTCCAGAAAAGTTTCGTGCAGTTCTGCTGGTTTTCTCTGGGCAAGTTATTTCTCCTGGGTGCTTATTTTTCCGTTTCCAGCTGTCTTGTCTGTTCAGGAATGTGCCGTCTTCAGTGCAGGGACTGCAGCTATTCCTTGAAGTTTGCACGGTAGCTGGCATGATGGAGGTTCACCCTGGGCTTGTACTTGTAGATATTTCAGCAATACCAAGAGCTAAGTTATAGATCAATACATGAGGGATTAACAGTTTGTTTGCTCAGACCTGCTGTTATTTATTTGGGGTCAGTCCAGAAAATCAAACTAGTGTAATGTAGAGATGAACCTGCTGAAATTCAGTGAATCTGTGGGTTCACAGCTTGCATGGGAAATCTGATCCTGCTGGTTTTCTATTTGATCTCTTTGGGGATCACACTTAACTCTGCTTGGGTGGCTAGCTGTCCTGTAAAACAGAGTTCTTACAGATTTGCTGACAAAAACAATGGATATTGCAAATAATTGTTATACTACGGCCACGAATTGTTTTATATAACAGAATGCAAACACAGACACAGGTACATATAGGGATTATTACAGAGGGTGCTGTTCATCTGACGAGCTACACTGACTTGACCGTATGTGCTTCCAGCCTCCTCTATGCACAAAGGCTTAACCCACCTCCTGCTTTGCTTTGCATTCAGCCCAGAGCAGTTGTGCACAGTCAATTTGCGTAGCCCAGCTGATGATCGGTAACTTGGACATGTATTGTTATCTTCCTATATCTTGAGCCCTGTCAGTCATGTCTGCAGGTACTTTTGGCTGGAAATAACAGCTGTAAGTCTGCTGGCCTCGGAAAGGCCAGGCTCGTTATACTCAGTGGGGAAAATGATCGTATTGCCACCTGACTCAGGTGAAGAAATCATTCCGATGCAATCACAAAGAAAAATCTCTCTAGTGGACTATCTTGAGTTGATGTTACTTGACTGTTTTCATTATTTATACGAACTCTCCTGGGCAGCCCGGCGCTGGACCGCTGCATCACGCAGTCTGGAGCTGTCACATGCCCTGCATCCCACCGTTAAAGCGGGTGGTTAGGTTAGAGCTCAGTGGTTGCAATGAACAGGCTACTATTTAACTTTTTTACCTCTCCATTTTATCCAATATTTGTTTCCACTGATACAGATATGTGTGTGTGTGTATCTGTATGCATACCAAGAGTTAAGTTAATGACAATTTTTTTAATAAGGGTTTGAATTTATACCAAGTGTAAGTTTGTACCAGCTACAGTATTGATACTCTTGCCCTGAACTAGAGGAAGTTACCATTTCACGTGAAAAATATTCCCATGTGAAAATGAATACATTTGTAACAAAGGTTACATTTTGCAATTCTGCGAAGTACAGTGTTCTGGGTAGAGAGATGAGAAAAGAGCAGTTTGTTCTTCCAGACTTCAGCCAAAGCTATTGTTTTGGGGGTTTTTCTGAAAATAATAGTAATAAAATAGTTAATCACATGCTTGATTTCTTCACAGTTCACTGTAAATCTTAGCTTTAAAGAAAATACAGTTTTTCTGCAAGAATGTATGGATGCTTTGTCTCTGAATTCAGCAGAATCCTGAACATAATGTTATGTAGTCATTCTAAATGAAGACCCTCTATAATGTTTTGCTGGCAAGGTCGTCTCTCTAGATGCCACTTTCCAACATAAGGCAAGTCCTACACCACGTTATATGCCAAAGGAATCTTACTATCAACACTAATTAGAGTTTTTTACATCAGTGTTTTGGTTGTATATTAGCTATTCAGAAATCCCATAAAGAGGGATTGCAGCAGACTACAGCAGTGTAAGTCTATGGCCATAGTAAGGGCTATGACTAGATTTGCATCTGTTTCGGTCTTTAAGCAGGTAAAGCTCTCTTAAGAGCAACCCGCAAATTCTCCAGAATGATCTGTTGGCCTGCCCACGCACCTGCGTTAACTCTCGTTAGCATCAGCGGAGCAGCGGGCAGGGGCTGAGCGCAGAAGCGTTGGCTTTGCTCTTTCCCTAGCGCTATTCGGGACCTCTCTGATGTCACGAGAACCGCGCACCAGCTTGCGATACGTGCCTTCAGTGGCTTAGCTCTGTGGGGATGAGAAGGTTTCACCCCTCTCAGAATAATATTTTCCAGGTCCTGCAGTACCTTCCCTGCAGGCATCTCAGCTGGCTTTGGGCATCTACACTGCTCCAGTGTAAAGCCTGGCTTATCGTGCTGGCCAAAGGGAAACAGTTTCCCAAGCCCATCTCCCCAAAGCTGTCGAGCCTGTTCACGTGACTCCGCGGATTAACTTGGTTCAAAAGCATAAAATACTTTCCTCCTCTCTCTCTGTATCACCTGTGTCATTTGCTGGCTGAGTGATGACTTTTTTTTTTTTTTTTGGTCTCCAATAAAATGTAGAAGCCTCAGATTACCAAAACAGCTGCACATGCTTTGTCTGGGTTAATGCATTTAAGTCAGGCTCCAGGGTCTGAGTAAGTGCCAAGATCCTGGATCAGCTGCTTTACCGGAATTATGCTGCTGTAATGGAGCCCTGCATTATTGTGTTGCAATTATTTTGGCTTGCAGCTGGCTGTTCCCTCTATATTTTTACTGAAGTGAGATAAAAGGATTTTGTCTTAAAAATAGAATTTTCTTTTCTGAATCTTACAGAAGCTTTGAGTTACATACCGTGTCTGTAAGAGGTGCCCCTCTTTAGTTTTTGAAGAACAGGAACAGTGCTAAATGATCTCAAAACATATAATAAAAGTATATCGAAAAGAGAATAAAATAAGTGATTAAAGTGTCATGTAGGTAACATGGGTTTAGGTTCTCAGCAAGAACAGGTTTATTTTCAGCACCAAGCCACTTACCAGTAGCAAGTTGTTCTTAAAGCTGTCCCTATAATTTGGAAATCCCTTGTGTAGACAAATAAAAGAATAAATCCGTATTTTAAACTAAAAATAAAAAACAAACCCCAAACGTTTCCCCAACCTTGAATTTCCTATATTTGTATCTATTCAAGCTCTTTTTGATGCCTGTTTATATATATTTCGTGTCAAATAACAGCTCTCTCAGATTCTCCAGTTGATAGCAAAAAGTAAACTGAATGCAGTCATTTATCTTTGAACTGTTCAACTGTGCCCTTCTTCATGTTCTTGTTAATAATGCCAGGTCTCCCAGGAGCGCTCTCATGCAATTTTATCACGTAAGCTTTTCGTTTGACCTTACCTGCTGTTCCCCTGGAACATAGAGGGGGGAAAAAAAAGCCAAAATGTCAGCCTGCCTTAATTAAAATTTTAGTCTCAGAAGATGTTACAGTATGTGATTTCATTAGGTATATAATGAAAGTATTTAATCATACTGCTTATTTGTCTGGGGCTTCTTACTTGGCAGTGAGGTCACCGAGTTTTAACACAACTCTTTTAAGGTGTGGAAAAGTAACTGGGGGGTGGGTGTGCATCTTGAAGAGATCCATAAATTCATTGTATCCATGATTTTGCATGTTTGCCCTGAAGGTAGTTGCTTGGATGATGAGGTAGAAGGCTCTAAATAACAGTTCAGTGCTCTTCGCGAAAACATTTTTCCCCCACGGGACAGCGAGCATGCATATAAATGTTTTTTTTAAAAGATAACGCTATTCCTTGTCTCCAGCAGTTGGAACTTGGCACCACAGAGAAAGGGGAAAAGAAAACGTAATGGGTTTTTCTTTGGTGCCGACGTATAAGAAGCTCTAAATCTCATGTGTCATATGCAGTGTTACTTTCATCATTTCTCATTGGCATAATCTAAACCACCATAACAGGAGGATTTCTACCACCTAGATGGGGCCATGTGTTTTATGCAGTGACTATTCTTGAGGAAAAGTCTGTGCACAAAGCACTCTCTCTTAGCTTTTGTAAAGATGTACCTTATTCCAGCTTATAGACTGGCTTTTAGATAGGCAGAGTTAAAAAATAGATTTGTGAGGCCCTGATCCTGCACATCTTTTGAACTGGGAGGGTTTGCATTGCTAAGGGAGTTGTGTTATTCCCCTGATTTTTTTCCATTTCATTAGCAGCCAAGAAGTGCCCCCCGTTGGCCGTGTTGTCTTGAGTAGCACATGAAACCATCCATGCTTTGGATGCTCTGTTCCTTGGGTTTCTTCCAGCCCCCGGGGTTGCAAAATAAGTAAAACCAGGATTTCATATAGCTTTTTGAGCAAGAATAAATGGAAGAGGACAAGGAGGAGCAGTTCAGCTAGATAAGACAGATCTAGCAGTTGGACAGAACTACCCACATGGGAGATTTCAGAGCTGTTCTCCATGAAAACCTTCTTGTGTAGCAGGGTATTTTCATTAGCAGTTTCTACCAAATCCAACAAATAGGTCGCTCTGAAATAATGCAAAATTGCAGCAGATTTCCAAATTTGTTTTCTTCTTTTTCTGAAGCTGGATGAAGATGTTTTTGCACTATTGATTTTGTGGGATTTGTAGCTTTGTAAACCAGAGAGAGAAAGAGGGAGGGGAAGACAGACAAGCTGTCTTCTAACTGGTATTTTTCTTCCTTTTTTTATGGTAATAAATCTTACTGGCTCATATTGCTGATGCATATACATCTTGCTGAGTTCCTTAATGCAGCTGAATACTGCTGAATGTGGCGTTGATCTGTTACCAGGTTCAGGAAGCGTGAATGTGCTCTCAGCAAAGCCATGGCCAATTTAGGGACCAGGGAGCTATGGTTCTGGCAGCAATTATATGTTGAGACTCTAAGTTCAAAATCCTGCAGTTTTATAACCCCAGCTCTACAGAGAATTATTCGAGTCACTGTCATTGTAATCAGTTTAGGAATATATTTACCGTGCTATGTGTTTTCAGTGAATGTAACTGGAGTGCCATTAGCTAAAAATTGTTTTGATCTCGCACAACTTGAACGAATCAATGTCATTAGTTTTAAATTTTTAAAACAAAACTAGTGTAATACCCCATGCTTTCCCCTGCAAGCTGTACTGCTGGAGTGGGATGTGCTTTTACCTGAAATGAAAGAAGCCAAACTGTAAGCCACTTATGTGAAAAGGCTTCTCTTGTTTTTGAGGGTCGGAGCCTGCAGAGTGCTGTGGGGAGAGGAGTCTCTGTGCTGCTGTGGTTATTGGCACGTCTGCTGTTCTATGTGTGTTATAAGCCACCTCATACCTCCGAGTTATCTGTTGCTTCTTAAGATTCCTTTATTTCAGGCATAGGTACTCTTGTTTTTTCCTTTGTATGTGTGTGAAAACTAAATAAAATAATTGCATGGTCTTATCTTTTGAAGGGAAAGGGATTTTTAGCATTAAGCTATTGCGTATTTGTCCTTCTAGCTCACATCGTATCCAGTTCACACCCATAAATTATCTGTGATGTCTTCAAGTGGAACACAAAGCCCGAATATCTTCCTAGGTCAAGACATTTTTATGTGTATTGCAGAGAGAAAGCAGACACGGTAGGAGTGGACTGATGAACTGCAACAGATTTGGTTTGCAGCATGCCTTGGATTTTAGATCCAAGCTGAAACTACAGAATTGTTTACAAAGTGTGTTGAATTCCAGCTGCACAAGATGCAGTTTAAATCTTCAGCCTCACACAGAAAATGACACACCAGCGGGGAGACATTAATTGGTGTGTCTTCTGTGGGAGTCTTCCAAACTGCAGACACTTGGGGGTGAGGCTAAAATCAAAATCAGTTTAAATTTATAGCTTAATTTTTTTGTTTTCCATGAGACATTTAGTCCATCATTTGTGGTGAAACTGGCCAAGTAATGACCAACTGCATAAAATAAAAAAAACCCAACAAACTGATTTCCTCAGCAGCCACCCAAATCTAATGCATGGCACCTAGATGTGAGAAGCCAGTCTGAGCACAACACCTCAGAGTAGCACTTCTTCTAGAGCGAGCCGTATATGGGCAGATTTTGTAGCTGGTAATTACGATGTTCATGTAGGTTGCAATCCAGTACTTGAGTATCTCATGCAAGGTAAGGAGCATCGGCAAGAGGGACTGACGGACCCCTGTAGCAGGGAGGGCTTTGTTCTGGCTGCTAGAAACCCCTTGCCTCAAATTCCTGCTCTCAGTTGTGCTGAGAAGGGATTTCAGTATGCACCTCCCACAGCTTGGCCAACTGTCCTAAACACAAGATTACCCAACCTTGCTTCCTTTCGTCGTATTTTACAGATAGCGTTTAGGGTCTGTTTGAGAATCAAAAGGTTCTTTGTGTCAAGACAAAGTGTTTGATCTTGCCAAACTGCTTGCTTCATTTTTTTCCTTCCTTCCAGTTTTGCAAGTACTTTGGGATGGACCAACTCAGAGCTTTTGGCAAATAAGTGAGTTGCCAAAAACTTTACCAAACTTACTGATGTGTGCGTGACTGAATTATGGTTTTAAAATGACATTTGTTCTTCTCTGATTAGTAACTTATCACGGTCATTGTAGGTTTCTATGATTTTAGAGTAAATGCTACATCCAGCCACTTCAATACTTTACCTATAGCTTATTTTAAAAAGTAAAGGAAAACGTAGCCTGGCAAAATTGTGGGAATAGATACCGATCATGTTCTTCAGCCTACAAAACCTACTGAGTGCTACTCCAGCCAGGGCAAAGTAAACTAAAATAGGCCAGAAATAGCCCTTAGAATATCCACTGTCCACAGGTGAACTCTCTGCTTGTGGAGTGAATTGGGTGGCATTGCCAGACTGGGAAGAGGATCCTGTCTCACATGCAAAAGATTAGTCATTTCCTTGGAAGACAGCAAAAGTGTTAAGAGCTAGCTGGCTAACATTTTCATAAGTGTTTCAAGTCTGGAACATGTAATCCAGTGCTCTGAATAATACTGGACACAGAGCACACTCTAATCATATCTGTATTCCCAGAACTTCTTATTAAACTGATGAATATCTTCTAGCAAGCTGTCCATCCTCATTTTAGAGGTTTCGGGTGATAGCAAATGTGCTTCCTCTGGGTAAATTGCCCCCTTGATAATTCTAGGGTCTGTTGAAACTTTGAATTTTCAATAGTTCCAGGTTTATCTTCCAAGCATGTAATTTTATTATACCATTGTATATTCTGTTCAGGAACTATCTACCAGCAGATACCTCTTCATCTTTTGCATAAAGTGAGAAGAGTGAGCTCATGAGGTCTCCCAGGAAGAGGTGCGCTTTCTGGCCTCAGATCAGTTTTGTAGCTCTCTTCTCAGCCCTTTCCAGTTTTGGGGAGTCTTCTGCAAATGTAAGCCCCTGTGGCAAGTGCAGCACCCAGGACTGGGTGCAGAATCTGCTTTTACACTAGTTTCAGTTCATCGCAGGGTATTCCCTTGTGTCTGCACCCACAGGTGGTGCTTGCTCCCCTTGGCTTTTCCCTGGGAGCTCAAATTCAGTCTTTTCCTCCATGCTCCTGGTGGCAGTTGCAGCGGAGGCTGAGCTGGTCCATACCAGGGCCGTAGGGCAGAGGTGCTGGGCTGAGAAAGGCACTGCGGTAGTTGTGGAGCAGGCAGGAGCGTGGCCAGAGCTGCACAGTCTTGTACCCAGCCCAGTTAGCCCTGCTGAGTTTTCCATTTTCAGCTTCTTTTGGGCTTTGCTTGCCTGAGCCGCTTGCAGCGTGTTGCCAAGGTCGGCTCGGCTTCTCCCAGCACTACACTGAGTGAAGCGGCAAGGGAGCAGATGAGCTCTCAAATCACTTCACATCAAAACCACTGTGAATTTATGCATTTCCATTGGATGGGCTTAGATGCAAGGGCTCTGTTCAAGTGGTGAGAGTACAGTAAGAGTACAATAAGATTTGTAGTTCAGGGACTCGTGCCAGATGCCGCGCTCGTCAGCTGAAGTGCTGATTACTCTTTACCCAGAGTGCTGATACGCATATTACAAAGCTATTTTCCTAACATATGCTTCAAATCTAAAATGAGCACTGAAACAGTCCCTCCAAACATGGACGTGCCATCCATGAAGGATGTATGCTGAGGCCAGTAGAGCACCAAATATGCTTTAATTACAGCTCTGGGTGACTTTACTGGCAGAGATGTAAGACCACTGTGTTTCATCTTTTGAGCTCTGTAGCCTCATCAAGATATTAAGAAACTTGTGGGTCTTTCATGCAGTCTTTCTCCCACTGGGATGTTTAAGTTATCGGACTGTCAACATGGTGATGCAGGCTGTAAAGGTTCAGAGAATTACCTTGATGGCATGATGGCCTCTTCCATTTCGACTGCAATCCAAAGCTCATTTTCCTCTGAGGCATTCATTGAAATTCTGTGCACGATTTGTTCCTCTGGTTGTTTAACAATGTCTCTCATGTTTGCCCTGATTTAAAAAATCCTCCTTTGTAGCAGAGATAACATAGAGCAGGATGATATAATTGCAGTAAAGAGGCCCTGGAGCTTGCAGTAATAGGATGGTTCATCTGATGTGTACTGCCATTAGAAAATAACCCACGTATGTATGTTCTCAGGGGACAGTAAAGAGGCTTTTAAGGATTACACTTTATGTAGTATGAAAGCTAATGAGCAAAAGAGCAAGCATGAGGAAAACTACTGCTGCAGAAAGCATGGTGCCTCTTCCTCTTCTCACTCATTTCCCGACACCTGTGTAGCTCCAAAACCCCTCTCTCTGCCCTGCAATGCGTGGTTTTTCGTGCACTGCAGTCGGTTCCCAAACCTTTTGAGAACGCTGTATTAGTTTCATTTCACTGCAAAATAAATAGCATGGTCAAAAGCATGGCAGGGCTGAGTTCAGGTTTGAAACTGCTGTGTGTGTACAAAATAAATAGTTTTGGGGGAAAAGCGATCTCTGATAGTCTGTGCCCTCAAAAAAAAGAAAGATTTGCTAGAATGATATAGTTTCATGAACGTTGCTGCAAGGTTGACTGTCAGTTACGCAGAGTCTCAATTTCCCATCTCCATTCTTTTCCTGGCCAGTGTGCAAAAACACAGGAAAGCATCAACACAGAGTAAACACTGAAGGATCCGTTTCAAATGTTATGTGGCATGCAGAGTTAGAGTTGCAAAGTTTGGGCTGCGGAGGTGGAAAATTCAGAGCAGCTGGTTTCTGATATTAACAACTTCTTGTTCAAATGGATTGCCACGTAGAATGCCAATTCCTTCCCCTTGCATTTGTGCTGAAACAGAAGCAGTCTAGCAGAACGGACTTGGGCTGCTTTGTTTTTCCACAGCATTTTCCTCTTGCGTATAGAGCTTGTTGTAGATAAAGAAATTAATTCACCTTTTCCTAGTCTGTACCCTCTCTGCACTAGATATTACTAAATACTAAATATTGTAGTATATTTTTGTACCTTATCAGGTTTTTGTGTTCAACGGAATGCATGAACTTGCATCTTTCTTCATATATTTAACATAGTAAAGGATCAGACTTTGCTATCAGGTAAAGGGAAGTGGCTTCATTCGAGTTGCAGAGCCTCAGAGAGGAAGCTGGATTTTGACCAAATGCTCTACTGGAGTTCTGCAGCAAGGTCTGACATCCATAACTTCATTATATTCCAAAGGGTACTAACAATAATTAAAAAGAAGTCCAAGAATATTAAGTGAGAAAGAGATGACAGCCAGCATCTTTGCAAGGATGGGAGTCAAGGGAGCTAGTGGTCAAGAGACTGCAGTACCTCTTTCTGGGCCAAAGAAGTGATTTAATTTCCCTTAACGGCAAAGAAGATTCGGGAGACAATGTGATCAGATTCTTATGTTAGTACCTCTTTACTCCCATCTAATCACATTGGAAGTGTGTTAGAGCGCATGTAAAGTATTTTTTCTGCTTGTATTGAGGCCTCTCTGTACGGTCAGGGTGTTGTAAAGGGCTTGCAGAGGGAGTAGGAAAGAGGTCTTCTCCTGACTCCCAGGGGTGTAAGCAGGACTCTGCATGTTGGGACAGGGGTGAGGGGTGCACATGCCCTGTGGGCAGGAGAAATTGCTGAAGTCCTTGAAGAGTAATAAGATTGTTAAAATAATAATCCGTAACCTACTGGACCTCAGCTCTTAACCCGTCCCCTTTTTGTATTCCTGCACCTAAAAACATGGAGTGGTTGTGCCGTGTACTAAGCAGTCTTTCCTAATACAGAGGAGATTTTCAGGGCAGAGTTATTGTTATTGTAATACCCCCATGAGATGATGCCTACATGTTCAGCGTGAAGGTAGATACTTAGTCATTTCCATAATTTTTTGTTTCCGTTTGATAGTCATGTCTGTATTGGGCAATAAATTCATCTTATTTGGAGAATATGGAACACAAAGGTGAGGTGAAAAGACAGCTTTGTGTTCAAACATACAGCAGAGTATCAGCAGTAGTCCGACTGAAGTAATGGTAATGCAATTATATTTACTAGAGATAACAGAAGGGCTTCTCTCTACTTGACCCCAGTGGTGTCTGTCTGTCTGCAGAGCACCAGTCCACCACTCTATGCCAGTGCATCATGGTCCAACTCTGTGAGCCCAGATCCGATGTTTGATTGCATTCCCCAACTTAGCGCCACTTGATCCCTGGTCTACCATCAATCTATCGTTCATTAGAACATCTGGGACTTGCTTTGACAACTGCAAGTGACATGAGATGAATTATCTGTTGCTGCTTCCGCTGTCAGTTGACTACCCTCTGCTGAAACTTCTAGTCTTGCAAATACCAGAACAGTACTGCTAAATTTTTTTTTTCCGTCCTTTCTTCCCCTTCCTCTCCCCCATAATTGGTATACGGGAGCAGAAAAGGACTTGCAATTTTATTATTGCTGTATAAGCCTTCTGTAAACTCAGTTACTTCTGATGTTGGTAATTTTTGTGACTAAAAAATATGCTGTCACTGTGTTTGTGCATAGGAAAAGAGCAAATTTGAATGTATAATAATCTGGTGCATTTGGGAGATGTTTGATGCTATATCCCAGCCAAGTTAATCACTCATGGAACTAAGTTGTTTTTATTTTGCTCAGTTGACTGGAGACATTAATCTCCTATCTGTGGAAAGGCATCTTTAATGCCAAAAAATTGATCAGAGATGCCCGAAATTTGCCTGGCATCAGAAAAGATTTTGAACGAAAGCTATCAGTTGACAGTAGACCGGCAGAAACAGAGACATTGGTTACTTTCTTTTTCTTACATAATGAAGAAATACCCAGGTGATGATTTCCAATTCGTGAAGTATATTGAACCGTGTACTGTATTCATGAATATAAATTGAGCAGACGTGACACACATTTTTCATATAAAAGTAACACAGCATTGCTCTTTCTGATAATTCTTCTTTGCCTGAAATATGCTTATTCTGAGAACATCACTACGGAGTTAATCGTGCACTGCATAACTGCATGTTAAAAAATACAAGTGCTAAAGGACAGGGAATGTCTTAAGGAGAAACTATTCATAGATTTATAATGACTGCGGCTGGCTGCATTTTTCAAGGACAGGATCCTTCTGCATCTTCTTTTCCTTTCCCACTTTTTCTGCAAAATCCTTCATCTCTAAATAGTGGCATCACCCAGCCAGCCCACGTCCATCCAGCGAGACTCGTTTTCAGGCTGGATCGTGTTGCTGCCAAGCAGTGCAGTGCTCGCACTTTACTTCCCATCCACGCTTCTACCTCATTAGCGGCTTTGCCCTCCAGATCATCCAGACTTCGCCCATTTCTCAATTAGTCCTAGAGGAGCCGTCCCAGCAGAAAACCTGCAATGTTGTTGTGACTTTGAACACAGAGTCAATCGGGTTGAAACAGAAGCATCAACTTCTCGTCCCTGGGCAGTCACTTGTGTGTCAGCAGTGTTCCCACCGAGCAACGGGGAGGACCAGACAGTCCCTGATTTATGATTTTCCTCTTTTGCCAAAAATGAAACTAGTAGGGTGGAATATGACCCTTAATATGCTCTAATCATATAAAAAGCCTTGCAAGGAGGAGCCAGTGTGTATACAGATGTTCTTTTTGATTAAATAAAGCGTTCTCTGTTTACATCATGCTAGGGAGCTGCACTACGAGAAAGGTAACAGGGTATGATAAGAAACGTGACCTGAAAGAAAACTACCAGATTAGACCGTGAAGGCCGAATACTGATGCCCTTGAAGCAAGTGGGAGCTTTGCCTCTGAGGAAATAGCCAGAAGCCAGTAGCACCCTGTGTCTGTTCAGGGATTTACAATCCTGCACCACAATCAGGCATCCCTCAAGGCGGGCTCTGCTGCGGGGTTGAAGAGCATGAGGAAAGCGTGCTGCTCGCTCATGCTAGCGTGCCAGGGCTGTCAGCTCACAGCATTTGTTTTATTCCCCTTCGTTTTTCACTTCTAGTAACGCTTCTCTAGAAATAGAGCAACTTTTTGATGAACATGGGGAGAAATGATGGGATCATTTGCTGTTCCTTAGAACAGTTTTAATTTTGCCCCTACAAGCAGCAGCGTATTTGAAGATTACTTTCTTCTTCCAGGTTACCAGCCTGTCCTGCCAAACCAGCAGCAAGGGTTCCAGGGTCTCATGGGAATGCAGCAGCCGCCCCAAAGCCAGAACCTGATGAATAATCAACAGGGAAATCAGGTGCAAGGCATGATGGTGCAGTATCCAGCCATGTCGTCTTATCAGGTACATGGAAGCTATAAAGCAAGACTGATTTTCTCAGAGTGTGTTTAGTTGAATTAAGTTTTCCTATCACAGAGTAGTCTTTATTACTTTATTAGGACAATGTGTGGCAGGAGGCCTCCTGATAAATACGCTTCTGGGTCAGACTGGTTTCTTTGCTTTCTGTTTATGTATTCTTCCTATTCCCAATTTTCATTCTGAATTGGAATACTTTAAATGAACTATTTATTACAGCCTGCAGTGCGGGTAAAATGTCGCAAAGGATGAAGGAATTATACTTCTTCCTGTGAAGAAAATGAATTAAAAAAAAAAAAAAAGGACAGAACATTATTCTTTTTTTTTTTTTTTTTTGCCAATGCAGTGTTGTTTCCTTTAATGAAGTTGAGGGCTTTGCCTGATCTGGTTAAAAATTCTGTAGAGACTGTTAAAAATTCATCTGGGAGACTCCTGCCAACGATCTCACCATGTCTTCTATAACAAGCTGTAGCCATATAGATAATTGGGTTTTGGGGAGAGGGAAGTGGCTTGATTTTTACCAAGTCCCTAAGTTACCCAGATGTATTTCCCCAACTTTATACCTGGATTCTGTGAGGTATGCCAAGAGCCTGTGAGAGCCTACAAGGTGTCCTGTGCTTATGTTTCCTGCTGGTCCTTCTGGAAAGTTAAGAAACTATATGACATCTAATTCATATTAATAGTTTGCACTGATTGAGCAGCCATTCATCTTTTCCCTCAGCTTCTCTGAAAACACTACAGCAACCCAGATGGAAATGGGGGAATTGCTTGTGGGTAAAATTTTCCCCTTACGTCTTCAGAATTACTATACTGAAAATGTGTTTTAAAGGTTAGGGATCAGGTTAAAGGTTTAGACCTTTTAGATGGCCCAGATATACCAGGGTTGAGTCTTCTGTTTGCACTGATCCCGGAAATCCACATTCAACTAGATCATGACAGAGCCACTTACTAGACCTAGGAGCAGAGAGATTTCTTTTTAACCCTTCTTCAACAAAAGAAGATCCTCAGGGGTGAGAACAGTTCTGAGCAGCAGAGGATGACACATTTTGGCAGAACATGTTGTATACTCAAATTCAGCTAGAAGGAAGATAGGAATGCTTGGGACCTACTTTAATTTGTTTACTAATTACTATTTTTTTCCTATAATTTCCATATTCCTACCTAGGTGCCAATGACCCAGGGTTCTCAAGGATTGCCGCAACAATCATATCAACAACCAATCATGCTACCTAATCAATCAGGTCAAGGAACACTTACAGCCACTGGAATGCCTGTCTACTGTAATGTCATACCTCCTGCCCCACAGAACAACCTACGGTTGATTGCCCCACACTGCCCCTCCAATAACGTTCCAGTTATTTCTGCCAGCTGCAGGACAAACTGTGCGAGCATTAATAATGCAGGGTGGCAGGTCAAGTACTGACACTGTGGCTTTGTGTGGATATACGAGGATAGTGGTGCATTATTTGACAAATAACTCATGGCCTTCAAATGAAGAGGAACACAACAGGATAATCAGTTGAGGACATAAGAACTGACTATGCTCAAGTGATTTGCTGCTGGAAAAATCTGTAAAAAAATAAAAATAAAATAAATTTTGAAAAAAAACGTTTGCTGGTTAATGGTGCATATTTTTGTCATGTCTGCTAGGTATGCCTTTATAGCTTAGCTAGTGACATGAATTCATTGAGGTAAGATTTTTTCCTACCACTGAACACCACTGTGTAGATTGTAATATCCCCGATTCGGATTAGTTTTGTACTTTGTGTTGAGTTTGTGAAGCTAAAAGTATTTAAAAAATATAATAAAATCACATTGTACCAAAGCTGTAATGGAAATGAAAAAATGAAAACAAAAAAGAATTACTGAATGGAAGGAATAATTTATATACACTATAGAGTTTTTTTTATGGATATATACTGTATTGTAGTGCTTAATCACAATAAAGCTATTTGACCTCATGGAGAAAGGTCATGTTTCTACCACCTGCTTCGTCTCCTCTCTGTTTCTGAGTGAGTGAACTTCCCTTTGGTTCTGCATTGTCTTGTTTCAGGTGAAGGTAAGGGAGGAATGATGCTTAATGGGCTTATGGGAGTTTGATGAGAAGGCAACATACCTGTGTCTTAGCATGCAGTACCGTAACAGCTAAGACCACTTCGAAACTGTAGCGTAGACACCCAGAAAGTGTTCAATGAATGATGTACCAGATCATCTTAAACTAAGTTTGTGCTTTTCCAATCCCTAGGACCGGTAACGTCACAAACACAATTCAGCACTCTACAAGCCTCTACTAAGTCATACCTCTTCAAGAGGCCATACAACAGTTGTATATGAGAAGACATAGATGTCCCATGATATCCCATCCACTGTCTGGAAGATCAGTTGCTACTGATGTAGCAACCACAGTACCCAGCAATTCTGCTACGTAGAGATACTCTACCCAGTTATTGGTACTCCAGCTGTAAAGCCATTTTGCAACAAAAAGATGACAACCCAAGAATCTGGTCCATCATGTTCAAGTAGTGGGGGTGAACAATATATTTGGGGATTTGGCTCTTAAAACATCCAGCACAGTGGTTTGCCAGAAATTTTTAGAACCTTTTAATTCCTGTGGCGTTTCTCATTATTATGTCCATGTTCACTGAAATTCCTATCTTGTTCTGATAAATTATTCTTCGCTCATAAATGCTGCATGGAGTTCCTCATTCTGCTTCCATGATGACAACACTTGAGTCACTAATGTGTTTACCAGACAAAAGCCTGAGTCATTTTTCACTTAAGGTGCACTTTTGATCAGTTTTGAGCATCTTTAAAACAGGTAGGAGTTGAGCACTCCAGAATTATGCATATGCATCATGAAAAAGCCTGAGATCCTTCTGTGCGTAAAATCTGTATGTGTCATAGTACAATTTTAGGTACACCCAAGATGACAGCAGCCTACAATGCCTTTGACCATTTTTTATCTGAATGTGAAACAGCTTTTATTTTACCTTTAAGATGTGTGGCCTTTCCTTTCCACACTTCAGCTGTGGAAGCAGGAACTGGAAGGGCTACAACCCATATTTAAAACAAACATTTTTCTTTTCTATACAATGAACAGGTACCTTTCAGAGTTCAGTCTTTTTTTCACATGTGTCTTAAAGTGTGGAATCTAGTCCTATGGGGTCATAAGAAAGCCAAACACTGAATTTTATGTAGTGTAATCATGATTCATTTGCTGAGAGACAGTCGAGAACATGAGCAAGTAAGTAAACACAATTCACTCTTCAATTAGAGGTGAAATGCCTTGGGAGAGCCTACTGATTGATTTTTTTTTTTCCTTTTTTTAACTCAAGATACTGCATTTGAAGTTTGCCTGTGACCCTGAGCTCTCATTTCAGATGCCCTGCATTGTATGGCTTATTTCCTTTTAATTTTTGAAATACTATGGAGATTTCTCTCCTAGCATTACCATGATTACACATAATTGGGTTTACTGTTGCTGAATGACTGACGGCTGAATGAATGGCCGTCCTTCTCTGTCAAGGCTCCAGAGCCCAGCAGGGAGGGCCTGCAGGTGACCTTGCACAGGACAGGTTGTGTGTAGCCAGGCTGAATGAGCAGGGAGGGGGGGCGAATCTCTGTGGGGACGGTGTCTGGAGCAAAGAGACCCTTTGGGAATCGCTATATTTAAGTTCTGTTTCTTCTCTTTTCTGAAGCTGTTACCTTGCTGAGCTTCCTTCTTGTCAGAGAACTATGAATTAATTGCCTGGTAAAAAAAAAATCTGCCCTCAGCATCATAGATCAATGGCAAAGTGGGATGTAGATGCTCTCAGTAGTGATGGGGAAGGGAGTCAAAAAGCAAAGCCTAGGAATCTTCCTTCTTCTGTAAAGATACAATTTCCTCATGTCCTTGTGCCACTTTTTGTCACGTCCCATTGGCAAACATTATATCCCATGATTGACCATGGCCGTGAGTTCCCACGATTTACCTGTCTTTGCCCGTTCAACAACCAGCTCGTGTAAAACATGGAAATAGCTCTGGGAACAGGGATCCCGCTGACTGACTTCTCTCAGCCTTGTGGGAGCAGCCCCTACCTGAATATGCACCTTCCTGCTGAGATGAGACTTGAACTTTTTATGTAAAATTGAGCAGTTTCAGGAGGAGGTCACAGCCACCCACTCCAAAATGGCCTACGTCCTCCGATTGTCTCACTCTCCAAAGAGTTTGAATCTCCTTAGGCATAAGAGGAAACTGAATTTGATCTCCCTCAGCTATGGAGAATGCCCTAATTATTAAGGTATCATATACATGGGGGAGACATCTCACGTGGTTGTGCACATACTTGCTTTACGCTGGAAGAATTTATATTTGAAGACAATTAAGTAATTCTGTTTTTATATCAAGTGAAGCACAAAAATTATTCTCTAATTTTATTTTTTTAATCATACAATATTTTTAAGTCTTTCTCCTAAACTTTTTGTTCATTAATAAAAATATTCTGAGCTGGATTGCTTAGCAGCCTTGTAAAGGTTAATTATGCACAAGCAATGCTTTTGTGCTAAGAGTTGTTTGCTTTAGTTAATAATAATTGAAATTTTTTTCCAGGTGGCTTTTGGTATATAATGTGTTATTTCATGTCAAAAGTCCCGGCTTTTCTGAGCATCAGGTGTAGTTGCTACTAAGAGTGGTTTTTATAGTATTTTGTCACTGACTTACTTAAGAGAGGTTAATTGATGTAGGAATTACTAGAATAAACTGCAAGAGAGCACCTGAGATTAGCTTTCAAGCTGAAGGATAACAGGTGTTCTGGGTAAACTTATGGATGGCTGTTTGAAAAGCATATTGAATTCTTCCCTGGTTTTCATTTGGAGAGATCAGCTGCAAACCTACATGTGCTTAATGAAGCACTACATCTCAGTTCATCCTCGTGTCTTTAAGGAATAATTTTGGAGGCTGCAGATTTAGGAAAATAAGTCCAAAAAACTTTGCCTTTTATGTTGTGGGTGCAGTTTTACAAAAGACAGTTGTAAAGAGGAAACGTAAGTAGAAGATAATGTTATAGCAAAGATACGTACTCCCCGGTACAGAAATTATCTCCATTGAACTCTACTAAATATATCCCTAGAGGAATGCTTTAAAAAGGTCCCCTCAGAGAGTGCTGTGTATCTTGAGATAAAAAGCAGACTTCACAGTTCCCAAGGCTACATGGCTTTTTTTAACCCTCAGGGTGAATCATATGGGTGTGAATCAAGGCTCTTGCCATACCCAGGTTTTGCTTGCAAATCTATGCCACATCATCTCCACCATCATGAAAAACTGCTTTTATCTGCACGGAAAACAGATGTACATTAAATCCTTCGGGGTTTGTTTTTTTTTTTTCAGTTAGTGGCTACTGGGCCACTGAGTGTGATAGGAAGACCAAGTGAATTCATAGCAGACAAGACTGGAAATTTTCTACTTAGCTCCCATTAACTTTGATCTCACCAGGATCGAATCTTATGCCAGGTGGAGCTTGTGGGGGAAACAGGCTTCTGTGCATGTGTATGTGAGTAAAAATGTTTGTGATGGAGAAAAGAGAACTGTTTCTTTTTTTTCTAAAGCCTTTCAATTGAAAGCAAAGGTTTTACAAAATTTCTAGTGAACTACGCTCCTGTTTTCCAAGCTAAGTGTTGCTGATTCACTGAAGGCACGATTTAGTCACGGGACACAATGTCAGGAGGTGGGTGGTCACAGAACAATCCTTTGATGTGCAAAATTTCATGCAGTTATTTGCACAACAAATGATCTTATCTAAGAACCAAGGAGAGAAAAAATTGACACTGAGATCAAACCTTAAATGGTAAATCTGGACAAATTCTGCCTTTGAGAAAAAAACTTCTCAAATACATTAGAGAATATGTCCGCAGGGAAAAAAAAAAGAAATTACTTTCAGTGCCTCAGACTGTGCCACCCATTGCAAAGGCCAGGAGATGAGACCTGAAAGCAAAGTGCTGGATGTTTGTAAGCTTCCTGTAAATAACAGTTTAGCGCAATTCACACGTACACTCTCAGTTAATCGCACTAACAGTAAGTAAAATGGAGGCCAACCAGCATCCAGAATCTCCCTGACTGGAATTTTCAGTGAGGGTCAAGTCTTGACTCCACTTAAGCTTCAGGTGAGGTTTCCCTCATGCGGAGCAAGCAGGAATGCATTTGCATGAAGCTCACATGTGGCACTTGAACCACGCTCCTGTGTGTGTTAATGGCCACTCTTCCATTTTGTTTCATCTGTGTAGATGAAACGCTGAGACATGCAGCGTGCTGTAATTCAGAACTGCTTCAGGCATCCATAGTCCTGCTTCCTACTGGCTGCATAAGCCTGTTGGGCAACGAATTCCAACGACTATGGGTTATGCACAGCTTGATGCTTCTTTTATTGGCCGGGATATTGGAAAACCACATGTCATGGGGCTCACTGCCATCTTCCACTAGGCTGAAATTATCAGGGAGTGTTTCAGAAACTACAAAGGGGTCCAAATTATATGGAAGGCACTCAGGTAAATCTGGATGCTTGGATAAATCTGAATCCTTCCTGCTGCCCTGGGGATGGAGAGGGAGAAAAAAAGGTCTGCTTTAAGTATTTCTTGAACAGATTTTTATCTTCCCAGTCCATTGGGACTGGAAGATCATAGGTGGTTGGTATGTGGTGGAAGGAATTACTGCTGATGTGCAAATAAAGATGTTGCAGACATCAGAGCTGTCACACAGCAGTGGAATGAGCTCTGGACATGAAGCATTCACACAGCATAGGAAAAATTTTGAGCTGAGAGTTGTTCTATTATTTATTCATGTGCTTCTATGCTCCCCTGGACTGGGGCTGTATTTTTTAGAAAGCTGCCTTGCTCTACAGCAGATGTTCTGTGGTACAGAACTAGAAGCACTGCCCCTCTTTCCTTAAGAAATAATTAGGTTTTGGATCAATTTTTTTTTTTTGAGTGAGAAGGCTAATTGTGTGAACAGATGTATGTTTAGTCAGATGTTAGTTCAGATGTCTGTTAGTGATAGTAACTAACATTGTCCAAGTACAAGCGTGTAAAGAGAAGCTGCAATTTTTTCAAACCACTCATCCAACGCAGCACCCTTCTGGTATAACTGCAATTTATGACCATTCTTCTCATCAATAAAGCATGTTTGGTTTTGTTTGGTTTTGGTTTTTTTTTTTAAACAGGGGGTGAGGTTTAACTACAAAGGTACCAGTGGCTCTTTTAAAACATTTTTGTGCAAAGAAATACACCTTTTTTGTGAGAACTGAAAATTTCTTCTGCATTCAAAAGCAGCAGAAATACCTGACAGCAAGCTGCAGTGTCAGGGCCTTTTTCTCAGCTCTGCTGTGATGAGCTCTATGGATGCTGTGAGACAGGTACAAGTGGCTAAAAGAAATTTTACTGCATTTTTTTTCCCCTTTTCCCTTTCTCTTTGTGCTGCCCAGTTTTGTTCCATGTAAAATAAGCCTGTACTGCTGGGAGCTGTGGTTAAAGGGGCTCTGAAACGTACACAGAAAACAAATGGCTTGCAGATTCAGTGAGAGAGGTGTGATGGCGGCACGCAAGGAGGTTCAGGGCAGATAACATGCTGCTATATGCTTCAGGCATGCGTGCTGAGCCTCTGGAGATTAGCGTGGCAAAGTCTCTGAAGCTGCTGGCTAAAGTGAGGAGCCCGCACTTGTGCTTGCTTGTGAAGGCGCGCCAGCACCAGCGTGAGAGACGTGTGTGACCCGATACCAACGTGGCTTGCAAATGAAGTCATACCCTGGCTGCCTGTTCTCTGTGCCTATTATGGACAGTGTTGTAGTGCTCTTTGTACAGTGGAAGCATGAAAAAGCCAGCTGTGGCTGTACACAAGGTGCCAGGGAGGCCATTTCTAATATCAGCAGTATGTATAAGATCAGTAGAAAAAGGATGCCTAATGCTCTGGCACCCTTGAGATCCAGAAGGGAGATGAAACAGATGCTAATAACCACACTATGGGACTGGTTCTGTGGGAGAGGACCGATCTGTTAAGCTCACACAGAAACACAGGCAGAAAAGGCACCATTAGAGATTCTCAACCTGTGCTACCGACAAAGAATATTTCCCTTTGCTGCTGCTGCTTTCATTAGAAGAAGAGCTATTATCCTCAGTTTTTCATGATAAAGACATATCCTTTACAGAGATCTGTGAGGATGCAATATGCTAAGGTGGAATGAATCTCTCTGTGCAAGTCCCCGTTCCTCTCTCTATTGACAATAGGGGAGCCGAGATAATTAGTGCAGCTTGGTGTCTAACTTCTAGACAGTGAGAAGTGGGATAAATGATACCCAGGGCACAGAAGTCATTCCAGGTAGACCAATAACAACTCCTGGATTGCCAACGCCCTGTGCCGACTATCGCTAAGACACACACCCCCATCCCCCAATATTTCACCAAAGTGGAGCACAGCCTTTTTAAAATGAATCAGTGCAGTGTGTCTCATGGGTAGTAGTTGGAGAAAAGGCCTGAAGGTCTGGGATGCTCTCTCACAGAATGGCTTATTTCTTTGGAATTAGTAAAATCTTGAGCTGTGGGAAGACCAAGGGGAAGTGCTGGGATGTGATCTTTGCCGCCAACAGATAACAGAGCAAGAGCTTTCAATTCAGTGCACTGTGTCTGTGAATCCCAGAAAACCAAGGGTCACAACCAGTCTGTTTTTCAGCCTATTACTCACTGTATTTCTTCTCAACAGTCATTTATCTGCGTCTGGCTTCTCAGCTGGTCCATTACAGAGTGAAGTGGTGGCTGGCAGCTTGTAAGAGAATCTGGGTCCCACGCCAGCCTACGCAGGAGTTAAGACCCTCACAGCAGAGACCCACGTTGTCGGTGGCTTTCAGATAGCAACGAATGTCATCTGCGGGCCCAACTGCCTCAACAGATGCACATTCCTGTCAGTCAGCTTTGGTTCACATCCACACTTAGCTTGCAAATACTGCCTAATGCCGATGGCCCTAGACATGCAGCTATGTGACCTTCTGGTCACTTGTGTGGACTGAGCCATCCTGGCATCTGTGAAGCTCTGTCACATTAAAGCAGGCGTCCCACTCAGTAATCTGCTGCGACACTTAATCCTGCATTTGTTTCTTGCTTACTTACAGCAGCCGAACCAGGCATTAAGAGCCCCCGTGCCTGCAGCGCTGGAATCTGGAGCTGCGCTTCAGCAGGCGGCATTGCCTCCTCCCAGCCAGCACTGATAACTGCTTGGCAAAGTCCAGTGCAGAAGTAAGCTGATACGACCAGTATAAATATTGCACACGCTAGGCTTTTAGAAGAAGCAGAGCCCTCTAGGGAACGGACAGAACATCTTTGCCAGTGTTATTTTTCCAATCTCAATCAGAGTAGACACGTTCTCCCCAAAGATGTGTGCTCTCCTGCAAACCGGAGTGGTGTCTTGATGGGTCCAGCCTAGCCAGTGGAGTGGTGGCAAGGCAGGCCTGAGAGGCTCCTGCACAGGCATGCTGCTGGGCTCCGGTCCTGCCTCTCTTTGCTTTTAAACATACGTTCGCTCCACTGTTCAGAGAGCCCTAACTTCAGCTCCCCTCAGCAATGTTAGACTGCAAGCTAAGGGGTGAGAGCGCACTGCAACACACTTGTGTTTAATGCATTGGATACTACTATATAAGGTAGCAGCATTTTTTTGATGCTTATCATGTTCGTCATGGCTCTATAGAAAGTGGTAGGACATGTATAGAGTTGTTTTGCACTGACATGAAGTCCTTCTGCAAACCTAGCTAATTAAAATTGTGTTGTGTTCCAGTTCTGTTACGTCTCTGCTATCAATGCACGTAAGATAGTGGCAAACATCAAAAAACCAACAAGGACAAGTGTAAGTAAATAGCTAATTTAGTGTTGTACTTGAATGCTTTTTATTTATTCACTCATTTTTATTTCCTCCTTATGTGTGCTTTCACAGCTGTGCATTTTTCTTAAAATGCCATTGACCATTGAACATCAATTAGAAGAGAAGAGTTATTTTTCAAGCACTGTCACCATCTCTGCATTTGTCCCTGAATTTTGTAGATTTTAAATTCACAATTTCCTAAACTTAAAATGTTTTGGGTTGTTTGGTTGTTTTTTGTTTGTTTTTTTTTCCTTTAGAACAATCTTCATAGCTACAAAATGCTCTTGGAAACTGAATGTGGTATTAAAAGTATAAAAAACAGCCAATACACTAGAAAATATATTTTTCCCTTAACATAAGCTATCTCACATGCTGTTGGCACTCAGGCTAGCTAATACGCTTTTGGCTAAAATACACGAGATGATACCAAATGTGACTTTAATTGGCACGTCTCTTTGAAACAGCATTCTGGTTGAATGCATGTGGTAGAGCTGTCCATTACAAAACACAGATGGGCAGGAGAACTGCCATCTCAGGGACTAGATTTACAAAGTCCTTACAATTCCCTGTTTTACACAATGTAATACTAGTGTGAGCTAAAGCCATGAACTTGCATTAAAGCGTTACTGGTTTGCACATCTATGGCCACCTTTGTGCACAGATTCAACTTGTAGCGTGATGGTATCTAGAAGTAGCAGTGGTGGCATTGCCATACAGCAAAATGAGGATAGTTTTGGATGTTGACAATGTGAAGCTTCATGACTGAAATCTGCTTTTTCCTGCTAATTCTTGTTCTCTTTTACTAAAAGTCTTAAAATTTCTACCCTCTTTCAGGGCAACTGCTGATCATATAGGAAACCCTCTCCAATAGCACCAAACTCTTGATAATAATTTTCCCCAGATGTTTCATTGTATACTCCCTGTCTAAGGAGGCTAGCCTCATCATTTCTTAGCAGATGGAGCCACTTGGGTGAAGGGGTTGAACAAGATCACACAGCAAGTTAGCAGGCAACAACAACAACAAAAAAACCAAACCAAACAAAAAGAGTGCAAGAGAAATACAAAGTTCCTCCATGTAGCTGATGTTAAAACTAGGAGACATCAGCATGGTAATGCTCAAGGCCATAACGAATTCCTTGTCTCCAGTGTTGCAAAGGGGGGTGCAGGATGAATCCCAGCAGTAGGATTCATGCCTTGCTCATTCAGAGCAGCTTGACTTCAAAGGCAAGGAGCAAAATGTGTGTGGTTCTACCCCTGCCTTCTCTTACTGTACTTTCTTGCTCAATTCTTTTCTCCTAAGAAGTGGATAACAGGGTTGTTGATATACTGGCAACAGGAGAAATCCAACTCAGCCAGCTTATAGAACCTGACTTTTCAAGATGTCATATTTTTTTAGAGATATCTGTATATATAAAAATACATATACTTGTTCTTTTGGTTATCACTGAAATAAAGTTGTCCAAAGTCTGGAGTGTAGTAGGGCCTGAGAGAGCTGGGAAAGCTCAAAAAAGATGGACAGATGTGATTTTTTTTTTTTTTAACTACTACAGCTCTAGTGAAACAAATCAAATACAGCTTTAAAACTTCCCTGCTTGAACTTCTCCGCTTCCCCTTCCCTCTCCCTGGGGTTTCTGTTTTAGAGCTCTTGAACTGATTTGTTGAGACAGATCAAAGTATAAAGTATTTCTCAGCTGGTCTTATTTCTCTCACTGGATTGTAGTGGCAGGAGACAGGTAGCTCATTACAACCGGGAGAGCGCTCCTGTGAAACGAACTTCATTACAGCTGGTAAGAAAAATAAGATTCTGCTGGAGCCATAGTTCAGTCTCACCATCACAGAAGTCAATTATTTTAGAATGAATAAATAATGTCACACTGCTTCTCATTAGGGTATGAGGCTGAGTATTAACATGACGTTAAATACATCTGAACTGCAGTGTTTCTGTCTGGTACTGTGAAGCCTTTGAAGTACGTCTTGGATTTGCCCAGTTTCAAGCATGTTTCCCCTGCGCTTGTTCCTGTTCTTCCCTCTTCGACAGTGCTTCAGTGAACAGAGAGGATGGGGAGGGGGTTATGCACCTTCAACAGCTTGTGAGCTTTCTCCAGGTGTTGACTGTGTTTTGTAAGTCTCCGTAAAGTATTGGGTCTGGGTATGTTTTCAGGGTGCATGAACATGGTTATTTGAACCCAGCTGTGGCTCCTTATTTTTTCCAAGAGTGCATTCCTGGAGGCCTAGTATAAAGCGGGAAACTCAGAACCAGAGTCCAGGGTCCATCGGCTGGGAGCTCCAGTTTGAGAGCGGCTCAGAGCAGGCAGGTTAGAAGGTGGCTTCTTGCTGCAGACCATGTGTGTGAGTAGTCTTTTCACAAGCCCCTGTCTGACAAGGGGCAGGACAAGCTTTCCACCTTTGCCCCCTGCCCTTGTCCTTCCCCCAGCACAAGCCCTTAGCAGTCCCAAAACAGGGAAAAAACCCACGTCATTTTAACCGGGGTCAATGTCATGGTTTGCTCACAGCTAGGCAGATTCTATGGGTAAGGCAGGGGGAATGATGGCTCCATTCAGCAGCAGAGCTCATCTGTGAAATTATCCCCTGAAAGAGCAGATCATTAAAAGAATTTTAATCTCAAAAAAGTGGAAAGAGGAGAAGAAAGAAAAGGGAAACTTCCCAACTAAGGCCACAGTTCAGTGGCAGGGCTAGGAACAGATTTGAGGTCTCCTGACTCCCATGAAATCATGCCCAATTCTGAAATACATTTGAGGTGCACACGGCTTTACAGGTAAATTGAGACACAGCATGTAGGAAGCAGAATGGAAGTGCCTTTAACTGGAAAGGGACTCTCTTCCTGAGGGTTTGTACTTATGTTTCTGCTTAAATGCAGCATGATACATGTTGTGGGCTAATTTCCTCTCTTTTTCTTTCACATAAGACAGAAGAGAGCCAGAGAAATGTTACATGTCAGCCGGTAATAATTTTTTGAATGGCAGGACTGGTATTTTGGACAGGTATGGTTAGAGCACAGGAGATACACTGGGCAATGAGGCAAGAGGTACTGATGCTGGCAGAGGAGCTAAGCTGGCCTAGGTGGGCACGTGGCTCCATTTGAAACCAATGCAACTGTCCCATCTACCCAAACGCTAAACTTTGCTCAGGCTGTGGTGCAAGCTCCCTCGCAGAGTAAGAAGTCAAGAGGTGGGATGGAAGCGAGGGCAAATCCAGAGTTCACCTGCTAAAGGAAAAGGTTGAGTGTGGACAAGAGAAGTTACAGGGCTGCAACAGATTTCCAAAGCTGGGCTTTCTGCCCCTTGTATTGCTGCCAGGGAACAGAGGGAGAAGTGCTGGAGCTAAGTCCATCATGCAATAAATTTTTCTCTGTATGCCCCAGTGTTCATCTCGGTGCAGCAGTCTGGTTTGCTAGACTTGAGCTGTAGAAAAAGCAGACAGTCACTTACAGAATGGAAAATGAGCCATGGCTTCATGCTTTACCTATGCCATCATGTATGCTGAGATTTTAATGTGTACCACATAAAATGGGGTGTTTTTTGGCCAGGTTCTTGCAAGACAGAGCAAAATAAGGCTGTGTCTTGTGAGCCCAGATGTACTGGACTCCTAGGTCCTCTGGAAAGGAAGGACCAACAAAGCTGTGATATGAATGTACATTCCTGAAGAAGGGCTGAAAAATGTTAGGTCCCCTCCCACCACCGTCTCAGCAGACCTACCGTGAAATTAAATTTCCCCAACAAGACAAGGTTTGAAGAACATAAAGCACATGAAGTCTCTTGGGGAGGCTGTATTTGGAAATTGTGTCCTCAGTTTGCTGTAGTTTAACAGCATAAGAGTGAGCTCATTGGGATTTCCTGTACACAAATGCCACTCTGATAGCTCATTCATCTCACCTTTCCAGGATGCTCCCACATGGACACATACATCAAGGGTCTCTGCGGGGCCTGTGACCAAAGTCAATGCCCTTATGGGCACATTTTAAGCATGTGGAATAGTTAAGCAGAAATAAAAACATCATGAAGGTCACTGGGTTTTTGTGTAAATACAGACCTAAGCATGAAAATAGAGAAATATAGCCTGAAAGGGACCTCCTGCATCAAGGAATCCTGTTCAAGGCACTGTGTCATCCTCTTGCTTTCATCCATGGATGACTATAAAACCATATAGACATTTTGTCCCCCTGCCCCTGTGTGCATGGTTTGGAGCCAGACCCATAAAGTGCTTTGAGACCTCCTGATCTCCAAACATTCAGCACAGAGAGATCTGAGTTAGTATTAAACACGGCTGGTGGGCCTCTGTAGCAACAGGGGTCGATCCAAATCTGTTTTCCTGACTGTGTTTCATAATTGGTGTTCCGCTACCTCGAGGACACCATTTTAAGTACTGAGCTGGGGAGTTCGACTCTTGAAAAGCCACGTCAGGAGCCTGTACCCATGTCATGCATTTTCGTTTGTCCACAACCACTGTCCCAAGCTGAGGATTGACCTGTATGCAGCACCCTGTTGTTTCCTGAGTGGTTCCTGCTCCACAAGCACTTCTACAAGGGGCTGAGGAAGGGAACAAAGATTTAACTAGCAGCAAATGTATCGGTGTCCCTACACATTGCTGCTGCAATCTTACAGGAATGCTCCAAAATCAGAAAGAGATAGACAAACATTCTATTGTCATGCTTTTGCTCATGAACTAAAACTTTGATCAGATATACCTCACAGATGAACTCTAAGAAGCACAGACAAAGTCTCTATTCCACAAACATCCTTAAGAGTTTTGCTATTATTTCAAGGGTACTTGGGCTTGATACTCTCTGATTAAGTCTTGGCTTTGTTAGGCAGCAGCTGTGGATTACTTACAGCCATTGGTGGTGGTGATGGGGCAGCTGTGTATAATTGATCTTCCTGATAGCCTGTATTTCTTCCTCTGGAAGGAAGAAAAAGGGTGGGGTGAGCAGAGTGCTACAAGTCAGTCCTGGTGAGTATTAATTCTAGTTGCTACTGTATTCTGTAATTCTGTATCTGAGAAGTTGTGATTGTTTTGAATAGGTTTTCATGTTGACCCAGGAGAGATAAGCTTTTCCTGCTGTAATGAACAGGGATACTGTACCAATCAATTGGTTAATATTGTGAAATGCTTTGAAGAGGATAACGTGCGTGCTGGGGTGTAGAGAATGGCTAGTGCAAAACAACGAGATGTCTCAAACAGCCTGGGTGCTAAAACCACAATGCAGAGTGATGGTTGGTAGGACCCAGGACTGGGTGGTACCTGGAGTGAGGGTGAGGGAGGGAGGGAGCCCTGTGGAGACAGGGTGGCCTGGCCTTGGCCCCATCCCTGTGGGCTGTGAAGCTTCTTATACCCCCCCCCCCCCCCCGCACCTGCTGCCTGGGGGAGGGTCCTGGTATTGCTCCTCTTGGTCTGACTGGTCGCCCCTCTTAATTTGACTGGTATCTCTACCACTCCTGGAACTGTGATGAGAGAAGGTTCCAGAAGTCCACAGACCAAAATCTGTAAATAGGGACTCTCGTGCCCTCTTGGGGGTTCTCTCCACTGAATACCCCTATTCGCAGGTCCAATGCTGGATCCAGGACTGGTGATTCTCCTCTTTTCCCCTCTTTCTCTCCTTGCCCCCCCCGCGCCCCCCCCCCCCCGCCTTTTCACTCCTCCTAAGGTAATTAAGTCGTCAAAGTTGATAAATTGTAGTTAGGAGTACTGCATGGCCTACTTTGATTTTCCATAAAGCTGCATAGCTTAGCCACATAGCTGGGGTAGATATAATCGTGAGAGGGTTGGTGGGTATTGAATATTTGTACTCTGTCTCTGCCTCTATAAGAGCTTTCTACTGAAGCTCGTGTTTGTGTATGGACCTTGAGCGTTGGCCCACCTTAATCCACATGGAGAGGATTTGTGAACCTCGGTCACGCCTCCCCAGGTGGGACGTGACATGGGGAGATCAAACTGAGCACTGGTACAAAGGTCCTGCCTATTCCAAAGCTGTTGCCTGCATCTCTCCACAATTGGGTCCCTGCCTTTTTCTCCTAGTCCCCCAGTCCTATTGCAGCTCTTATGAACCCTCAGTACAGAGTATTGCTCTAATCCTACTACTGCGTAGCCTGACTGTCAGGTCAACCCCGTTTCCTTAGTCCTTGTGTGACTACACACTTGCTTCATACAGACCCTACCTGCTTGCTCCCATTTATTTTGCCTCAGTCCAGCTGCCAGGTAGAGCAAGCAGCTGTGGAGAGTTGCTGATGTCCGCATAGATGGTAAATGCGCTGCAGCTGCGATGGACTGGTGGGCTTGGCCACACAGAAGTGTCTGCGCAGCTATTTTTGTAGGATGGTTGTTAAGTAGGACCCACCACTACGTCAGCAACATACATGCTTAATATGAACATGCACGTTGCCATTTCTAGAAAGGTTCTTGCAATGGTGACTAGTAAAACACTGGTATGATCTCTTTTGTGAGCAATATTTATTGCTTACTAGCAGTACTCTGAAGTTCCTTCCTACTTGCTGGCTCCCCACAGAGCTACATGGGATTTTCATTTCTTTGTTCGCTTCTCTCTTTCTTTTTAGCCTTCTGAATGCTGGGTGTCCTAAGCTTTTCACTATAGGGAATGGCCAAAGTAAAAGCAGAGCTTTCACTTTCAAGCACATGTAATTTTGACTCTTCCTGTGATTTTTTTACTTGCTGCTAGCAGAGAGGAGATTAGCAAAGGATATAAAAAAAAAAAAAAACAAACCCTAACAGTAGATACAACTATGCTCTGCCAAAGCTGCATGATTTTTGTTCTTCATTAGGATGTGTCAGACTGTACTGAAAACAAAAAGGGCTCAAAAATGCCACCAGCTACTAGCAGAACCATCCTCTGGGCTATCAGACTGAGACAGTATTTTCCAAACTTGCTGCTTTTGTTGGATTTAGGATGGCGCAGTATCCTGTTCCCATATCATACAAGCACTAGTGGGTGTGCAATTATCCCATCAAACAAGAGTGGCGAGTCCCATAGTTCAGGATGACTAGAGCTAATTGACATGTGGTGGAGCTGTAATATTACAGCTTGCTTGTTTTCTAGGTGGGAAAAAGTGGACATGAGATGTCTGAGAAGTTGCATTGCTTCCCTTAAGAGCAGCATGGGAAAGAAGCAATACTTTCCTTGAAGTGTAGCAAAGTATTGCTGTGGTGCTTTAGCTCTGTTGCTAGAGATGGCTAGGAAAGTGTTGCCCTGAGAAATGTTGAGGTAACTACAGGATATGTTGGTGCTTACCATGCTTTGTGAGTGCCACAGTGGCTGTATGCAAGCAGTACAACCTGCACGTGACAGTCTGATAGGAGACTATTGGAAAGATTGTCAGGGTCAAATAAGCCTTGTGGGTTTGTTTTCTGTTTTCAGTGTTGTCCATGACCAAACACTTTGCTTCCACTGAAAAGTAGGACCTTCTTCATCAGCCTCATCTTCTGTTACTGATAAAGACCTGGCAGTAATCATGCTCTTTGGCATACCATATACCATCCTGCCACCTGTGCCCCGCTAGCTCATGTGCCTTTGCTGTTAAAGAATTTCAGCTTTTTTTTCTGATAGGTCAAAACTTCGTACTGAAGCAGTGCAAAGCTAATGTCAAAGATGACAACTCGCCCAGAAACAGCAGAAATAGTGTTGCTTGAGACAACTGGCTGCTTCCTGTGTATATTAGATTGCATGAATGATTACAGAATTGAGACTGCAAATCTATATTCACTTATTTCTTGCACATGTATTATAATGGCATGGGCTTGTATGTTTTGCTGCCATGTATTAATGGATTATGCAAGTCCTGCGTGTTTCACTGTATCTTACAGGCAACCTGAACTATGAAGAACCAATAAATAGGAGGTCTTCTGGCAATGTTTCAGTTAATATTGTCTTTTCTTTCTAATGTTGCAGCTAGTAATTTTGTTACATGATGGAAAATAGCCCAACTGAAGTGCATCTACACCAATGCATGCAGCATGGGCAACAAACAGGAGGCCCTGGAAGCCATTGCGGGGTAGCCCTGTATGTTAGGGAGTGTTTTGGCTGTCTAGAGCTTGACAATGGTGATGAAAGGGTTGAGTGTTTATGGGTAAGAATCAGGGAAAAGGTCAACAAGGCAGATGTCATGGTGGGGAGTCTGTTAGAGACCACCCAACCACGATGAAGAGGCAGATTAAATATTCTATAAGCAGCTGGGAGAAGTCTCACAATCGCTAGCCCTTGTTCTTTTGAGGGACTTCAACTTACCAGATGTCTGCTGGAAATACAGCAGAGAGGAAACAGTCTAGGAGGTTCCTGGAGTGTGTGGAAGATAACCTTCTGGCACAGCTGGTGAGGGAGCCAATCTAGGGAAGGCACCTTGCTGGACCTGTTGTTTGTGAACAGAGAAGGACTGGTGGCTGATGTGATGGTTGGAGGCTGTCTTGGGCACAGCAGTCACAAAATGATAGCATTTTTGATTCTTGGAGAACCAAGGAGGGAGGTTAGCAGAACTGCCACCTTGGACTTCTGGAGGGCAGACTTTGGCCTGTTAAGGAGCCTGGTTGACAGAGTCCCTTGGGAGGCAGTCCTGAAGGGCAAAGGAGTCGAGGAAGGCTGGACCTTCAAGAAGGGAATCTTAAAGGCACATGAGCAGGCCATCCCCATGTGCTGAAAGATGAGCTGGCAGGGAAGATGACTGGCCTGGCTGAACAGAGATATTTTGGCTGGAACTCAGGGGGGAAAAAGAGAGCTTATGAACTTTAGAAGAAGGGGCAGGCAACTCAGGAGGACTACATAACTTCATTATATCCTTGCAGGGAGAAAATCAGAAGGGCCAAAGCCCAACTAGAACTTAATCTGGCTATTGCCTTAAAAGACAATAAAAAAAAATGTTTCTATAAGTACATTAGCAACAAAAGGAGCACTAAGGAGAATCTCCACCCTTTATTGGATGTGGGGGGAAACCTAGTGACAAAGGATGAGGAAAAGGCTGAGGTACTTAATGCCTTCTTTGCCTCGGTCTTTAATAGTCAGACCAGTTGTTCTCGGGGTACGCAGCTGCCTGAGCTGGAAGACGGAGAAGAATGAGGCTTCCATAATTCAAGGGGAAATGGTTAGTGACCTGCTACACCACTTAGACACACACAAGTCTATGGGGCCAGATGGGATCCACCCAAGGGTACTGAGGGAGCTGGTGGAAGTGCTCACCAAGCCACTTTCCATCATCTGTCAGCAGTCCTGGCTAACTGGGGAGGTCCCAGTTGACTGGAAGTTAGCAAATGTGATGCCAATCTACAAGAAGGGTTGGAAGGAGGATCCGGGGAACTACGGGCCTGTCAGCCTGACCTCGGTGCCAAGAAAGGTCATGGAGCAGATCATCCTGAGTGCCATCACTTGGCACGTACAGGACAACCAGGGGATCGGGCCCAGCCAGCATGGGTTTATGAAGGGCAGGTCCTGCTTGACTGACCTGATCTCCTTCTGTGACAAGGTGACCTGCTTAGTGGATGAGGGAAAGGCTGTGGATGTTGTCTACCTGGACTTTAGTAAGGCCTTTGACACCCTTTCCCACAGCATTCTTCTGGAGAAACTGGCTACTCATGGCTTGGACAGGTGTACTCTTTGCTGGGTTAAAAACTGTCTGGGTGGCCAGGCCCAAAGAGTGGTGGTAAATGGAGATAAATCCAGCTGGTGGCCGGTCACAAGTGGTGTTCCCCAGAGCTCAGTATTGGGGCCAGTTCTGTTTAATATCTTTATCAATGATCTGGACAAGGGGATCGAGTGCACCCTCAGTAAGTTCGCAGATGACACCAAGTTGGGCAGGAGTGTTTATCTGCTGGAGGGTAGGAAGACTCTACAGAGGAATTTGGACAGGCTGGATCAATGGGCCAAGGCTCAGTGCTGGGTCCTGCACTTGGGTTACAACAACCCCATGCAACGCTACAGGCTGGGGGAGGAGTGGCTGGAGAGCTGTCTGGCAGAAAAGGACCTGGGGGTGTTGGTTGACAGCCAGCTGAATATGAGCTGTCAGTGTGCCCAGGTGGCCAAGAGGGCCAATGGCGTCCTGGCTTGGATCAGCAATAGTGTGGCCAGCAGGACCAGGGAAGTGATTGTGCCCCTGCACTCGGCACTGGTGAGGTCACACCTCAAGTACTGTGTTCGGTTTTGGGCCCCTCATTACAAGAAGGACATTGAGGTGCTGGAGCATGTCCAGAGAAGGGCAATGAAGGAAGCTGGTGAAGGGTCTAGAGCACAAGTCCTGCGAGGAGCAGCTGAGGGAACTGGGGTTGTTTAGTCTGGAGAAGAGGAGGCTGAGGGGAGACCTTATTGCCCTCTACAACTACCTGAAAGGAAGTTGTAGCGAGGTGGGGGTTGGTCTCTTCTGCCAAGTAGCAAGTGATAGGACAAGAGGAAATGGACTCAAGGGGAGGTTTAGGTTGGATAGTAGGAAAAACTTCTTCACTGAAAGGGTAGTCAGGCACTGGCACAGGCTGCCCAGGGAAGTGGTTGAGTCCCCATCCCTGGAGGTATTTAAAAGACGGGTAGATGTGGTGTTCGAGGACATGGTTTAGTGGTGGACTTGGCAGTGCTAGGTTAACGGTTGGACTCGATGATCTTAAAGGTCTTTTCCAACCTAAATGATTCTATGATTCTAGAAAATTCTGTAGCTCCAGTGGGACCTTGATAGTATGCAGTTTCCTGTCTAGGAATAATTTCTGGAGGCTCCTTCCTTGTTTATCTCTGTTTTAGCCCAGAAGGTTTTTTTAAAATCACATGAAGTGAAACTGTGGGATTCTTTGCCATGTGCTGCTTTTGATGACCACAGTTTATAGACAAACTTCTGGAAGAAAAATTTTATAATATATAGACAAAGGCATTGTCTCTGGTTTGAGAAGTCCCCTGAGCCTTAGATCCTGAGAGGCTGGAGGAGTATTGTGGGGAAGGAACAGGATATGTTTTCCCAATCTTATACTCTTCCTAAATTGTTTCCTGTTGGGCTCAGTCAGAGACAGAATTAAGTGCTGGACTGACTTTGCTCTGATTCAGTACAGCCTGTTTTCTCCTTTGCTCTCTGTAGGTTATTGTTTAACTGGCAGCTAAGATCTTTGTTCTAGATGAAATAACATGATATGAATCTTGATGCATACTCCTTTTTGCTGATGTATCATTTTAAGACTTTATTAATGTCATCTTCTTTGCCTGTAGGGCATGTAGTGAGAAATATACAAAACCCCATTTCTGACTAGGCCTTTTCACAAACAGTTATTTACAGGTTCATGAATCTGAAAATGATTCTCCCAATAATACAGAATAACTTGTTTAGATAAAATAGCCATATGGATGGTTAATAGCTTCACACATCCAGACTGATTAAGGTGGTAGCTGATAAAACAGGACTTGACCTATTTCAGACCTCATTGTATTTTTGCCCTGGGTAGCAAGCAAAAGTAATTTAGTTTAAATCATATTGTTGGTGGTTTTTTTTTTTTTTTCCAACTTCGCTCCTAGCACTTGTGTCCTACCCAAATCAGTAAGAGGGAGAGTCTCTAACCAAGACCCTGTTAAAACAGTGACCTTACACTTCAGTGCTATTCAGGTGGGTTTAGCAATTCAAACAATTGTTTCTCTGAGGTGTTTTGCCCCTGTGCAGACAACAGGCAGATACAGTTAGCGTTGGGTTCAAAGACTTTTCTCAGCTACCAGTAGCAATCTGAGGAGTCATCTTTACCCAAATTTGTACTGGATGAAACTAATATGCAGGAACTTTGTCATTTTGCAGACTTATTTTAAAACACTCAAAGTGGTTTATGTCAGGTTATCTAAAGTAATATTGAACTTCTGCTGTGTGAGGGCCTGAAGTATATCCAGTCCCTGATTTTCCAACAGACTGTTCTCTCATTCAAAAGTACCAATTCATCAGAGGTTGAACTAAGTTCTAGTTTGGGGGGAAAAACAAACAAACAAAAACCCCCACAAAAACACACCAAAAAAACCAACCAAAAAAAAAAAAAAGCCCAAAACCCAACAATAAAACCTTCAAAACAAACAAACAAAAAAACCCAAACCCTGAATGGACCCCTGTGAAAACAGAGGAGTAAAGAACACACTTTTAATTTTGTCTTCAGATACATTTGGTGTAGAATTTTCAAATTGTGGGTTACAATAAAGGAAGTTGAAATAACAATGTTGTCCTTTGCTATTTTGAACTGAATATTTAGATCTGGACCTTTTATGAGGGGGTGGTTGGTTTTTGGGTCATTCCTCACTTTATGGCTTTTTTGGTTTTGCTACTTGTGTTGGGGTTTTTTCTTTTTTATAATTGAAATCAGAGGGAGTTTGTGGAGTAGAGACAATATGGAGATCCTGGAGTTCCTTGTGTAAAGTAGAACTGTATTTCTGTCTGGGTAAGAGGGATAGCTACCTAGGACATCCAAAAGAGGATGTCACCAAAATGAAGCATGAAGGGCCTTCAGCTGGCCCTTCTCTAGGGGGAAGTTTCCCCTGTGCAAGAGAAGCAGTGAAGGTGAAGCAGGGACAGACGTAGCTCCTGTGGGAGTGAAGAAGGGGGAGTACGTAGCTGTGCAGGACATGATTGTACCCCAACCTCCTCTCTTAACCAGGAAATCTGCATCTGGGTGATGCAATTCAAGGACAAGCTCTTCTGGTTGTGGTGATTTTTGTAAAATAAGACTCACCTTTGGTGTTTTTCCTTCACAAAGCTACCCGAGGTCCTCCTGGTTGTACCTTCGCGTGCCAGGTGAGAACTGGGGCTCCTTGTCATACATCTGTCCTATGAGAACTATTGTTTTCTGTAAGTCATGCATGTTATGACCTTAGGTATTCTATATAGTGGTCATAAAGCAGAAAATTATAATCTATTTCTTATCCAACTGTCTGCGTTATAGAAAATGAGTGTGTCTGTAATTGGGCATGAAGTATTTTAAATTGGGCCATCAAACAGACTGCATCTGTTGTTCTCCTTATTATTATTCATTACACATCACAGCCACTAATGTTGTGTTTTCATTAATTTTTCTATTAACTTTTCCCCATCAATGTGATTAAAGATTCATTAATCTGAAGCAGAGTAAAACAACCTGCCACCACCCCCCAAACCTGAGATCAGATCAAAACCATCCTGCATATAACATTAGGCAAAAGTGATTCAGCCTTATAAAAATGAGATATCTCTGAAAACAGATATGTTAGCAAAGGATTAGCTGTTCAAATCGTCAAGTCAAACAAGACATAATCAGGGTTAACTTTGCACCTCCTCCTCATTTCACTTCTCCCATCTGCGATTTCACAACCCTTTAGATGGGAGTTTAACTTGGTACCAATCATCTTGTACAAATTATTTATGTATTTAATTTGGCCATGTAATTGGCAGACATTTCCAACTTGGCTAATTTTTTATATGTTAAGTATTTAATGTAGCTGAAGGATTTTTTATTTTTTTTATTCCCTCTTGTTATAGTCTTTTAAGAACATATGTGAGCTCTCCTGCCTCCTATCTCTTTCTGGCTGTTATAAGCAATGATGCCTTTAAAAATTTGAAAAGTACAGTTTCTAGCAGCTTGTAAAGAATAGGAAAATGATAGAAATAGAAGTTAGAATGCCTCTAGACATGGTGCATTCATGTGAATTTAGCAAACATAAATTTTAGGAATGCACTGATGACTGTAGTTTCATCAGTATTATTTTGTTATATAAAAACCACAGGCATCACTGTTTCCTCAATATAAACCTTCCCCTGCCCCCCGTAAACTGCTAGTGACTACCCTAATGCTAAGCCATTCTGACACAAGTAAATACAGAATAATCAGGCATGACAATAGTCTCATGTTTAAACCTGCCTTTCCCAATATCTTCCACCTTTTCTGTCAAGCTAATTTCAACTCAGTACTTCTAGGGAATCAGTTCAGATGTGCTCATGTGCTTTGACTGAGGACCTTCTGGTGCTTGCTGGGTTCCTCCTGTGTTTCAAGAACTGTCTGCCCATCTCTGCTCAGTTACATACTTTCCTTGGCAGTAAAGCTTACAAACGAAGGTAGTGCTGATCGTAACCTCCCCAATGTGAATTAATTTTCTTCACAGTAATGAGTATTCAGGTTCTGATTTAACACAGCAATCAGGCTTACCCTGGAAAATTGATGTTACTTCATCTGGTCTTGTGTGCCTTACCTAATGGAAATGGATTAAACTGTGTGCATTGGAAACTGGATCACAGTCCGATTTCCCAGCTTTCCTTCACAGCTGGGAAGAACTAAAGAAACTGCTGTCCATAGAGGAATTGGCCCAAAGGCTGCTGGCAATGCCCTACCAGTTTTATGTGCTTTGCCAAAATGTGAATGTATTAATTGAATTACTTATTTCACCCTGTACAGGTCATGGGGTGTGTATGTGGGTTGTCTTTCTGTCTGAGACCCATGAAAGTGCAATACTTATCATTCACTTCTGGGAAGCATGTCAGAAATGAGGCCATACACATAATGCATCAACCTGAAATGGCAATGAAGTGGGGGGAAGAAAGTTTGTGTTTGGGCCACAGCTGCAGAAGAAAGCCAAAAGGAAGAAACTGCCTCAAGGTTGTACTGAATCAGTGAATTAGTCTGTCTAGGTGTTGTGTAGCACCTGTGCCCTAGCTTTGAGCTTTGCTCCACGCAAATACTTTGTATGTGTGTAATGCTAACTGACATCCTTTTAGGGGGGAAAAAAAAAAAGCTATCCAGACCTGCAAGCCAGCTCTTATTGCAGATGTGTGTCTCTTAGAGCTTCCTGACTCTGCAGAGTCTGCTTCTGAAGCCAGGATTTTCAAAGGGTTCTGAATTCAATGGAATTGCTTAAAGGACTGTCATAATCTGCTGCTACCAATAATGGCCTGGCTAATAGCACCCTCTCATACCAATTTTCAGACAGCTCAGTGTGCAAATTAATGCTAAGTGGTCAGCAACTGGTCAGTGACTGAGTCATAGGGTGTCCCTGATGCCTCTGAAACATCTGTGACTTCAGTCTCTATGGACTGCCCTTCCTGGGAACAGGGACCTCCAGGTCCTGTGGCTGGTACCAGCCCATTTGAAACAACAGTTTAATAGATCAACATCGTGGTTCTAGAGAAGAATAAATTTAATTTACTGTAAGGCAAAATTGACGAAACTTAGGTCTACAGGCAGAAACAAGTGAGACAAAAGCAAGTTATCTTTAGTTTCACCCATCTAAAAAGCTCTGTGGCTGGGATCCATGTCTCTTACAAAACTTCAGATATTTTTTTAGATATTGTTTTTATCAGCTAGGTTTGGGGAGAAGTTTCTGCTGTTTTCTCCTTGGAGAGGCCTTCAGCTTTCAGAGCTTGTAATTCATAAAGAGAATATTTAATTAAGGCATCAGGAGGAGGTAAGTCAGGGAACTTCTTGCTTCTTGCACTTTTTGTCCCCAGGTGTGCTCATTGTCCCTGCTTAATTTTGAAAGAAGAAAAAAAAAATGCTGTTGTCCTCTGGACATGGCTGTACAGGGCCATCTTCTGGTCAGGCAATAAATAAAACTCTTTACCGAGTGTTAATGCAGCCTTATGACTGTGTGGGCAGTACCTTGGCAGTGAACACTGTTTAATACAGATAACGAAATGAGAATAGCGCATGCTCCGTGTTCCTCTCTCTTAATAGAGGTTACGTATGATGGTGGTCCAACAGCCTTGAGGTGACAAGTTCTGCATGGGAAAATTCTTTAGGGGGTGGTGACTTTTAGAGGTGGAGCAGTTCTGACATTTTAGAGGCAGACCTGTCTCGATATCAAATAAGCCAGGCCATACAAAATAACCTCAGCACTAGTGAAAACTTCTGAGTCTTGGATACTTGAGAGGCTGCGAGAACCAATAGTTTTAAACCAGTGTTGACTGAGATCGTATTCTGTTCACTTTTTTGTATATTTTAAAAACGCTACTCTCTTCTTAAGATCATCTTCATATGTACTTTGTGAGGTCCAGGACTGCAATTTTATACATGCATTTTTCATTCCAATTTTTTGAGAAAAGCATGAGACACATGTACTGGGAGTACTCAACTGAAATTTTTTCAGTCTACTTGAGATAGTTAAGCACAGCAGACCTGTAGGACAGAGAAATAGTTTTATCTGAATTTACACTGTACTGCTAATGGTGAAGGACAAGAATTGTCTGGAAACTTCTTAATTTCATCATAATTGAGTACTGGAAGAAAGGCTGTGTGGACTAGCTCTGGCCAAGTGGAAATTCCAGAGAAGCTGATTTTTGTTTTTAATACATATTCAAGGTTTTAGTTGATCTGATGCCTGTGGGTACATTTGGCACACAAGCAGAGCACTTTAAAGTGATGTGCTGCTAAACTGGAAAGAACAACATTTTAAGACAGAATTGAAGAGATGAGATGCAAACAAAATTGTTTACAACTCTGAGGAAACACGTAACACTCGGATGATGAAAAGTGAAATCACAAATTGTAGGAGGAAATATTGCAGTCAATAGAGATATTAGTTCCCCTGGAGACAAATCAGTAGGAGTTATCTATATTGTCCTTCAGAGATTGTCTTTTTAGTCTCTCTTGATCTTTATGAGGAAAATGCACTGTCTGAAAATCAACTGTGACCCTTTTAACAAGACGATTTGCCAGAAATGATGTGCTGTCTAAACGCTGGCCGGACCATTTAAGTCTCATACTGCTCATATTCTGACTATGTAAATTGTGTGTGGTACAAGATGGCTACATTGGAGTTTAATACACAGCCATGCAGGGAAGGAGTCCATCTCATGGAGAAAAGAGGGCAGCCCAGTCTGTTGCAAGAGGTATGCGAATGAAGGGTGTGGTGTATGGTGAAGCCTGGAATTTCACACTGACTAGAAATTATCTCGTCTTCAAATTAAAGGGCTTTGAAGTCGGTATCCAGTTGTTGGTGTGCATAAGTTTGCTTGAATTGATTGCTTTTCTATGTGGAGCTGCAAATGAAAACAATGCTGGTACCTGACTTACTGCAGTGTTTTTAATAGATAGTGAAAGATAACCTGGAAAACGCTGCATCTTTTATGTACATAAACTCACTTCCGCTCCCCCATGCTTATCTGCTCCCCTTCTTAGGGTTTTAGCAATCCAGTACCTAACCAATTATGTAACTTCCAAGTGCAACATAAATTATCTGGTTTGCAGCTTATAAGGAGGAGCACAAAAGGACTCATGAATCCACAAAGATTATTTTTGTAATTTCATCAACTGAAAGCAAATTGATGAAACAGTTTATCCACCTCATTAAGTGAACTGACCCCTGAAGGTTAACATAGAGTTTCTGAAAGTGCCAGAGCAATGAAGGAGGGAGGGCATTATCAGAGTGCCTATGGCATGTACAACAACTTATTGCCTCTGTCCAGAGAAGGCTGCGGGGTGGGATTCAGTGGAATGACTTCCTTGTTTTTCCAGCACTTCCTGAATGACAGAATAGCTTGTCCTCCAAAATATATGCCTGGCGGTAGTAAGCAGCTTCTCTCGCCTATTCTCCAAAGAACCATAGATCTGAAACCTGAGGAGTGATACTCATTACAGGGAAATGCATCATGCAGTGAACATAGAAGAAAAAAGCACACCATGTGAAATAGTTGCTGTTAGCTACATGTGGTTAACAGATTCAATGGCAGCATACAATGAGTCTTTCTCCTCCTAGCTATATCAGTTTTGCAGTGGTGCAATTTTACTATCTGCATAAACTTAACTGATTTATCTGACTAAGAGGAGTAGCAAGCCAATGCTACTAATGGCATGTGCCACATGGTGGATATTTTGTAACACACCCAACAAAATAACTTTTGATGCAGTAGAACTTGAAGTTGTCTGACTCATCTGACATAAGATAACAATGATTGTCTGCCATTCACCTGGGAAGCCTGTTGGTAGAGAAGAGGTACATTACCCACTTGTTCCTCTAGCCCTAGTATCCCTAAAATTACTTCTGGATCCTTCCATATTGCAGAAGGGAAGATGTAGAGAAAGCGTTAACTGTTCAGATGCAGCACTTGCTTGAAAGGTTGCTGCCTCAATTCAGTTTGCAGAGAGCAGGGGGTGGTGTGGGAGCAGAGAGGAGCAGCTGGGAGCAGGGAGGAGGCAATGTCTCCAGCTGTTTGAAGAATTTCTGCCATCAAGCATATACCTGAGGCCTGAAGATAGACTTTGCAAAGTGCACTTCAGGTTGATCTCCGTTTCACTTAGGCTGACGTTCAATGCTGACAACAAGCTGTTCTGTAGTAGCTCATGTTATTTTCCCAGACAGCACCCTTAGGACTGTATAAATGGCAGCAACAGGAAAAAAATATTGAGAACATCATTATTCTCTAAGTGAGTTTCTGCTGTTGTTACAGAACTTGGAGAGTCAGGAGCACTGGGACTCATAAAAGTGTCTTTGATTATTAGTTCTTATGATTTCATCCTTTTTTGCTATGTTGGAAATGAGCTGGGATCCTGAATGAAATATGCATTTAAGATGATGGTATTTCCTGGAGTTTATGGAACACGTGCTACAACATGATGAATTAGTATAATATGTTTATCTTGAGTGTTCATAAGATAGAAATACTTACTTATTCCACACTTACATAAATAAAATCGGAGGTAGTTTAGAACCAAATCTAATTCCTAGACAAAAATCTTACAGGGCTTAAAGTAAGGAAAAAGGTTGAAGAAAGGCTTTTTTTTTTTTTTTTCTCCTTAAAACCAGTGAAAAAACATCGCACTCTGTTTTTTTTTCCTCCCAGATTTAGAAATATACTAACATTTTCTTCCATGCAAAATCCAAATGTAAAAAGTACTTGTTAATGCATCTACCTGCTTATGTTTCCACATGTCACATGTATAGTTTAAGCTAGCTTGTGATGATGTACTTATTGGCCAATATTACTGATAGCATCAGCATAACTGGCTTGAGAATTTTATTTTCTGTTTGCAAAGGATGTAGGTAAGGCTTATAATGCTGAGCAAGCCACCAAATCTGTTCTTGAAGACAGAGAGCTATTTTTTTTTAACTTAATTGCATGGAGATGGAGCAAGTTCTAAGGAGGGAAGAAGCTGTCGTGTGTGATATGGGACTGGCCCTGCTCATGGACACCTCACACTGTCCACAACACCTCAAGATACCAGATGACATCTGGGCTCTGACGAAACATTCAGTGAGTACAGCATGAGTTATAACTGGACTGCAACTTTCTGTACATGCACTCCTGGTCACCAGGAAATATGAGGTAATTTACTGTTGCCTAATTTAAAAAGGAAGAGTATTCAGTTGAGCTGTATTACCTTGCTGCTTCTGTGGGCTAATAGTGCTAAGCTAGCTTATCAGATCTTGGTAAGAAACAGGTTTTTCACTTCTTATGAATTATCCAGGCCCTTTTTAATGCAAAACATGGAAAATGTGTCTTGAGGTTTTCCTGTCCTCCTCACAGGTCTTGGAGCACCTTGTTATCTGATAGTGCTTTTACAGGTTCATTGATGTCATACTTAGGGATGTAGTTAAATAATTACATGAACTCTTCCTGAGGCAAAAGAACAGACTTGTCAGGTCTGACAGATGCTCTTAAGCTCTTCCTCCACAAGGAGTTTTGGGCAGGCAAATCTTTTGCTGCATGTTACTCCCATGTCAAATGAGGTTCTGTATGTGCTGCTGTCCCTCTCGTGGGGCCTTGCACAGAAAGGAGCCCAGATCTAGAGCAATGGGCATGCTATTGTAGTCTAGTCATATGAACTGCCAGCTCATTTTTGTTATGTGGGCAAGTGGCTTGAATGACAGTGTGAAGACTGATGGATCTGAAACCAAAAGTGGCATAAGTACAGCCCTAAGAGGCAGTTAATTGTCTAGGGCACAGAAATAGTCTGCTGTGCTTCTGACGTACATAGGACCGTCTGCAAAGCAGTGGTCAGGCTTGTGAGAGCCAGCCTGGAGAGCTTTTGTGGTGCGTTACGGACATATCTGTAAAGGCAGTTCCAGCTCCCCATCAGAGGAACAAATTGCTGGATGAAAGTTAAATCTGAGGAAATATTATCACTGAAATTTAGGGTTGTACCAGAAGTTACTTCCCCATAAACTTGGTGTAAGGCTGTAAAACTTAGTTGCTGTCTGCCACCATAGCTTGCTAAAATGGCTCTGGTTTCCTTTAGGATGACTGCATTAAGAGTACTGATTGAGCAAGACCTCCTCAAGCTGTGGGTTTACTTGTGGTCTGCATATCTTAGGCTCACGTAGTCCTTGCAATATTTCCTTGGAAACAAGCTCTGAATGGTCAGCAGTGAGTTATTGCAGGAGGGGTGCAGAACCTTAGCTCCATGCTGTAAGTGTAATGGATGTTGCAATAAGTCCCATGTTTCAGTGAGGTACCCAGCAGAATGAAAGCTATTGATATATAGTACTGGTGAATATGTTAATCATGATGACATAGGAGAAGTGGCCAACTGATTGCAAATCTCATTGCAAAGTACGGTAATTGTCATTTCTGTAGGTGTATAGAAGGTGTCTGAAGTGCTGCAAGTGACTAGTCCACATGCTGTTAAGTACTCCATGTTTAAATGGACATATAAGAGAGGAGAGTTGTTTTTTATTATCTTCCTTGGTCAAAAACATCGTCTTGTTGTCTACTGCAACGGAGGTGGGTGTATAAGGTATCGTAGAGGCTATGCAGGAGTTGGCTTTTATGATGAGGTGTCAACTGAAGGTCAAGGCAATATTTCTGCAGGAGTTCATTAGATAAAGTCTTTAGTAAGATGATGTTTCTTGAAGAAATTCCTCTAGCTGAGAAAGGTCAATTGATGGGGGGAGTGGTACAGTGGATATGCTTGGTTGTATATGTTTGAGAGGAGAAACTACACAACAGGACTTTGTCAGAAAGGAGAAACTAGAACTACAGCATTAAAGAAATGAGTGAGCTAGACTCTGGCATCTGCTACAGGTTTGTTCCCAGAGGAAGCCTCAAGGGTACTAAGAAAATCACTGTTAAGCCCTGGGGGTGCAAAGCAATCTTTCTTGACAGACAAGTACAAACCTGAAAATAGCAAATATTTTGGGAAATGGTGCTGTAGGGCCTCAGACAATTGTCCCACTTGGTTCAGGGTAACAAGGTGGCTGCTGTGAGAAGATCCCTTTGAATGGCTGCCCTCTTGACTTAGTGCCATTAAGCTATAGCATAAGAATTAGATCATGCCACCAACGAAGGTGCGGGGTGAGATGCTGCAAGGTGGTGCCAGTTGGGCTTTGAGTTCAGAGTGGAGAAGCATTGTGGTGGCATTTCTACCTGGAAACCCCAGGGAGCATGTGAGGTGCTAGATCGGAGGAAATATAGCTGAGGCAGCTCCCTTCCTTGCAGGGGATTTAGTATGACTGGCAGTGCTTTCACTGCCATCTTTGAGTGCCCAGCCCCTACTTGACCTTGTGCAGACATGTGGCCCGGTGTAGTTCAGGTGTTTGCTCATGCGCTTTAGGTGCTGTGCTGCAACCTTGGTGGGTGGGAATCAGACTGCTGGGGTGCTGACTAATTTTTTTGAAGTGCTTCTGCATGAAAAGCCTTTTCTTGTAGCTTATCAAAAGTATAGCGTATCATTCCTAAATTGAAAGCTGCAACTTTCCATGTGAAGAGAAATTAAATGAGTTGGGTTCTGTGAAAGCCTTTTCCTTCTTTTGGATTTTTTGAGATTCCCCCCCCCCCCCCCCTTCAAGCCACAAAGAACCATGTAGACAGGGTAGGTTACCCATGTCTGTTTCTTTTTCTCGTTAGGAAGATGGAAGATCAGAGATCTGATCAGTAATTCTTCTTTGTTTTATCAACGTTTTTGTTTTGCATTGACTATGATTACAACATTAGGATTTCCCACTGCACTCCAGAAAAAATGAGCAGTCTGCTGCAAGCTCAGGAAAGCAGAGTTCTTTTTCTCAATACTGACCGCAAGCCCAAGCTGTTCTTGTAACTCACTACTATGAAGAAAGCCTGGAGTTGTCTGGTTACTTCATTGTTCTGCTGTGAAATGAAAAATAGTTAACTGTTTTCTGTTTAAAGGGGCAACATCCTTCATACACTTATTGTTTGCTTTTCAAAGACTGGGTCTCATCTATCTTCACTCTGATACATGAACATAGTAACTGCAGCTCAGGAAGTTACTAACAGAGGGGAAAAAGGGCTGCCTCTTTCTTGGCTGTGATTGTCTGCAAAGTGGTATATGTGACTTCCAATTTCACACCAGCTGAAACTGGTGGTTTTTTTGTCTTGCAGTTATTCCCAGGGAGGGAATCCTTGTTCCCACATATTTACATCTTGATTGGTAGTTGGAGAAGTTGGCTTGTTTTGTTTCTGGTAAGCAAATGAGGGTAAGAAGGCAATCGTTACTAAACAAGGCCTAACACCCTTCCTTCCAGGCCTTTTGATATGCTGCTTTCCTCACGTTAGGATTCTGACACTTGCCCACATTAACCGGGTTTTGTATTTTGTTTTGTTTTTAACCTGGTGACTGATTTATTGACATTACAATCAAATAATCACCAGGAGAATCAACATAGTGTACTTCAGCAGAAACAGGATTTAATATGTCAGTTTTTATTAAGCAAGACTGATTATGTAGTTAAATACTCGAGTAAAGCATTCCTTGTAGGACTGAGGCCAGTGTGCTTTCACAGAAAGTGTGTTAGTGCCTCAATGAATAGATTTAAAAGGTTAAAGTGAATGTAAAAAATTGGGAACAGCCTTACGCTGCCAAAAAGGAAGAACAGAACAATTCAACTTGGGAGGTACAGAGGGCTTTCTGCAAACAAGTCTCCTTGGTCGCCTGTAAAGTAAAACTTGCACCACACATGGGCTGGGCGCTGGCTCTGTGAGCAGGCTGGAATTTCATGAGCAATGTGAAATTCCTACCAAGAGCAGCGCCCAAGGAGGCATATAAAACGTGGGAGCGAGCAACGGCAGTATTCTTGAAAATAAAATAAAAGGTTTAATGGGATAACATCCAACAAAACGAACAAAATAAGTTGTACAGTTTAGCTAAATTAGGCTCTACCTCTGAATCAACATTTGGAGGAGTCTCTCGGTCTCCACTCATGATAGCGGGAATCTAGGGAGACTATGTGGCCAGAATAGTGACTTTTTTTATCTTTTTTTTTTTTTTTTTTTTTCCCTGCCCCATATTGGGAAGAGTTACAAGAAGGTGAAACTGGGATTACCCCATCACAATAAAAACTCTGAAGGATATTGCTACTTGGAGCACACTGAAAAAAAAAAAACAAAAACACAACATTTTTAATGGCTGGACACAGCTATGGAATCAAACTAACATTTCTTCTCTAGCAGGCTCCATGCTTGCTGGATTTCTGCATCTCCATGGAAGCACACTGAGGTTAAGATGTGTCTTTATGTATTCTTCATATGCACAGAGGCTCCTTTACTATGCCTCCTTATGTTGCATCTGCTATGGGATAAACAACATCAAAAGGCAGATCTACAGTCACTTGAGGGTCAGGAGCTTTGGATGGTCAAGCCCAGAAGACCCAAACAGTCTGAATCTTCAAGCCGCTGGATCACACTCTGCGTCAGAGCAAAGCTCTCTTCTAATTTTCATAGCAATGGTGGGATACTGTATTTTTAAAACATTGAAGAAAAGCCTAAAACACACAAATTTTGTACCATCACTTTTGAGTTCATAGGTAGTCAAGATGCAGGAAGTCTTTAACCACCTTTTTTCTCCTGCTAAAGAAAAGTCCTCTGTTTGAAGATAGCCAAAGGGAGCTAGGGTCCAGCATTTCACCTTTTACTAAAAATAGGAATGATGATCATCTTTGAGATCTCCTTGACTAAGAAACCAGGCTCCCATTTCTGGGATGGACGGTAGGATCCAGTGTTTCTGTGTGCAGTAAGCAATGCTGAACTGGTATTCTTTGCGGCATCACTTCTGGGAATCCCATGGCTGCTACAACAACAACTCCAGCTATTGAACCAGCCTCTTAGGTAATCAACCTCTCCCTTATATCATGTGCTGGGTTTCTTTTTAATTAGAAAAAAAATGCTGTTTCTTACAAGCAAGAGGCTTCTGTCATTAGCACCGTGTGTCTGTCTTTGGGCATTTGGTCCCAGATTAATTTAGAAGCTGAAGCAGAAGTAGTCTCATGAGCAAATTGAGGTTTTTCCCCCTGTCATAGTGAGAGATCAGTATTGCTCTAAAACACTTTCAGGAAGGTCCCACTTTGAAATGGCCTTTAATACCGGTGATTTCTAATGGGATGCTGAAATATGACAGCAGGAACGTGTGCAATGAGTTCCAAAAGTCTAATGACAGTCTAACATTTATCTTTTGTGTTGCTAATCTCTTCTGCTGCCATGAGATTAGTTTTCAGTATGTTGAAATAAGAGCTCATTCACCCTTTCGGGTCCCAACACTATACAATTGGAACGTAGGTTCTGCTTGCTTTTTTACCCACTCTGGGTACCTTAAGCTGAACCCTACTTTTTTTTTTTTTTTTTTTTTTTTGCTTTCTGTGCTGTTTTTCTGCCACCTTTGTTCTCCTGCTCTCTCTTTCACATGGCAAATTGCTATGGATCCACCTCAGCTTGCCACCTCCCAGTTTCCAGCTTGTTTTGATGTTTCCTGTTTACACCTGCCCCTATTTCTGTATGGTCCTACCTTTCTATGGCAAAATCTACCCCACCTCCCAGCTCTTGTCCCATGCTGATCACCAGCAGACACCCCCTAAGCAGCACATTTTGCCCAGGACCCACTGCAGCTCCAAATATTGCATCAGAGTATCTGAGAAATGTGGCCTTTTTCTCCCTGCTCATCTGACCAAGCTCTCCTGCTTCTCAGGGAATTCAAGTGGAAAGAGGTTAAGGTGCAGCTACAGTGGGATTATAGCTGGTCTTGCATAAGATTGGCTCTGCAAACCTATGTTATGCCATGATTAAAATGCCAGTGCTACTTGGTTGAGGAGACTAACAACGATGTGCTTTGCATGCAGCTCAGATTCTTTGACATGTTCTCCATTTAGATTTTTCCTGCAATATTGTCTTCAGATGTTCAGTTTCATTTCTGTCACTTGGCATAGATTAATGACGCTGAGGCTCTGAATAATTTTATTACCTACTACTGTGTATTGATGTTAATGAGTTGCGTTATTTCTGCACCATTATGTGTTATTGTCCTTCAGTACAATTGAGACACAATGCATTGGTACTTGAAAGATGTCCTGCCACTTCTTACAACTTGAACTGTATTTTATTTCTATGGTTTTAGATCTTAAACTTTCCTTGATTTATATGGCTCATCTGATGGTACATTTTTAAGTCCCTGAACGACTGCCTAGGCACTGTTTGCTTTGGAAAAGAAAGATTCATACAGATTATGAAACATTTAAGGCACTGTCCAGACTTCCCCAATGTATTTCCATCAACTCAGTGATGAATAAATGCACTCGTTCTCAGAAATGGTTTATGGAATCATTCACTAGATACATGTGAAGATGTATACTAGAGCTGGTGTGCAAGGGTGTGTGTTTCAGGCACCATGAAGCCAATTGAATGATCCAACTGAAAGATCTTAGGGGATCATCTAGATACTTAAAAAACTGAGAATTAACCAAGTTCTTTCACCTCAAGTGTGACTTTTTTTTTTTTTTCAGTTTAGATGTCCTATACTCTCGCTTGCTGTTTATTGTGGAATAAGCTAACAGCTTTTTGCTTGTTCAGTAAACTGGAACTTAAGTTAAACATCAGTTATCTGGCACTTTTTATCATGTATGACCCCTCTTATACTGTGAACCACATTTTGTTCACGGTCTGTGTTTATAACAAAAGGCCTTTATTCTGCATTTATATTGGTATGAAGAAATGGAATTAATCTATGGGCATATAAAATCACTTAACATCTGCTGTCATACTGGTCTGTAACAAAAAGAATCTTATTTTTACTGGGGAGGGGTGTGGGGAGTAAATATTTATAGTAAATAAATTACACTGCTGCTGTAATAACTGTCTTGATTTGTTTTGTTCTTGTTTTGTGTCCTTCAGACCTATATCATTTGAGCAATATTGCTAGTAAGAAATCAATGTGCTCAGACAATTACCAAAATAGGGCAGTCCCGTAAGATTTGTTGTGTTGGTAGTCATAAATAGAATGAAACACTATCTGTAAAGGCAATAAAACACTGCCATGAGAAGCCTGGCTAATTATGTTTCCCTGCAATTTCAGTTGATAACACCACCTCAATAGGTATTAGACTTCAGAATGAGTAAAGTAATTTGGGCAAGGGAGATGAAGTCAAGAGAATTTACTAGGTTATGAGGTCATGTAGGACTTGTATTAATTTTTGGTAAGGTCTGTTGTCACATTGAGTATTGGCCAATATAGAAGGGGCTTCCTTAGATGGATGTAAATGATCTTGTTCAACTTGACAAAATTTTTATTTAAGAAGGTGAACCAGGTAAATCACTAGCTCAGCTGTCAACATGCCATTAATACATCCCTACCTGTGATCCTAGGCTCTCTACTAGTAGTAAGGTTTGATTTTAAGGACAGGTGATCTTTTATTCTAGGTGTTCGCAGTATAACTTGAAAGAAACCTACCACTTCCACAACCAGAGAAAATATGGTAGTGTTGGGTACTGGGGCAGGTATCTGGGAGATAGGTTGTGACCTGCCTTTTAGCTGCCTGTTCCCTCCCAGCTGGGATCTGCAAGGGGCTTCTCCTCAGAACTTGGCATTTGCAGCATCAAACTTCCCTGCAAATTTGCAGCTTAAGATGCATGTCCTAATTCCTGACACTTTCAAACTCACCTGAACTTGCAGGAGTATTGTACCCACGTGCTATTTCTACCAGACTCCTTAACTTTGACAAAGTATCAAGCTGCTTCACCTAAACTCTTGTAGTTCTTGAGAACAGTGCAAGTCCTTTTTATTAAAGCTAATGTACTCCTGAGTACAGAGCTGAAAACAAAGTTATGAAAGAAATTAAAAAAAACCCATCCCACTAAAATTCTTAATATTTTATGACAATAGTTAACAGTAGTTATTCTTGGCTGTGCCAGCATCCTAACTTTCTCACTTGGGATCTTGAAGAAATAATTAACCTGTTAAGCAAGACTTCTCTCAGTTCTGTCTGACACTACCCAGAAGTCAATCCTAAACTGACTGAATATCTAGCAGCCCTGGCTAATCAAAGCAGGCACTTTTTCAACTCCATACTTCTTTTTCAAGACAGCTCACTTTCTCTTCCCTTTGTTTACTTATTTGCTTCCTGGTGCTTTCATCCAATGAAGTATAGTTTTATTGACTTTATAAACTGATTATGATGACTTTTCTTTTCCTCTTTTTCCCAGGAGTAGAATTTTCTTGTTTCCTTGCTCTGGTGCCAGTTGGCTTGTTTCTGGATATGTTACAGGATTTTTTTAAATGATAGCATGATTTAAATTATCAGTGAAGATTTTCAACAGGAGTATAATGACCTGAGGAAATGAGCTGATGCATCTGGAATACACACTGCACCATGTAGATGTTTGTCTTTGAACATGTTGCTCCCTTTGTGATATATCTTCCCTAAACCTAGATATGTTTAACCTAGTCTTCAGTGAGAATTGCCTTCCTTTCCAAGGAACCCTTGAAAGGCTGAAGGATGTGCAAAGTGAAATGAATGGCTTTAAGAAGTTATTTGTTCTAGTGCAACAGAAATCTGGTGCCTTGTGCCCAAGCTGTATATCAGTGCAATGATTAAAACATTTGTCAGCACCTGACAAGGTGTACTGCTCCAATCATTTGATCATATCTACTTATCCTTCTAGCTGCACCTCTACTGGTCTTCAGGAAAGAAAGTTACACTGGCTTCACACAGCAGCATGATTCTTTTAAAACTTACACTGTGTTCCTGTGTAGCATGCTGTGAAATGGAGGAGGTGGTATAAACATATTATCCCTTTGGCCTTTTGTGTGCTTCTATAATCTGATGATCACAATATATTATAGCAATCTCTAAAACAGTCTTACTTCTGAAATACCATCATGTTAAAATGGGAGTTATACTCGCAGCTGTGAGCTCATGTGGTGTGGTTTTTTTTAAATTCTCTGAAAGCATCAAGCAAACTGTATTCTAGAACAGATTTAGTGAACTTCTAATTTTGTACTGGAAAGGGTTATTACATAGCTTAATCCTAAATGCAAGATTAAGGAAATCTGCACCGAATTACTTAGTGTCAGAACTACATAAATCAACAGAATACTGCAGCACTTAAATAACTGCATTTAGTTGTGCTCTTGTTTTGTTCTCCTAGCCAGACTCTGCTTTGGTTTCTCAGAGAAAGTATCCAAATGTGCATGGAGTACACTGAATTTCTTTTTTCCAGGGACATCAGATGCTCGTTCTCATTCTTATCCCTTTTCAGCTGTTCAGTATTATGTGCCTCCTTGATTTTTTTTCTTTTTCTGTCCTGTCTTCTAAGCACAATAGCAATGCAGGTAAAGTTTGAATTTAAATAGGAAAAATGCCTTACTCTACTTTCAGTGTCTGAAGTTTCAGTATGATCCTTTGAATGTGTTCTTAGATGTAGCTGTCTGTCAGGGAGAAGTTTTGTTGACAGGGTGGTATCTGCTCTTTTTTGAGCATTGCCTGTTTGGTTTCAGCAGGAAAAAGAAACAGACATGATTTTAAATCTACAAATACAAGGAATGAGAAAGCAAGGAGGGTGGATTAATTGCATACACAAGGGAAATACTATTAGGAGAACTTCTAGGGTATATATCAGAAATAGCTTCCTGTTGGAAAGAGATGTGGATATAAAATAGAGAGGTGGTTAAAAAAAATCATGATAATGGGATGTCTAGATACAAACACATTATCAAAATCTGATTTTAAAAGCCTTGTCTGTGATAATGCTGCACTGATCTGGCCGGATGGATCGTCGAGGTAGCTAGAGGGTTAGATATTTGTAGCCTTTATTTAAAAGGTTTTGTACTCTGTTACTACTAAAAGCAATAGGAGAGCCTGCAGTGATGTCTCTTACATGTGAGTATCTGGAAGACAGGGGCAAGGGAAAGAGGAAAAATTCAGGGTGCGACATAGTGTTGCCAATTGCAAGCCCCTGTACAGCAGTTCCTTATCCCCTCAGCTGCGCTGGTACCACTGTTTGTGGAGTCATGCTGTGAATCAGGTGATGAAACTGGATGTCTTGTCTGCATCACTTTGGCTATTCAGTTCCTAGACCACTGATAGACACAAGGCAAAAATTGCAGGGCAAAAAATTGCAACATGGGAGGTAGAAAAAGTAACAGGGAAAGACGGGAATTGTGAAAGTTGGCTCTATCACCAAAGACAGCCACACTCAATGAAGTGGAAAAATGGAAGGAGTGGGGAAAGAAAAGAGGCATTTAGAGGTGGTGAGATGGATGGGTGGATGGATGTTTAAGAAGACAAAGATAGGAAGATAACCAGAAAGATATATATATATATTTTTTTTTTTTTTTTTTAAAGAGGAACTTGAGGAGTCCACAGCAAGTGGAGGTGAATGGATAAAAAATGTCCATGGACCTAGGAGAATGCTGGTCAGAGCTGAAATGGAACAGCAAAATCAAATTAGAAAAGGGATTCTGGAAGTGGTTGGAGTAAGTTATACATGTGTGTGTATTTGCACTAGTACATATATTACATGTACTACTAGTTATGGACATGAAAGTGTTAAACGTCCTTTCTCCTCTAACTGGTGCCTCTGTTACCAAAGGCTGGATTTGAGGAGGAGATTCTGAATCCCTCTTGCCCTTCTGCTTAGCTCTTTGAGACTATTTGTTCTTTGTTCTGCTCCAAGTCTCAGTGTTAAATCCCAATTTTAGCCCTAAATCCTCTTCATTTGATGTGGTCATCTCTGAAGCTGTGACTTGTGGCTTTAAGGTTTTCATATCCAGCTGTTTTATGAAAGACATTCTCCCTATATATCAAATCTATCAACACTTCTAGGAAATTCTGCAAAGTCTAATGTTTGTGACCAGCTACTGGTGGAAGAAATACTGTCTAGAACTTCCCTCTCCATGTATTTGATATCTACTTCTCCCTGGCGAATTTCATCCTTAGGAATGTCCATGGGTAAAGTATCATAACTGTCCAGGCAAAAGGGAGATTTTATTGAAGCAGCCATAATACACTGGTCATGTTGGTTAGAGTGCTGTAATCAGGAAATTAAATCAGTACATGACCTCTTGCTCACCATGAAAATCTCCTTGCAAATGCAGTAGCAGAAATGCCTAACAGGTTGGAATATGCTCACATAAACAACTTGTTAAATAACTTCGAATACTAATATCTTCAAATTGGAAGCGTGTGCGTCATCCAGACAAAAAAAAAGCAAAGGTTATTGCATTAAAGGTTCTGTGAATTTGTCACTTAAGTAATACCTGTGTCAGCTGTGGCTTCAGCACTAACATTGCTGCTGTCATCAGGAGGAGGTCTTGAATCCTTTACTGATGTAGCTCACAGAGGTTTCCTTTATGCTGCAGAGTTCACAGGCTTACAGATCTAGAAAGATGCCCAAACTTCTTGAAGCAATGCCTGGTTCCTCCTTTATGTCCAAAAATAATAAAGGGAAGGCGCGAGACAGACTTGGAGATGTGGCTATAAAATGCTAATTACAAGAAAAGGCTGGAGGGAGGTTAACTCTGGAAGGTTGTATGGTGAAACAGTACAGGCTGAACTTGGCCATCTTGACTTCTCTGTATGCCTTCCTACTCTCCAAGGCCACACACAATCAACTTGTGCCCAAAGCAATCCTACTAACCCTCCCAACAGCTCCACAGACTGAACACGCATCCCAAATAATGTGGATTTTTGGAGAATGGTTCTTTGCTTCATAGAGAACGATGCTGGAAAGGGCCTCAAGAAGTCTTTTCTTCTAATATCCCATTTGAGACTAGAGAAGGACGATGCATTGTTTTTTGGTGTTGTTTTTTTTTTTTTTTTTTAAAAAGCGTGATCTCAATCTCAGGTAAAGTATGGCATCCTTTTTCTGGCTGTACCTGTTTTTGTGTATACAGGATTTCCTTATTTTTCCTCTTTTTTTTTTTTTTTTTTCCCCTTCTAGGCATCCTATTCCTTCAACATCTTCCTGTCCTTACAATTTCATTTCGCTGTAAACATACACATTTATAGTAATAGTAGCTTCCAGTGTGCTTTTTAGGTTTCAAATAATTTTGAGTTGGAGTCTGTTTTTCAAGACAAGAAGTTTGAGTACCTCAGGTACTGGGAAGTCTGGGTTTTATGGTGTTTTTTTCTTTTTTTAGAGATGGTAGCATCAGCCATTCCATGTGGCTTTGATGGACACTGAGGATGAACGTAAAGATGCTGTCAAAGTACTGGTATCACGGATTTAATGGCTACCTGTGAAAACCTACGCACTTACAATATCTACCTCTTGATGAAGAACTTCTTCTCAGACCAGACCGCAAATCTCTTCTGTGACCACCATCTTCAGGCACCCATTGCAGTGTCTGGAGACTTCTTGTGTCGAATGCCTCCGGCGTTCCCAGTATATTCAAGCTTGTCTTGGCCAGGTGACAAGTCATCAGCAAGCTCTGGGCCTGGAGCACTCCTCCAGGCTCGCAGAGCTGTTTCTCCCACTTTTCCCCTCCCTCTGGTGGGGAAAACTTCAGGTGAGGTTTTTACCTTTTTAAAACACACTTTCCCTGAGTCACCACCATGGCGGCTGAGGGGCCCCAGCTGTGCCCTGTGGTGGAGCCGGCTGGAACCAGCCGTGCCCGGCACGGGGCAGCCCTGGCCTCTCCTCACAGAGGCCCGTGCAGCCCCCACTGCCAGCAGCTCACCACCGACATCCAATACAGGACTCCAAATATGTCCTCTACCGATCTCCTCCTGTAACAATTTCTTCGTGCTGGTGCACTGGCCTGTGTCAGCTGTGTAACACCATGAGAGACTAAAGAAAATAATCAGCAAGATGGGTGTTCCCAGCCCAGGTGAGAAGCCTGCTCCTGTCTCTTCCTTGTCCTCTCTTCCTCGCTTCTCCTTGTTTATCTTTTCTCCTCTCCATGCTCTGGCAGTGCTGCTGAATGGCAGTGACACAACTGGCCAGATAAAAGTAAAAGGAGGAGTACCTGCACCACCTCCTCATTTTTTTGGGGGGTGGTTTTTAAGTGACCTGCCTCACAAGTTTCTTTGCCTTCCTCACTTTAATAAATTGTTGTTATGATAGTGGCTGTAGGTTATTTGTAATTCATCTGTTTGGTAGCATTAAATATTATTTTTAATCTTAACAAAGGTTGCACAAAGCATGTAGAAGAGTTCCTATGGCATGTAGCATAGAAAATCAACATAAATATAGGTTCTTGCATACTCAGTATTAAGGCAACTCTAGTTTTTGTAAAATGGATTTTCCAAGCATGTCTATAATTCCATAGTTAACATTAAACTGAAAGGATTTAAAATATAAATAAAAAGAAGCCAGCCTAATGCACTTTCAATCAAATGGGGCCAAAAGGTCATTTGACCTAGTGACACATCTGTGTTTAACAGCAAGGCTGGTCTGGGCTGTTTAGATATCTGCTCATCCCTGGCAGCTGAGGAAAAGACTGGGCTGAACAGCCCCTTAATTAGCCTGACTGCAGTGCTGGATATTGTGCTATGACATGGCTGTGATTGGGGCTTGTCAGCTGAAACAGCTCTGCAAAACTGTTGCTCTTTATCCGGCCCGAGCAATCAACTTGACAGGTGAACTGAATGTCATTAATATTTTTTGTCATCACTGTTATGATAGAGGGTTGTAGAGTAAATTTTATGCTTGGCCTGATATGTTTTCATGACAGTTTTGCAAGGTTAATTTAGGCCTGTAGCTGCAATGAATGAAGCAGCACTGGAAATGAGCCTTCTCTCCCTGAAGCTTCTCTTCTGTTGGGTTGTCTTGTTATGTCTGCCAGCAGGTCGTTGTTGTCTCTGATGTAACACAACTTTGACAGCTGAATCCTTGACCACAGAATGTCTCCCCAAAACAGCTGTGGTTTTCCTAGCAAAGGCAGGATAGAAGTGGTTGTTCTCTTTTGTACAAAAATATAAGTGTATAATAGCTGCAATAGCACTTGCTTCTTCAATAGGCTGAATCCTGGTTTCTTAGAGACATAGTAAATACTCTGCCAATACCAAATATTACATTTTTATAATCTAGATGTAGTTGTGATGTTGCAGCAGATGCCCATAGTTAGAGTTCTGCTTGACTCCATCTGTGAGATGAAATACATTTGAATCTCAGAGGATCCTTTCCTCCTGCCTCAGGAGTTTAAAATCCAAGGATTGTCTTAGATTAACCTAATCAGAATGAAATACGTTGAATACCCTCACAATTATTTCTGTCAAGAATGTGTACACAGGAGGTAGGGCAATGCAGGATTAGATACTCTGTGTTTATAAAGCAATGATAGGCTGCTCCCTGTCAGTGAAAGAGGGCTTGATTTCCTTGTTTTTACTGCAACCATGTTGTTGTGTTAACTTCACTGCTGGCAGTGCAGGTAGGAAAGCACAGAGATCCCACCATGAAGGGGATTGTACATCACACCAGGCAGTGCCAACAAAAGCCCCTCTCCTTCTTCCCAGCTGTGAACATATGAGGCCAACTCAGATTCAGGGCTGTCATGGATTGGGGTAAGTGTGCTAGTTTTAATAAGTGCTGCGTACAGCACTGAGAGCAGTGGTATTCATGGGCTGGACTTCACCAAAAACACCGCCAGCAAATATCACCTAGCTCATTTTCTTGCACATAGCTGCAGGAATAAATCACCAGAGGCAGACAGTGTGCTACAGCCCTTGTCCAAGCAGCAGAATTTGGATAAATTGATTATCTGGGCACAGCAGCATTATGCCGTCTTTCATTGGCATCTTTCTCAGGTGTACACAGTGGCAGATGTAGCTGAATTTTGCTCTGTGCAGCAATATATACATTGAAAGGGTTAGTGGGCAGATGCTTACCTGGTATAAATTGATGTGGCTTCATTAACTTCAGTGAGACCATGCTGATTTAGAGCCGCAGAGGAGCTGGCTCTGTGAAGCAGTCAAATTTATAAATGACTGCATAATCTACTAGAAAGTCAAGTCAGGCCAACCTCTGTGCTATGACATTTCCTCTGAAACTCACTTTAATAAGGTAATATTTTCTTCCAGTTCCATAAATGCAAATCAGCTGAACTGCACTTCACATACTTTCTCGTTTAATTAGAAACTCTTAGTTCAACTGTACTGCAACTGCAGGTGAAAGTGAATTATTCTAACAATTTTTCATTTTAATTATGTTGAACAGCTTTTCCTTCTTTGCAATTTTATTATATCTCATTTCAGAAATGTCCTTTAATTTAAGACAATAAATAAACTTTTATTTAGCAAGCTGGGGAAACTAGAGGATATGATGCAAAGAAGATTCAACTCATTAAGCATTAATGTTACTAATATTCTTACACTAATTATTCATTAAGTTGATTGTCTTAGCAGAAAAGTAGTCTTGGCTTCTCTTGTGGATCATCACATTTTATTTGCATATGCCACAAAAAAGATAGAAATAGCAAAGCTTACTAAAGTTAATGCTAAAATACTTCAGAGGGCATAATGCACTTAATGAATTTCTCACCACTAGATGTATTTGAGGGCTCCCATTTGGTTTTTAGCTGGAAAACTCCAGATATGTCCTTTCAGACAATTTCAGAGGAAGGGATGTCTATTCCTTCATAGTTTCTCTGTTTCTGACAAAAAAAAAAAAGGCATCTACAAAGGGAGGAAAAAGTCAACAAAAAATACACGCAATCTCCCCTTCCAGCCTTCTGAAAATCCTATCATAAACAGAATTTCTAATATCTGGGAAAAAAAAAAAAAAAAAGAGCTGGAGGATGTTACTGTGTCCACTAAGATTTTGTTGCTATGTATTTTACAGGGGCAGTAGTGTGTCTCTTTTTTCCCAGTAAGTCCATATATTTCACATTTTCAAAGACAGCTGCAAGAATGGGGCACAGGAAAGAAGATTAAACCTGAAGTCAGTCTGTTTATGTAATCCAGGAGGGAAGTTAAGGAATGACTTGATCATGGTGCCTGTAAAGTCTCCAGCTACTAAAATGCCTGATACAGGATACATGTGGAATTCAGATCTCTACGCCTAAACTTGTGCTCTTATAAAACCTCCTCTTAGCTGCTATAGTGCCTGAAGATGCCTGTATTTCACAGATACTTTCCCTGTTTGGCTTTGAAGCTCTCCACAGGACTGCAGACCAGAATTGTCTCTCTCTTGGCAAGAGAATGGTGCCTAGCTTGTGTCTTGGCCTGACTAACATCCTCAACTTCTGATCTTCCCTGTATCTGTGCCTCAGGGATGCCATCGACGAGAGCCATAAGGACTGATGAAAGTACCCGGCATTGGGCTCCATGTTAAATGCAGGGAGATTTGTGTTAGTGTAATGTGCAACCAGGTGGTGCACCTGCCTGGGAAGTGCAGGACTGAAGTTCACTGTGATCTCATTTCCTAGGACAGTGGTGTAACTACAAGGCTATCTTGAGAGGTTTCTGGTGTGGGTAGCACTCTTTACTCAGTTCCTGAAATTGTGCTGCTCTGCAGGAAATCATTCAAGAATTGAGAGGCCAGGGAGTGAGAAAACACAATGGAATACAGGTCTCCATATATACCGGTGTTGGGCTCATTTTTTGAAAACGAAAATGGTGATGTGAATGTGAACTTCCTCTGTTCTTTGATCTGAGGATGGATTTAAACTTGAGTTTTCAGATTCTCGTGCGAGTGCTCTGTCAATGAGCTGATTTAAAAGGCAGCGACCACCACTCTTGCATACATTTTGAAAGAAGGCTGAATCCTCCATAGCTCTTCCACAGAAAAGGCACTGACCTTTACCTTTGGGGGGATGATTCTGTCCTGGTGTGTGTGGGGTGATGGATCCTCAAAAGCCAGAGGTCACTAATTTCCAGCTATTGGAGATGCAGATGTGGCTCTGTCCTAGATACTTCCTCCTGACTAGCCTTCTACTGCATACCAGCAGTTGGTATTGTTTTGGGACAAGAGTCTACCCCTACCTATTGTGTAGGGAGGCTAATGCATCTTACTCCCAGTTAGAGATTTCACTCTGGGAAGGATCAAGTTTTGCGACCTTTTTGCTGTTTGACCTGCAACAGATTAAATAAGGGAGAGTTTTCTGAAAGATAGGCCAAAAACTGAAATCTGAAGTTAGTCAGTTATCAGTAGCAAATAATGGCATAATGGTTTCTGTGAGAACGTGTAACTTCTGGAACAATTTGTGATGCTGTAGTGGGATGTCTGTGATAGAAGGTCTTTAAATTAAGCATTGAGAGTCTTCCTAGATGATCTGTCTATCTGAAATGATATGCTGTGGGTGACAAGTTCTTGGCCTCTGGTAAAACCTCATATCAGAACTGCTATGCATGTGTTTATTGGTTTCTGCACAATTTTATGCTGTCAGGCTTTTGAAATTGAGGTTCCTGGCCCTCACTAGACAAAGGGCAAATCAGAATTGTGCTCTCATGCAGTGTTGTGTAAGGTCCTATGCATGTGGTGCTGCTTATTGTGTCAGGGAAACAGCTGAAATCAAATAACAAAGACTACACTCTACTCTTTGAATCTGTTTTCCGTTTTTGTTTTGTAGCACTGGACTCTTTTAGGACTTCAAACTTGTTCCCTGAATTACAATACAAGGTCTGGATTATCTGTCAACAGTTTCAAAACTCTAATCTAGCTATGGCAGGTGTGCATAAGGGACCCTTGTCCCTTTCCAGGGACAGAGTGAGATGGTCAAGATGCAGAATTAGAACTTGACCCAGTCTACCTTGGAGGACTATCTCTAGAAGAGTTGATCCTGAAGACCAGGAAAGACTCTAGAAAACTGTCTTGATAAGAAAAAGGGTGTTTGTCTCAGTTTGAGACTGGAAAAGAGATGCACTAACAGTCATAGAAGAAGAGTTTCTGTTCAGTAGCTGATGTTGGAGTCACTTTTAGCTTTGACTCAGCATGACTTTGTCCACAGTGCCAAAGATCTCGTACGTGTCTGAAACCCACATTTTCATGAATTTTCTAATGTTATAAAACAAGGCAAAGTGCAAATTTGATAATGAAACTTACACTCTGACACACAATTTTCACAGAGCGAACATGAAATTTGCTTTCCATACCAAATTTTTCAACCCTTCTGAGCATCCCATGCTCACAAAATCCTACCATGGCTTGATGAGAAGGAGCCAATTTGAAAAAGACGTATGCCAGCCTTTTACCTTTTCTCCCACCTTCTGCTACTTGCCAGCGCTGGAAACAATCCCAGGCTACTTAGACTTTTCTTTGGTCTCTGTGAGACTCTTTGTTTTACCAGCTGCTGTTGGAACCAACACATATGAGGTCACACAATGTTTCAAATGCCTGGCCTGTGTGATTTATATGGAAGGTACATGTGATTTATATGGAAGGTACATGGGACCAAGCTGGCACAAGCTGTGCTTGTCTTTGCCTCTTAGTCGTCTCCCTTTTGACCTTACTACTGATCTCTCTTCTCCATCCACCTCATTTACAGCCTTCATCACTGCAGTGAGAAGGTGGCTGGAAAGAGCACATTTGGACCGTTTTTGCTACACGTGACTGCCCGTGGAAGAGGACTGTCAGGCCTATATTCTCTTTGAGCCTCTTCACCCTCATCTGATCGGTTCTTGTTTAGACTCTCTTGCCCACTGAGAAGGTGAGAGCAGGGCTCAGGAGAAGCATGTTTCTCACACAAATTCATTCATTGAGAGGTAGCTCTCTTCTCACTTTCATATTTGACCTGGTTTTAGATCATGAATTATTTCTGGAGCCATGAGGCAAGTTTCAGCTGGTTACAGTCATAAAGGATCCCACTACACTAGGAGTCTTAACAGTAATTTATTTACTGTTAAACTTCACTTAAATATCTGCTAGATTAATTTCTCAGAAATGTCTTAAGTGTAGGTTTTACTGCCTTATATTCCTTGTAGTTCCCCAAAACTCTTCTTCTAAAGGTTGTGTTAAACCTAGGCTGTAAAGTTTCTGTGAGAAAAGACCAGGAATATCTTTGTGTCATGGGTGTGTTTAGCTCTACCTGTGCAGGGAAGCTCTCTTCCATGGTTGCTGTGGGCTTAGTTCTGTGTTGGGGCATCTCAGCCTGGCATTAACTTTTTACCAACTGGAAAGAAAACTTTAGCTCCAGCCATACTCTTGCTTTTGGGAAGACCATATCTGACAGGTTGGATCCATCCAGCTGTAAATATTAACAGCTGCCAAATGTCAGGTTTAGAGTTGCACTGTGGAGCTGGCCAAGGCAGCAATTACTTGTATTTTAGCTAGTGCTGCACATTGAGTGTGGATACATTAGCTTTAGTGGAGATTATTTAGAGGCTCAGTAGCTTAAAAGCAGAAATCACTTACATTCATATTGGATATTATTACAGATTCAGGAGAGTTGGCCATAAAAACACTTAGCTTCCTGTAACAAAAGGACTCCTAGCCAAGCAAGTAAAATGTTAATGAGACAGCAAGCACTCATTTTCATGTCTGTAGCCTTTCCCTCCAAGGTTTTGCTGCTTCATACTGAGGTTCATTAGAGTGGAAATGGTTGACTTTAAAAAAGAAACACCAGCTAAATTGCTAGGGTGTAGAATTTCCTTTCAGATCATAATTATAGGTGATCAACGGAGTGTGTAATTAGTAAGTTGGGTGAAGGATATTTCCAGAACAATCAGCAGCAATTTCCTCCCTGCTGTTCCTTTCTCTGCTCTGAGGACCTTTTGTCTGCTTTCGTAGGTGTGGCTTTTTTTAAGCCCGGAAAACACAGATATAAAAACTTATGTCAGATACGAGTGATACAATAAATAATAATAAAATTAAAAAACCAACACCTGCAACAGGATATTCTGTCTTTGGTGTAATGGGCCTTACTGATTTTCACTATGTTTCCAGCACTTGAGCACAGATAGTTGTCCAGAGGAAAACAGACAGGCTCATTTCTGGCCTCCCTTGACAAACCTGCGAGACTCGTGCTGGAGCCTGGATTTGCAGTTGTACAGCAAAAATGTGAGAAGCTGTCATTGTCTTCAAATATCACAGGAATGCCCAGGCTGTTTCTTGGTGCTATGAATAATTCATGGAATAATTCAATGAATCTGTCCAGCATGGCTAAAAATAGCTGGGTAAACTGAGTGCTTTTGACCTTAAGAAACAAAATCTGTCTTAAATTTAAAATAAATAAATGAAAAGCCATAGAAAAATCCTGTGGAAGCAAAGATGTCAGTCTGTAAAGATATGTTTGGTATTGTATCCTGGAATGAAATATGGCTCATCTTTTTCCTCCTAAATCAAGACTTTCATCTATCTTCTTCACACAGTTGTTTGGTTAGAAGAATGAACATTTCTCTTAATTAGGATGGGTCAAGGCTTTTGGTCAACTCTCTCCGTCCCCACAGTTAACAGGCATACTGGCAGGGCATGGCTTTGCTGTGGCCCTAACAGCTGTCTCCTCTGTTGTTGATCCTCAGTGGACATAGTGCTGCAGAAACGATGGCTGTGAAAAGGTCAGGGATGGCATCCAGCACAAAGACCTCAGTGGCAGCCTGAGCAGTTCCTGCATATGATAACGTGGAGCACAAGGCCCTTAGTGCTGCTGCCTGGGGTCAGGACTGGGGATGCATCCAACCTGCCCCCCTGCTTTTGACAGCAAGCACTGTGCATTTTACACAGGGCAACCCTAGTGATCCTTCTGCTGTCAGAGATGTGCTGCCACTAACGCACTGAGGGGTTTTCCTCGTTCACTTCCATGGGTTGTATTTCAGAAGCCATGGATGGGCCTGTTCCTCATGGATTTATTTTGTCCCCCAGCCTGCTTTGGCACTCTCCATAGTATGTGACAAGGCCACAAATTAATTTGGTATTGTGGTAATAATAATAATAGCGCTTCCTTTCGTTAAGCTTCTAGTCCTTCTATCTGGTGTCTTCACTAGGTGCGCTTTCATGGCACCTGCTATTGCTTTTGTAGTATGGGAATATCTTCCCTTGACACAAAGAGCTGGGCCTGTATTTGGATGTTGTGTTCAGTCAGTCTCAGGCTACCTTCTGATCAGAATATATCCTGAGCTGCTATTTAGTGTTGCCAGACTCCCACAACAAGCTCTCTCAAACCCTCTGGTTTGTGGAAACTGAATACTGTGGTCCTAACTAACCTGGCTTGTGTAGCACACAGAAGCAGACAACCAGCTTGCAAAACTGTCCTGGACTTGCAGTAGGAGGGCCAGACCCTGGTCTACAGAACTAAACGGTGCAACACCTTCAAATACCTGGTTTTAAACTCTGTTTAGAGGGGGAAACCTCAACCTTGATTATCAGGTTGTTAATGTTCTCTAGATGAGAAAACATTCCCCTAAAAATATTTTTCAGTCTATTTTAAATATGGGCACAATTCTTGGAAATAGTATTTTGCTGTTCTAATCAATGCTGAACGGCAGCCCATGGTAGAAAGTGAGGTTGAACATGAAGACTCCAGATTTTGCATTTCTGTCTTGATAGAATGGTCAAATTAAGCTTTATCATCAGCTGATACAGGGAGCGGAAGAAAATCCCATATCTGATTCTGCAGATGTGTCAGGCTACTTGCATAGGCCCTTGTATGGGTTACAGGAAAACAGCTGGTACTCTCCTGCTCCGATCTGTTCCCCTCCCACCATATTCTGAGTACACAGTGCTCAGATCAACCACTGATTATGAATGACCATAATGATGGGTTTCTTCTAATGTCTTGAAATAGCATGAAAGGAAGCGGTTTGGGCATGGCTGCCATACTATGCAACCCGACTGTTCAGCTTCAAAAGTGAACACGCTGTACTGGGAGAGCACCCTTCGTCCAGCAGAGATAGTCAGAATTTTTCTCTTCAAACACTTGTTCAATAAAAATAAAATTCCCAAGAAAATGCATACTCTTTCTTTACAAAAGCATTTCTTGGGTTTTCATTGAAAAACCTACATTCAACAAAATCTGAAAGTGTAGACTGGACTGTGGGGAGAACCATGCTTTCTCTCTAGATGCTTGGTTTCGACATTGAAAGTTTTCAGCACGCTTTTAATCTTCTGAAGAAAACATGAATAAATGATAATTTCTATTGGCATGGTAACTCTGTCCGGGGGAAGATGGGGCAGGGAGGGAATAGATGTACTTTGGTCACCTGCTCTAATCTTTGTACTTTGACACAAGGTTTTTTAGTGTGAGGCAAATAAAAAAGTAGAGCTGCGTGTTCACCCTATGGGGCTTCCAAGGGAGAGATGTTGAAATATGTTTTTAAATAAATGGCACCTTCATTATTTATTCATAACTAGCATGCTAACTGAAAAATGAAAACAGCTACACCAGTTATTTTAACAAAGCTTTGGCTGATTTCAAATACAATTCCTGTCAGTAGAAAAATAGGACCTAATAATTTTGACCACTTCAAAGCTTTACCCAAATGATCTGTTTACTCAGTGACTCTTATTGTTTCTAGATATGGGTGGTTTGTTTTCATGCCTTTTTTTTAATTTGCATTAATAGTTAAAACTGCAAATTTGGGACGTGGCTGACTCAGCAGCATAAATTTATGTATGTAGCAGCTACTGCTCTCTTTATGCAACAGGGGATCATGAGTTGTGTTTTCCTGTTCTGAGCTCACTGCGAGCCTCAGCCCCTCTGCCATTTTGAATCAAAATGTCTTCTTTTCCAAGGAGTTATGTGTTTTACCTGTTTCCCTTGAGCTAGAACTTGAGCACGTGACAGTGACAGGGCTTGACTGCGTTTGTGATTACTTTCTGGAGCTCACAGGGAAAAGTTAATGTTACTGAAACTGAGACCCAGACTGTGTCACTTAGTGTTTTCCTGAACGTGAGGGCTGGGGGGCTAATATGAACTAACGTGAAAGATTTTTGGAGGGATCTGCCACTTGGATTCAGTCTCTCTGGGTCAGAAATTGCCACGTGGAGACTTGGGCCACACAAATTCTCTGAAATACAGCCTACGCTTTGAGCAGGAAATGTTTGATTATCCTGTCAGGGCTCAGGGGTGAAGCTCTTGGATGGAGTCTCTGTGGATGTGGCGTTATGGCATTAGTGCCAGGGACTCTAGAGATGCAGGTTTTGTTTCTGATGGTGTCCTGGGCTTCCTTTGTGGCCTTGGACAAGGCACATCATCTCCACAGCCCTGGGATCCTTTATGTAATGAAGATAAAGACTCCTCTCTCAACTAGGGCCTGTCCAATACCCTCATTTTCATGCACTGAACTTTTAGGTTGACTCTGGCTTGCCTTTACATGGCAGATGAGGGAGTACACACTCCCCTTCTGCACTCACAGGGTTGCGCTTTCCTGCTCCCTGGCCCCAGGTGCATCTTACAGATGATAGCCTGATCTGCAGCGCAGCAGGCAGTGACACTGGTGTCAGAGTGCCTCAAGACAGAGAAGCTGAAGAGATCTACTGCCTGGCTTTATTGCCCTTACTCTGTTTTTTGCATCAACGCCAGACACAATTTCTAGCACATGACCTGATGCTGCTTTTGTCTCCAGACCAGGACATTAAACACTTGAGAGGCTTTCTTCAAGGTAGGCTATGTGTCAAAAACTATGCCATGAACAGCCAAGTCCTATGTCCTCCTTCCTTCATCAAGCATGTCAAGGGGTGTTCCGTTCATCAAGGGGTGCACCAAGCACTGCATTGTTAGCTGATCGAGGGGGGTGGTTGTCCTGCTCTACACTGGTGTGGCCTCATCTTGAGTAGGGTATGCAGTTTGGGGCGCCACAGTACAAAAAGGATACAAAGCTACTCAAGGGTGTCCAGAGGAGAGCCACGAAGATGGTGAAGGGTTTAGAGGGGAAGCCGTACGAGGAGCGGCTGAAGTCATTTGGTCTGTTCAGCCTGGAGAAGGGGAGACTGAGGGGAGACCTCATCAGGGTCTACAGCTTCCTCACGAGGGGAAGAGGAGGGGCAGGCACTGACCTCTTCTCCCTGGCAACCAATGATAGGACCCAAGGGAATGGCAGGAAGATATGCCAGGGGAGGTTTAGGTTGGACGTTAGGAAAAGGTTCTTCACCCAGAGGGTGGTGGAGCGCTGGAACAGGCTCCCCTGGGAGGCAGCCACGGTGCCAAGCCTGACAATATTCAGGAAGCAGTTGAACAACGCCTTCAGACATATGATGTGAATTTTGGGGTTGTCCTATGCAGGGACAGGAGTTGGACTCAATGATCCTTGTGGGTCCCTTCCACCTCAGGACGTTCTATGATTCATAAGCCCTAAAGACTTTCAGGATGCAGAGTGTCCTTTCCCTGATTCTATCCTGATGAAATTTGGAGTCTAATGCTTGAGTTCCCCACAGGGGGCCCAACTGGATTCAAGATAGAGGTGATCAGCTGGAGCAACGTGGGTTTACCGTAGTCCACAGATGACAGCCTGCCTTGTGCTCTGATCAGTTGTCTTACCTCAGGCCAGGTAGCATGCAGAGCCCTCTTAGTGGGCTCAAGGCCTAGAGGGAGGGGAGAAGAAAGAGCCTCTGTGTCCCACAGTGGAAAATTATTATTCCAGCAGAGCTCAAAGTCTGCTTAGAGGGCTGGGGTATTTTATTTTTTTTTAGATGGCTCTTCTGTGAATGCATGCCTAGTGTCAAAGCAGTTCTGCATTTCAGCCTGAAAAAATCTTCATCATTTAACAAAGGAGAAGTGGTGTCTATTTAACTGCCTGAAGCCACCATTAGTCCTCTTTTATTCTTTTGCTTCTGATAAAGTAGTGCACATAAAACGTGTTGCTCCCTAGAAATAAAATTTCTGCCTGTTGCTGAGGGGAGAGCTGAGAGCCTCCGGAGTGTCACATTGCGCTTGCAACAGGCCAGGGCTGTGGACAGGATGGAGGATTGATGCCCTCTATTGTTGGGAAGGAAAAAAAAAAATCTGCAGCACAGCTAATAGTGTTCTTTCTCTGTCCTTTCTTTTAATTCCTACCCCCCCCCCCCCCCCCCCCCGTTTAATTTTTACCTTTTCATGCAGTGGCTGACTGCAGCCTCGCAGCTAACAGATGGCTGGTTTCATCTGGCCACCTGAGGGTCTCTGTAAATTCAAGTCACAAGTAAATTCTTGTCACAAGTGGTCAGCAGGGCAAGGCTGCTTGTCTCTGCTGTCCTCGCCAAAGCATGAAGCAGAAAATCAGCCATGCAAATCTTTGTGCATTTTAGTTCCAGCGTGAGTGCGTGCTGACGGAGTTCCAGATGGCTGAAGCACACGTCCTCTGGCTTGCCAGTACCTAAAGTGCAGCATTGCCACCTGCTCTGTGAAACACAGGTTGGCCTTTAAAGGCTGGTTTGCAGACATTACCCTTTATGCAATGTATAGTATGATAATGACCTTGTACATTCCTCTCTCAGCAAATGTTCTGTAGTAGTTATTTACTGGTTTCATTGTAGTTGGTGGCAGTTAATTTCTTTTCCCCTCCTGCAGCTTATTTGCAGAAAGCTCTTCTGCAGCTTCAAGTTGTGAAGCCTCACCTGCTCCTGCTTTTATTCTGAACACAAAGCCTTGCATTTCATCAGCATTAACTGATCCTGATGCATCCCAGACAATGAAGTGATGGCTGTTGGGGCTATTAGGAGAAGCCTCCCTGGGCTGCTAGATGCAGAATTTATAGAGTCTGTCTTTAACCTTTTGGAAAATGGAGAAATGTCTCATTATCTAAAATGATAGCCTTGTACACTGGAGAGTTTAGCTATTTGAACTATTTAACCAACTCTACTTCTAAGATTTTTTTTTTTTATATTTAAAAACCTGAAGCTTCAAGAATTGTTATTCCTGTAGGTGAGAACATTTTCACCCCACTTACAGGAGAGGGCTATACCCATGTGTATTCCGGTCTGTCATTCAAAGTGATCTGTTCTCTTGCTGTGTTGCATACACCTTCTCTTAATATCAGATCTTTCAAAATCTCACCTGCATAAGAATAACCTTTAGATATTGTAGGTTTCACCTGGTGGAACTGAATGATCTATCTTCTACCCAGGAAGAGGCATAGATAATCAATAAGGGTATTATGTGAGCTTGTTACAGGGTTGATCTAAGGAGCATGCTGTCACTTTGAGGGGGTTTCGTGGACTGTCAGTTTGGTGCTGTGCATGCTCCAAGGCAGCAGTAGTCACAGAGATTAGGTCTGCATGCTGCTTGGCCAGCTTTTGGGCAGAGAAATAAAGTGCCAATAATTGCAATCGAGGATTAAACCAAAGCCACAAAGCGATTTACCCAAAATCTCACAGGGAGCATGTGAGATAGGATTTATAGCTCAAGCTACTGAATCTCAGGTCAGTGTCATGGACAAAAGCTCATCGTTGCTCTGGGAACAGCAAAATACATTGCAGTATGATCAACATGGGAGAGGTGGTGTGAGTCCCTGGGACCAGACCCTGAGTCCAGCACGCTCTGGAGACACTAGAGAAAAGCTAATTTGACCTCAACTGCAGTGATGTCAGAGAGAGGTGCTCAGCTTGACATCTGCCTGTTCTGCCTTGACGTAGGCTGTACCACACAGGACACAGGTTGGCAATGCAGCTCTACGTGCTGCTCTGGGAAATGCTAATAAGCAGTGCAACTGCAGCCCTTTTCTTTCCCTGGATTTATCCCTGACTGGCGTATGTACGGCCTTGCTGTTTTCAAAGAGGGATATCAAAATTGTGTGAGAACCCAGTGCCTCAACAGAAACGTGTCCAGACAGACCACACTGCTATTGTAAACAGGCTTAATTTTATCTATTCTTCTGCTTTATGTGCTGCAATGATTTTTGCTTTGAGGGAATTCTTATACAGCTGTTTGTTTTATTGTAGTGCTTATTCTTAGAGGAAGCTGCCAGGAGCTGCAAAAACATTTTCCTTCTCCTTTAATCCACTACAAAGCCGGCCCTTGAAACTGATTTGCTTGCAGAGACCTTGGGCAGTGGTATTTAGATTGAGACTGGCTGCCAGTGCGAAGCCATCCTGCTAGCACTGTAACATCTGAAACGGCACAGGAGAAGGTAGGCAACACATATCGAGAGCCTCCTTCACAGGCCTATAAGAATAGGTAATTGCTCATAAATTGCTGTTGTGCTGCTTTGATTTCCTTGTTGAGGAGCTCTTAGCAGAGAAGACTGATACTTAAAGTGAAAAGAAAGAGAGGAGTGATGTTACTTTCTGCAGTGGAATACAATCAACCAATACTGCAGTTTTACAAGTGGGTGGTCAAACCTGCTGGGTTTTCATACATTTTTCAGAGGGCACCTACTTGACAAATGCTCCCTACAGATCCACCAGCCTCATGCTTTCTGCTGGGCGTTTAAAAGTAGATGATAGTGTTCTTTACCTTCCTAGGCTATGAAATAAATAGCATAACTCTTTTCAGTGTCAAAGTCTGAATGAACTGTGTGACTTATCAGAATTACAAACCTCCCAGCTCTGCAGAGCTGAATTTTTATTATGCTAACTCCTCCAATGTGAAATAATAGCCCGGCAATCGCACTGAACTCCAGTTGTTGTAACAAGCAGGTACAGAACAGGGTCATGTTGCATCCAATATATACATGAGCCCACATTACATACAGAACTTTTAGTATGAGTGCTGTAAGGGTACGAGCAGGATTTCAGCCCACATTACTCCCAGGAGCAGTTGTGAAGTCTGGCTCTTGTCCAGCAAACAGATACACTTCCTCAAGAGGGTATGGTCTCCCAGCAGGGTGGTACTTGGTTTCCAGCATGCAAGTGCAAGCAGTGCACCACTTGCACCTCTTGAAAGATTTAAGATGCTCAGCATAAGTTATCTTGCCTTTGCTAGCAGGCTGATGGAGTGTTATAGAATGACTGGCATGCCTCCATCTCCGTTGCAATTTATGGACAAATAAATTAAGCCTTTAGGATCCGTTTTCTTTCTGCCAACCTCTGTAGTACTCAAACTGCTCCCATTCATAAGTCAGATGCCTTCTATTTGAATGCTCTGTGACAGCTGTTATTCTGGTATAGGTTAAATGCCAATATAAAGGCATCTAGGGAGGCTGTAAAAGGCAAATGATAAACGTAGTTGGTACATAAGTAGCAAAGGGAGCTACTCAACGGCTATGAAACCTTTCACTGTGATCCTGCAAGTCCAGTATCCACGGGGTTTGTACTCCCATGTGGGTAGGTGTGAACTGGAGGAAGCCCTAGGCTTGGTCCCGCACACTCAGAGGAAGTTGTATTTACTTTTACATTTGTTCAATAACCAGACAAAAAAAGTGGTGAAGTACAGACACAAAATAGCTATTTCTTATTAATAGACTTTAATGAAATCCTAATTGTGTAAATTTACAATGGTTGAAACATAGGTGTTGGTTGTTACCTAATGCTCTGGAAGTATAGATGTTTTACAGGCATCAGAGGAGCGCAGAGGTCATTCTGAATGGGAACAGGAGTCACAGTTCCATGCAAATCCCTGCGTTACAAAGCATGAGGAATCTGATGGCTTCACAGAACAGACAGGAATATAGGGAAGATGGAGTTTTCCGTCTCATTTGCATCACAGCCTTACAGACCAACAAACTGCCCTGATCAGGTGGAAGGGTGCAGCTTTAAAATTTCTTGATGGGTTTGAAGGGGATTACTTGAATCCTTCTTTTATTGCTCAGTTGATGTGCCATTCTGTAATACACACTTGAATCCCTTTGTTCCTTTAGCACAACCTCACTTTCCTATCAGTGTCTGCAGTTGGTTTAGCTTCCCACTCATGAAAGTAGACTGTCCATTAGCCTTGCCCGCAGATGCTTACTTTATCTTCCCTGCTACAGCTGTGCGTAGAAGCTCCTTTCTGCTATGCTGAATGGGCAGAAGGAGGACTTCTTCACTGCTTTCCCTGATAGGATAAGTCCTCTCATGCAGGTGAATTGGTGGAAGAATGAAATGACGCTGTCCTGCGTGGCTTCTATATCTGTCTTGTCACTAACTGATATAACACAGACTGCTTGATGGGCAACAGAGCTGTCCCTACTTGCTACTTTAAAAGGATGTATCCTGCAATCTGATTAAATCAGATGTCACAGCTGATTTTACCCTGTGGTAGTCTCATAGGTGGTTGTAGTCTTCCAAGTAATGATTCACAAGAAGTTGTGTAGTGTCTCTCTGCATCCCTCTGTACATCTTTTCAAAGACATATCTTCCATACAGTTTTTCTCAGTTTGTGTTAGGGCATGCTGTGCAGCAGAAGATGCAGTAAGAATATGTCTTTCTGTTGGGAATAGTAAGAGTATTGCACCCTAGTTTCCTAACTCTTTTTGCTTGGCTGCAAGGGAAAAGTTTGTCATAAAATTCATTGCAAAATTCTATTGACTTCATCTAAGTATTCAGTGGGATAGCTGTGTCACTGGAGAGACTGGAAAATCACCCAAGATTGGTCATGCTATGGAGTAAAAGCTTTAAAATGGTGAACAAAGCCCTGCAGCACAGGACGTAGGACAGATTTATGTTCCAACCATATCAGAGTGTTTTAGGGGGAGCTGAGAACATCTCACACCATCATTTCAGATGATGGTTTGACAAATAGGAACATCTTTCTCTTAGCACCTACTTGAATTTTTCTTTTCTAACGTTCCATCCCAGCAAGATAAAAGGGGTATTTAAATGTGTACATAAGAGGATTTAATTTTGTAGACATAAGCTTGAATTTTATTTTCTCTTTGCAGAGACTCTAAAACAGCAGCTGTGGAGTGGGTTTCTTTTCTTTATTTTTTTAAATGAGAATTTTGAGAACTTCTGTGTGCAGAACAGGAGATGGAGCTATTTCCTAGCACGAAACATATTTCTCAGTTTAGTTAAGCACTAGCAATAGTTGCATGCTGTCCTCAATCCAGTTCTTATGCTATCATGATTACAGTCCCCCTCTAATCCCTCTCTAGCCCTGAAAATAGTCTCTTTTTTTTAAACCTCAGTAGTAGTTGTCAGCACATCGGATGACATTTTATTCACAATCTGGGTTTGTGATTAATGGAGTCAATAACTGGCAATCCTTTGCTTATGTTGCTGGAGTAAGCAGCTCTCAGAGGTGACAGCTGCTTGTTTTGAGGTGAAAGAAAGGTTATTTGTAAGGCCCACAGTTGTGGTCCATTTCAGCCACTAGGCCGAACATGAATTATTCTTGCAATCCTTTTTTGTTTTGTTTCTAGTCTCCTCTTCCATGAGGTCACATATTTATTCTCAGGTATCTAAATTAAATGTAACTATTTCTTTGTTTGGTTTCCTAAGGAAATGAGGCTTTTGGAGCCATGTTCCATGTGTACGTGCGTGTGTGTCTGTCAGACTATTGCAATTAACTTCTGAACCACTGCTCAATTCTAGTGGTATTTGGCAGAGAGGCAGAGGTCTTAAAAACAATTACATTCCTGCAAATGGCACAGAAATTGACAGCTGGGTGATGGAGAAAAACCCTGTTAACGCTCTTATAGAGGGGAAACTGTCAGTGTTCATCTGTTACCAAACATGAGAAAATCCACTTAGAAATACACATCTCTTGGAAAACTGACTTCATTGGGTTTGCTGCCCCTGGAATGCTTTTTGTTTGTTTATTTTCACTCAAGGGGTGTTAAAAAAAAAAAGTGAAGTAAATATATTTTATTTTTATGCAAAGAGTTGTAAGGCTGTTTTGGGAGAAAAAGCTGAAACAGAATCAATGGTTAGTTTGGGGGTTTTTTTTGTTTGTTTGTTTGCTTGGAAGATGTGCCAAAGAAAGAAATCATTCTCTCCACTTCCTGGTTCTGGCAGGAAATAGAAACAGAATAGGATAAAGAGAAAATGTCATTTCCAGACTGCCGAGAAGCAGGAATGCCTAAGAAGTAAGAGCATCTGTTAACATATAGGTATCCTATCCCATCTCTATTATTCCTGGGAACAGACGCACAAACCCTGAAATTATTTCATAGGTTATCTCTCTCCCTTCTTCCGAAGCACCTGTGGGCTACTTGATCTATGAACAAAAGAACAGCAATGTCTAGCACAGGTTTATTTTCCTTTTCTCAGTGTTGTGCTGTACTGCAGGGTACTCATTCTTCTTTTCAGACATGGAGATGTCTCTTGACATCGCTACTGTCATTGTAACTGCTATCCCAAGTCGTGCTGCTAATAGCGTGATACAAAAGCACCCTTTTGCTCAGTAATGCACAGACCTGTAGGTTTGTGGAATTTGAGATGTGGACAAAGGAAGTGTTCCAGGTAGGCAGATTTCTCCATCTGCTAGGAAAGATCAGACTTGTTAGGCAATGAAGAGTCCTGCCTCCCCTCCCTGGAGAGCTGAGCCAGGAGATAGGAAAGGAGGTATTAGTGTACTTCATGTGGGTGTGTGGTAGAATAGAAAGCAGAAAATGCTCAGCAGTTCAATCTAATTAATCTTTTTTCCATTGTGAAATATATTGTTTGGTTGTTCTTTTTTGTTCTTTCCGTATGGTTGGCTCATCTATGAGGTTAGGAAATGTTGTGTTTCTTTGGATGCATCTTTCCTCCTTGCCTGTTAACACAGAGCCGTGTCCCAGCCCTTGATATTTCACACAGGCTGCCTGACCCACCATGTATCTGTTCAGCACCATTCTCAAATCTATTTTCTGCCATTAACTGATTCTGGCTACAATACTCCAAACATTTGACAAATGCAACAAGACTAGTTCACATCTCATCTAGTGTAATCTGACGCAGTGTTTTCATATCCTATAAACTTCAGTGTCGTTAAATTAAAGACCAGTCTACGAATATTACCTGATGCTTTCTTATTCGATTTGTGGCAGGGATGGAGTATTTTTATATGGAGTTTGGCACTATGCAGGCTTTTTCTAAAATACTGACGTAATACAACTAGACCAATGTTTGTTTATCCTGAGCCCAAATAACTACCTTTTCAAATGTCTGGTTGCTATCCGTTCAAAATTAATTTAACCAAAAATGTACCATATGCATAAAGAACATCTCGAGGGAAAGGATAGTCCAGGAAAAACATTGCTGGGCTTGAAGAAATCTTGGTTTGGGTTGTAGTCCAAATTGCCATCAGATTTTTGGAGGTCCTTTCACTAATTTCCTCTCTTGCTTATACTGTATATTTATATAGCAAATTTTCTTGTGGAGAGACTGCGTCTAAATTGTCTGTTTTATAAAGGAACTAGCCTTACTTGCTGTCCTTTTTCTAAGCTGTCAGCGCTACCACGTTTCAGATGAATTACTATGAAGTTGTGCTTGCTTACAAGAATTTACTGTTCAAACAGGGAGTGTGCAGGTTGCTGACCCGCCCTCACACGTTACTCCAGTGCAAGAGAGCATGGCTGGACCTGAATTAGCTCCTTCCTTCCACGCTCACCTTTGATGTAAATCTGGGAACATTGCCCTGCCTCTGTCACCGTCACCTGGGGCTCTCAATGCCGCTTTGCCCTGAGCAGACTGTTCCCACTGCTCCCTGGTGCTGAGCCCCAGCCGGCCTGGCTGCGACAGGGCTCATCCGAGCTGATGAGTGCTGTGCAGGCTTACTGCCCAAGATCACTACTAGCTCTAGATTCATGCCTCTTTTAAGGCTGTATTTTTCTCACAGAACAGCTAAATGTAGTGTATAAAATCTATGCAGCTATGGATCTTGTATTTACCATGGGTTTGGGGGGTGGTTGTTTTGTTGGGGTTTTTATGCCTTGAGTTAATGAGACATTAACTTGGGAAGAAGTCCTCAAAATGTGGGTCATTTAAAAAAAAAAACAAAAAAGAAAAGCCACCCGATATCTGTTTGAGTAGCAGAGCACGCACAGTTTCAGCATTATTCATTAGAGTTAGTTCAGTTAACTGTGAAGAATTTTTGAAGAGATGATGAATACATGTTTTCTTGTGAACTCAGTGGATCTTACATAATAAGACCGAATAGCACAGAGAATACAAGCTGTATTTTTCTCCCAGAGAAGTATTTTCAGTCCTTGCTTCCACCAGTAAAGATGCTGACAAATGCACTAACTTTTTGGAAATATTCACCAGGCATTTTGACATACTTTGACACATGAAATCCTCACAAGTGATACCATATAGTAAGAGATAGAGTACGTACTTTCAGGATATTTTGAGGTCACCTGTTACTGTCTCCAGATTGTAGGAGAAAAGAATATCTTAGCTAGCCAGAATAGATAAGACCTGGTTGATCATCCATGTTACCAGAAGTGAAGGCCTCCAACTTTCTTGGCTGCTTTGTGATTGTAAGAAAATGTCCAATTAAGGACAGAGCTCTTTCCTGCTGCTAACATACTGCGTAAGAGCGGATATACATTAGAAACAGCCTAAACTCCCATGATGGGCACAGGAGAGAAGGAGGGGGTAGGTGTTCACATGTGTTCTGGAAGCAGAGGACAGAAACTGCTGCCAGGGTGATTGTATTGTAGCTGGGGAAGGACGTCCGGAAAGCTGGCAGATGTGGAAACTGTCAAACTTGGGCTGTTCTGTCTTAATCCATTTTTTACTTAGCTGGATCCTCTTTTTGGTCAAAGATTTTTGTTTTCGCAAATACTTTATTTCTCAAGACAGCTGAACTGTATGATACAGGGATTGATGATAGACAGAGGTCTACTTGTGCTAAGGAAGTAATAGGCTCTGCCTAAAATAAGAGCTCTCCGAGAGGCGGCTGCCCGCCTTCCCTGAGGTAAATCTTTTCCCTGAATCTTAGAGGTGTCTGGCTAAAGCACAGAAGCTTGATCTTTTATTAGAGTTATAGTCTTAATGTGGTCACGAGAGTATGAGTGAGAGGATGCAGATTCCCTTGGCTCATGCTCTCAGCCGTGTTTCCCACAAAAGCTTGGTTGTGGTATGTTTTCTTGATTCTTTACAGCAGAATAACTTGTCTTCCAGTGTGATGGTAAATCTGCCACCATGCCAAACATGTAGCCTTTAATTGGTGACCTAATCACAGCTCAAAATAAATATAAGTGTGAGTCATTTCTGAAATCAAACTGATATTTTAAGCCTTGAATTCAAATGGGACCAAAATATTAAAACTTCACAGCTGTTCTGTAACTGAACTCAAAATGCATGAGATTGCCTTCCTGACTAAAATGTTCAATTACCCTGGCTGCTGGGGGACTGCATGGTATTCCAAACTTCAATATACCTAGCTCTAGCATACAGCAAGTTTAATTTTCTTACCTTCTCATCAACAAGGTCAGCAAGTCCCCTGCCATTAAACATGTTCACCATGTGAAAGCACTGGCACACACTGATCAAATTACTTCAGTCTTCACTTTGATAAACTGAATAGATGAAGCTGCTTAATCAAAAAAGTAGCAATTCTGCAGTCCTCTTTTGCTCTCTTTCACATTTCTATGGTCTTCTCCAGTGTGGACACCACACCAAAATAATCTAGTGCTGTGAACAGAAGCCAACTCACTCCCTTTTCTGATAGCGTGAGACAGAGTAAGATATCAGAATATGGTATTGGATTTCAGTTTGTATATTTGAGTCATGCTGTTTGGGATAAATGTTCTGTTTAAAAACCAGGGCATAGGAAAATGAAATTCACTGGATGAATGTGTTCCTCAAAAACAGGTCAGTGTAAAGATACAGCAAAGAAGGAGGAACAACAAATGCAACCAACAGGCTTAAATGCAAATTTCATTTTTAATAACAAAATCGGTATATATATATATAAAAAGCTATAAAAAGTTCAGGTATGTTCCCCAGTGCCTCCTTAGAGTGGCAGTGGTGATGTATGGTGTTTATTATTGCCTCCTTACTCAAATAATCAATAATAGGCAATGTTATTTTATTTAGGATCTGTGGATTCTGATTCTTAAAACAAATGTTCTGTTACTTGATGCTTATTTCAAAAGCAGTTACTGTGAGTTGATGTTTCTTTCCTCGAAGAGAGATCAACAGAGGTTTTTACTGCTTGCTTCAAACGTTCATAGTTTATTATAGCATTTTTTGCTATTTCATTGTATTTGCTAGACACCCTAGTAGAGTAGTATTTAGTTCTGCCAAGCTGTGTATAAGCTTGAGCTAATATCTATTTTCATGTCTTCTGATACAACATTTCAGATTATGTTTTCCTGAAGTGTCACAGTGAAGGAAGAGGCTACTGTTTGTTTCCAGTTAATAACTCCATATTCAAATATGGCATACATGTTCCACGTCTCTGTCGCTTGAATCAAACTACTTCCTCAGCAGATTTCTGTGCTACTTCTACCTACTCACAAACTAAATTAGGCTGTGCTTCCTCCTGTTTATTAATTCAACTTCCTCTCCTTTTCAGGTGAACTGTCTTTTATGCTTATTATCATGTCTGGGTTCCTACCCCCCAAAGTTTTCATAATGCCTGTTTTATAATTACTGCCTCATTTGGTAGTAAAACAGCTGTTAGATAGGTAGCACTATTCCCTGGCTGATAGTTATCTTCATGGCTTTTCCTGCTATCTGTCACAGCCACAAATATTTCAGTAGTTAGTAGTTAGTGGTTTCCTCTCTCCCCCCCAATTATATAGGAACTGTCAGTCACACAGCAAATAAATGCTGCAGGAAATCCACACTGCCTTCTCATATAATTCAGAACTATAATTTCCTTATCTAAATCTAGTGCTGTTAAAAAACCCGAACACTATCTAGTGTTCTCAAGCCTGTGTTTTATTCTTACAGCTAGCCTGAGAGGCCTTTTCACTGTAGGATGATTTACTGCCTGGTGCTATGATTTAATCTGAGTGACTTTCACCAGGAGAGGCTTGGTGGCTCTGCAACTTAAAGGAAGTTGAAAATCCACAAAAAAGGCTCTGGAAGAATGCAGAAAAGGCTATGTGTATCCTTTGTCTTGGCATATGTTGAGAAATGAGGAGGAGAAGCTTTGCAGAACGTGAGGGCTATTCAGTGTCTAATTTGGAGGTAGCTGAGTCAGGAGGGAGTCTTCTGAGTGTTTCTGATGATTGAAATATGAACCCACCTGATATTTGAAAGATTTCTTCAGATACTGAGTCAGTATGCCTTCAGAAAGGAAATGGGCTATAGTCAGCTGGCTAGTTTTTTTCTATTACACATCAGCATGTCAAAGCCAGTTAACAGTAATCAGCTTTGAATCAGCTTTGAATTTAAAGGTCTTCACTTCCAGTGTGGACGTGGTATGTAACAGTTCTTCCCTTCCTTAGTAGAGGTTGTCATTTGACTATTGCAGCGCAACATCCTTGCACGGATGTCCTTTAGGGAGGTGAGCTTGCTTCCAAATAAACAGTTGCTTTCCTCTGGCACTGCAGAAAATCAGTTTAGTTGAAGTGAAACATGAGAGGATGCATTCCTGAGTTGTGAGTGCACTTGAAATTATTTGTCCTCATTAGTACAATACTCTGTAATTAACTTTTTCCCAATACCAGCATTTGACTAACAATATTTCAAATTTCAATATCCCCTGCAGCCTATTGCAAAACCCTTAGAGTTGATTCTCTGATGTCTAATAAGTGCGTGTGCAGCAGGAGGATATGTACAGGTCTTTCCCACTGTGGATGCACCAGTAGGATCTCTGACTTCCAAAAGACCACCTATTTTCATTAAACCAGTAGGGTTTTATATTTGAGACTTCTATAGAGTGATCATACCACAGAGCTAGTAAAAACTGCCAGGCTAAACCAGATTTTTCACCTGTTTGTTTCTTAATATTTGCTCTCTTGCTCTTGAAAGATGCTGGTAATGAAAGCAGACAGACTGACGTGTTCACAGGAGAGCTGCAGGGATGTGCAGGAGAGGAAGGAGCTGCACTGCCTGATGAAAACTACTCAGGCTTCACGTTCAGCTTAGTGATCTTTCCTCTTTCCCACTCAAGTGAGAGTTTTGGGGATAAGTACCTGGGACATGAAACACTGTGATGTTAGCCTGTTAAGTAGCAATGTGCATTGTGTGGTAGGTGAGGGAAGAGACTCCTGCTTTGGTCTCTGTCCAGTTCTCCCATAAAGTGCCAGACGTGTAGTTGACTTCATGCTCTTCTTGCTATACTTGCAGACACAGAGCAAAGGGAAACACTGTAGGATTTGTCCTGCATGAGGGCAAGTTTGCAACACTTCCAGGTTGTAAATTTTTATGTTTCCTCATTTCCTTAGATTCAGCTATTGCTAATAAAGACCCAGCCTATCCCTAATTACATGTGAAGAAACAAATCCTAACTGCTTTGGTAATGAATTCAACTGAATCAAGTTGTCTTAAAGAACTTGCACTGTCACCAGACATTTCTCTGTCACAATTATTCTAACTGGAATTATCCTAATAGCAGTTTGACTGTCTCATTAAGTTGCTAATTAGTACATATTTATGTTAAAAGGACATATTAGTGCTGCTTTCTGTGTTTTCCCATGTTCTTAAGGCTTGAATGAAAATTTTAATGCTTTTTCTATAAAAAGATCCTTAATTAGGTTACACTGAGAGTGCCAATTAGTAAAGATTTGAAAGTAAGTTCCCAGAGTATTCCTTGCACTGCTGTCATCCTCACAATTGAAGTAGGAAATGATAATTACATATTTGCATCATCTGGGCACCACGTAGCAGACGATATATTGGGGTTTGAACAGCAGCTCATTTCCTTTTTGTGATTCCTGATACACTTTTGCTAACAGTATGAGATTTAATCCATTTCTTTGATCAGCTTCGTACAGCTATAGAGAACATGTTTCCACCTGAGAGTTAATCCTTGTGGAGAGACAGCTAATGTTTTCTCTGAGAGCTGTTCACGAAATTAACCTGATCCCCAGACTTCCTGAAGGCTAATGGTGCTCTGGGAAGCAGCATACTCCAGATCCTGGTCAAGGATGCAAAAGGGTGAGGGTCTGACTGTGACTATGTATTTCACACAAAAATAATGTACAAAAAACCCCCCGCCAATGTTTCAGACAATAAGCAGAGACATTTTGTGTAGTGGAATTGCTTGAGTGTGTACAAGTGCCATATGGCTATGAAACCTAGCATTTGCATGCAGAATAATGATCTTTGTCCACCATCACGTTGAGTGGAGCATGGTATTTAGCAAAAACAGAGTTCCAGAGTTGCAGTTTTATTGTTCAGAGGTTTGACTTCTCTCCCACCCTCCTCCCAACAGGGCAAATCTACCAGGGATCATTGGTATAGCTGTGGCATCGATGGAGCCCAAATACTTGTGGTAGTCCTTAAAAACACAACTTTTAGCTGGATGGTAACCTATGGTGTTAAGGGAGAGGCTGGAACTATTGCACAGAAGTTAAAATATCTATGTGTGCATACACACACAAGTATTATTGTTAGGGCTGTATTCAACAGTCAGTTGAAATCACCTAGGGGTAATTGTTATTACCTTTGTTCTTTCCACTGAATTTATTTTGTGCTAGCATTGGTCAGTCCTGTGACATTTTTGGTAGAAAAAAATAACGGGGGACTGTGATATCCCATGCTGTAGCTCACGTTTTGTTTTGGGGGGCTTTTTTCCCTTCAAAAATAACACTGCTCCTCACAGTAAGTTGGATGGGCTTTTTGAGGAGAAAATGTTCTTTGTTCTCTTTCTTTCCTGCCTCTTTCCCTTCAGTAGCACTCAAATCAAAGCCAGAGGCAGGAATGTGGAAAAATAGCTGCTACTGAAAAAAACAGTGTGATTAGTGTGCCGGATGCTTTCCTGTCAGTGTGGAGTGAGAAACAAACTTGTTAGCAGAGCTCAGGCTTTCAGGCCAACCGCCTGCTATCTATCCTGGGTATTCATAGGCAGAAGACGTGGATGCATGTTGCCTTCCAAAAATGAGCAAATATCAGCTTCCGTTTGTAACTTGCAGGTTATAAATCTTAACTAAAGCAAGAAACCTTGTCACTAAAACTAAGTAGTTCACATTATTTAACTGAACTAGCAAAATTTGTAATAACTAATAGTGAAATACTATCTGTGTCAAAATCAACAAACTAAGCAAATTAGTTTCAGTGCTTGATTAGTTAAATCACCATGCTAATACTGCAGAATAATCAATCCTTGCTGTTCATTGGTATAAACCTTAGCAGGGAACCTTATTACAGTCAGACCTCTAATTGGAATCTAGCGAAGTATCCTCTTCCATCTTCAAAGGAGCTGGCATGAACTTGTCACGATCAGATACCTTAAATTATGTTATAGTCTTAGAAAAAAAAAATCCAATTTAAGATAACTATAAAAACATCTAGAAATATGCTGGCATAATAAAAACACTTGCTCAATATTCATTCAACTGCAAACTAAAAAAACCTTCAGACTGTGATACATGTTAGCTATTCTGCTGTGTACTAAAGACAACGTTCTTACTGATTTTGGCAAGCAAGGCAATTAAAAACAGTATATTTTTGAACAGTAAGCTTTAAATCTTGATAGAGAACATTTATCTATTAAACACAGCAAGATGAAACCAATAAGCACTAAAAAATGTTCAATTTTGTAGATTTGTGTGCTATCTAAGTATTTTCCTCACAGCAGTCAGTTTGTTTACAATTGTAAAATACGTTGTCATTTTCTTTTGGCTTTTTAGAAAAATAATATCTAGGTATTTAGTATCTCACTGTCTTGTATTCCTGGCAAACCAGGACATTTGTTTTTCCTTCTCAGACCCTTCCTTTAACATGGGAGATTAAAATACTGTCTTGCATTGTCTAAAATTATATATATATATATATATATGTGAAATAGTCATTATGAAACACTACTTTTGTAATATCTGTTGGACAATTCAAAAGAAGTAACCCATTCATGCAACCTTCAATAGGAGGTTCAAATGCTTTTCCTTAAGTATGACATGAAACAACAGACTTAATGAGGAGAACCTGCATACTAAGTCTTAGTTATTCTTTGCATTTTGGGGGAGGGCCCCTATGAAATAAGTGCTCATATCACAGTATATTATCGTGCTACAACTGTAGCTATGAATTAGATCCAAGTTAGCTAAGCAATGATTGCAAACACCTGGCAAGCGTGTTGAGAACCTATTGGTCATGTATTGAACATGTAGTGACAATGTCATTACTGTACTACAGACTTCTTCAGTGATATAAAGGTTTTTTTGACAGGTAAAGTTCTACTGTTTCTCAAAAGCAAGTAGAACTGGCTGTACCTCCATTTTATGCAGGCAAGTGGAGTTATTGCTGGTTCAGCAGAGGGTTATAGTCAAGATGATCTTAATGAAGGCTGGGGTCTCCAAATTCATTGAATGAGAGGTTTGAGTCATTCTATATTTACCCCTTCCCTCTGTCAGCAGTGCAATCATTTGCAATTTTGAAAATTGAGTGTAAAATATGTAAGAGAAGAATTCTATTTTGAGGGCATTTTGCACACACTTGCTCACACATGTAATCCCAGAGAAGTTCTGGGCTGCTGAATTGCAGCAGCAAGCAGAATGAAAAAACACTTCTTCCTGTTTCCTCCAAAATACCATGTGTGAGAAATCATAGTGGGGGAAAAATAGCTGCAACAAAATGTTACAATATTTTTGTCAGACATATTGCGTTTGTACTGCGTGCATGCTCTGACCTTAAAATTATGCAAAGCGCCTGTGTGACAACATTATTTCCTGCTTAACATAAAGAATTTGGTAAAGAGTAGGTATTTTCTTTCTTGTATCTTACAGCTGGAGGCACAAAGATATCAGAAGTGACTGCTACACATCAGTTATAATGGACTAGGGACGGAACCCATGTTCCTTAATTTCTAGTTTCCTAGAAGGACTGGAATTTATTTAATTTCAGAATTTAAAAGGAACCCCAAAGTTAGCTTCACATGGAAACTTTACTTGAAATAATACTGAGGAATTGTCATACCGCAGTGAAATGTTATTTGGATTTTGACTTTCATCATATTCCATTACAGGAATATGCTGTGGGAGTTCTGGTTTAGTTTTCCAGAAATTTTGAATTTACTGATAATTTTGGAGGTCGTGGGTAGAAGTTGGAGGACTTTTGATAAGGAATTTTTGATAATATCCAACATTATTTTTTTCCCCTCTCTGTTGATTTCAAATTCATGTCACTCCTACTGCAACCCTGATGCTCTCCCCTGTCAACGGAGTATGAGGAGTGATGTGCACCAAGAGGAGCAGACCCCTCCATGGCTGGAATCAGCGTTGGCACTCAGGTAGGTGTAACACGCACCTTTTTTACTTTCTATGCACCTACATATGCTGATCCACGATTACATCCTGATGTGCCTGACTAGCCTTTGAAAGTGATAGATAATTTAGGAAGGCAGTAGGAGAGGGAGGAGGAAGATAGTCCCTCAACTGGCATAAACCTGCATTAACTCATTCATCATAACTCACTGATTTCACTACCATGACATCAGTTTATCTAGTTGAGCATCTAAGCCTCTCTTAAAAAGATTACGCTGGCTTTAGTGAAGCTATGATGATTTATGCCTACTTAAACTGTGCCCTCTGCAACAACGCATGCCTAATCTTATCTTAATATATACACAGAAACTTGCCTGAAAAGGAGTTAGAGCTGCTACTATGCACTTGATGTGTGTCAGGCGACTGCAGAAAAGTGAGAAATAGCAAGTAAGCCACAACCCAGTATCTCAGTACATAACCGACTCTCTATCCATAAATGCGTTTTTCTCAACTACAGCTCTGACAGTACACCTCTGCCTTGACTCAGCCCTCTTGAACACAAAACTTCAGTCAGATTTTCCCCTTTCCTCACAATCAATGCTAGTCGTGGATGATGAGAATAATAACTGATTGTATCGGCCCCATGTGAAGAACAGCATTGAAGGTGGTGTATCAGCACTGGTGAGGCCGCACCTCAAGTACTGTGTTCAGTTTTGGGCCCCTCACTACATGGAGGACATCGAGGTACTAGAGCGTGTCTGAAGAAGGGCAACGAAGTTGGTGAAGGGTCTAGAGAACAAGTCTTATGAGGAGCGGCTGAGGGAGCTGGGGTTGTTTAGTCTGGAGAAGAGGAGGCTGAGGGGAGACCTTATTGCCCTCTACAACTACCTGAAAGGAGGTTATAGTGAGGTGGGGGTTGGTCTCTTCTCCCAAGTAACAAGCGATAGGACGAGAGGAAACGGCCTCAAGCTGCACCAGGGGAAGTTTAGGTTGGATATTAGGAAAAACTTCTTCACTGAAAGGGTAGTCAGGCACTGGAACAGGCTGCCCAGGGAAGAGGTTGAGTCCCCGTCCCCGGAGGTATATAAAAGATGGGTAGATGTGGTGCTTGAGGACATAGTTTAGTGATGGACTTGGTAGTGCTAGGTTAACGGTTGGACTTGATGATCTTAAGGGTCTTTTCCAACCTTTTCGATTCTATGATTCTATTGAGATTGTGTGACTGGATTTTTATAGGTGTGGAGGGCTGACCAGACCTCATTCAGCCCTGGTTCACTCAGCACAGCCCTACCTTTCTTCTCTGCCTCCCTCCACCGTTAATGAGGCCTGCATATACCTGCTCTTGACTTACTAGTTGCACTGGTGAGGACTGGAACTGGACAATCATGAAGTGGAAGTTTATTTATTCTTCACCAACATTCATGCCTTGAACATGCAGAGCTTGATTTCAGTTCTCTCTTGAATCACGGTTAATAACATTCTAAGCCCAATTGTTTAAAAATACTGCACATGGTAACTAGGTATAAAGCTTCCTGTTGTAAAACTACTGCAAACAGGCTATGACGTTGCACAGTTCTGGTGTGCTCTTGGCTGGTCTTAAAGGAGGAATGTTTAACATGGGAGCCAACTGTAAGGGCTACAAGATTTTCTACCTCCATATTGTTCTAGTATGTTGTAATTTGGAGAAGTGAAAAGAAACCATGTGACTATGAAATTATTGATGCCTTTCAGAAAGTCTAGGATTGCTGAATGTGTTTGGTGCTCCTTGACTGTTTAGATAGACAATATAGATTTGTGGTCAATATTTTTTTTTTTCCTAGTGTAAGTAATGATGTTAAGCAAATGATGTGCTTTATTTTCTGTCAATTTTTTTTTTCTCTTCTAGTATTTTTTTCCAATGTAATTTTTAATCATTTGTCTGGAAACATAGCATTGCACTCGTATCTTGACTTACCTCTTTTCAACTGTTTGTTCAAGAACAATTGGTTTGAAGCTATATTCATTATTTTTCAGCATGTTTGTAAACTCTCACTGTACTCCTTCAAGTCTGAAAATCCCCTAAACCTTCCTTTGTATCTCAGAAGTTAACTGGAACGTCTCTCATTCATTCAGTGATAGAAGCAGCAATATAAATTAAGATTACGTGTAGATTGAGTGTTACTTAGCAAGTGTGCCTTTCTTTCTCAGAATAAGCTTCATCCTGACATAGTTTGCATAACCATATCACATTTGACTTCTCTGAGAGTGAGGGTTTGTATTAAGTTAGAAATACAAAGTTGGGCACAAGATACATGTCAAATCTGAACACGCTGAAGAAGCAGACTCTTCTGTGACTTCGAGGTCTAACTGAAATTCTCCATCAGAATGGAGAAATTCTTGGTTTAACTGCTTGTATTTGGTGTTTGACTGCTTGAATATAGAAATTATTCCCCAATGCTCATGAGCAAGCAGGCAGAGCTGTTTTCACTATGTCTCTCAACTGTGCATATAGATAAACATAGGTGCGTGTACTTCAGATGACCCTGTTTCTTGTGGTAAGAGAGGGAACAACAACTCTTGAGAAAAGATTAAAGAATTGAAGCTTGAGATATGAACTGAACTCCTCGCTTTCCTTAAGGTCCTGATTATACTGCGCTACAGAGGCTGTATTTTATGACCCTCCATTGCAGCCCCTGATGGATTTATAGACACACATGCATCATCTGTTGGGTCACACAAGCTTTCCTTATCAAAACGGCCTCAGCAACAAATACTTGTGTTGGATATAGCTTTAGTAGTGAGAAACAGACCCATTTTGTCAAGGAGGGAATGGGCTTGTCAGTATTCAAAAATCACTAAAGATGAGCTTCTGTGGGGTGTAGCCCCCCTCCGTGTTGAGCTGGAGTGGGTAAGCATTTCTCAGGACCAGGGCTAGAGTCATCAGTTTTATCAACTTTCAGTGATAATAGTCTGTATGAAAGCTAGATGCAGATGATCTCTTTTAGAAAAAGAGATCTTTTCAGGTTTTTTTTATAGCAGTTGTATTCTCTTCCACAGTGAAACATAATCAACATACATTTACATATTTCATGTGATCAGGACAAGTGGAGGTGCATGCTAAAAGTGGGATATTATGGTCGGAGTGTACAGCTTCGTCTTGGTATAATGCAACTATTTACAAAAAGCCAACTGCAAAAATTTACAAAATGCTTAACCTGTGCACCCTTGTTTATTCACTTGTACTTGAATGTGTAAGAGTACTCTCTTATATCGCAGTCCTTCTAGAAACAGTGACTTTGGAAAAATAGCAAATTCTTGCTGGAAAGACAAGCTCTCACAATGCATTGTCAGCTCTGCCAGCTCTAGTAATGAAAATAACACTTACTGATTTTTACTTTGTTCAGCTCTATGGAACAGTTCAGGCAAGATACTAAGCTGAATTCCACTTCATATCATGAATTATCATATAAGCACTTAATAAATTTCAATTAATCATTTTTATTTTTTTTATCCTTTTGAAGAAAATGTGTTAGGACAGATGCTGTAAGTAGAATACAACAGGATTGCACAGTTGTAACTGATGATTTAGTTTACCTTCTAGGAACTATTCTACCACTAAGAAATATGAAAGGGAAAGAACACATTTGGCTTTCTCAAAAGGACTTAAAAAAAAAACAAAAAAAAAAACCCAAAACACCCACATAAATAATCCAGGTGTCTAACTCCTGACAGCTCTTAAATCAATGAACACAACAATCCATTTCAGAGATTTTAGAGAAACACAGGGTTTCTAATAGACAAATACACGTGAGGAGAACTCTTTTACCCCTTTGGGTGCTTGTGTATGCAAAGCTGTTTATTTAACTAGGAAAAAAGTATTGGGCTAGAGGAAGCTATGAATTTTTCCTTCTGACAGCTAGGTTTCCTGTGCTTTGGAAGTGCACTATTCAAGGGGCAATCAGAAAAACAATTCTTTATATATTATTTTTTTATATATATGTATACAAGCATATATATTTTTTATATATATGTATGTAATATATATATATAATGCGTGTGTTTTATAAATAGGTATGTATTTATAAATGTCAGCACAGTTCACAAAATCTCATTAGGCTTGAGGAACCTGTCCTGTTCTGAAGTCCATAATGTACATCCTGAGATCTGGGTGAGCATATCTGCTCTGGGTGATACGGGGGTAGATTTCTTCAGTGGACTAATAAATTAACCACCACCCTTTTTTTTTTTTTTTTTTTTAAAGTAGCTGACTCTTCTCTTTCTTTTCTTTTGCTGCCAGCAGAATGAATGCTTCATCTCCTCTGCTTTGGCATCCGTGAGCAAGACTCAGTTACAGCTCCTGCTCCTTCCTGTCCAGATGATGTGGCTAGGGCTTGTTTCATGAGTAGGAGCATGCCAGGGCCCTCCACACTCACTCTGTGAATGCACATCAGCAATCTGAATCTGCTCTCCCAGTCCCCACACAGGAACAGCTCAGTTTGTTACCATTTCTAGCACATCTTCATCTGTTGCTTGATTTACTGCAGCTATAAACTAGCAATTTCCTTCTATTTCTGGGAGCCAAAAAAGGAGGCATCATTATAATTTTAAAAGTCCCCAAAAGTTATTCACATCAGCATTACGCTATGTTTTTCCCTTCCCCATTTATCTATTTCTCAAAGTAGAATGCCTTCCAATGTAGGAAGAGACAGTGGGGCAAAGCGCTGTGCTACGGCACTGTTTTCCAGTAACTACAAGCAAAGAGTTTGTTAGCTCACTTTATAAATTCTCTCATGAACAGTGGAATTATGGAAGTAGCATCCTACAGACTATGTCCCAAAGCTCATTGAGTTGAGGTGTCCATTAAGAAGGTAGAAGCTCAGACTAAAGTTTTTACCATGGGTAAAATACATATGAGGGTACCCTAATGATTCCCTGCTGCCTAATGAGGTGCACTCTCACACTCCAATAATTTCCTTGATTGCAGCACTAAAATAGTCCCTTTTCAATCTACCACTCTGTTTTCATGAAAAATGGAAGAATTCAGTATGGTTGAGTTATTCTCCTTAGTCAAATTTGCTGGAATTTTGTCAGTAGGTTCAAAAATTGATAGCCAAAGAAGAGACAGGTGAAGTAAAAAGAAAAAAAAAAAAGGCAAAGAAAAAAAAAAAGGCAAAGAAAAAAAAAGTCTTTCTCTGGGTAAGTGCTTTGCTTATCCAGGAGTTAGCAGCTTGCATTTGTGCTTGCTGCGCTTAATGTCACAGGATGTGTAATGCCATGTGGAAGCTGTGAGGGTAATTGAGAATTGTTACCACTAGTGGCAATGCTTGTAACAAAGCTCTTCATTATGTAAACATGGCAAAAGTGTCCGTTAAAGAAGGCCTTAAAAATTGAGGCTATTACAAAGATCAGAACTGGCCAAAATTATTCTGCTAAATTATTATATGATTGGCAAGTGTGGCCCCAATGAAGACAAAATGTTTCATTGTGAGGGGTGGAGTGATCCCAAAAGAAATCTGAGTTTTCTAGCACAGAAAAAAAAAATGTTTTCATTGTATTAGCTGAAATGATATGGTTTAAATGAGGCATTTCAATTGGTTCTCACAGGAAATTGTCAATTAAATAAATCTCTTCCTTCAGCACAGTTCACCGTCACTGAATCAGCATTTTCCAATGAAAAAGTAATTCATTAGAAAATGTCCAGTTTTGATCTTTGTCATACTTTCCATCAGGCTAAGAAGCTATTGTTTTTGAGAAGGGTGGTCCAAGCTTCTTTTCGTAAACACTTCTTGTTTTAAGTTGGCAATGCTGTCGTGAAGGAAGAAGTTAGTAAATCTAGTGGTCTTAAATGCATTGAGGCAGGCATTGTCAAAATGCTCTCATCTCCTCATTCTGTCCCTTTCCACTTTCTGTTGTTTCCCCAGGAAGAGAATGTTTTTCTTCGTACTCAGAGAGGTCTGTCCCACTTCATTGTTCTGAAATAATGAATCTGCCTGCTTTGTTTTTAACTTGGTTTTCAGTTTGTTTTTTTCCCCACTTACTAGTTGGTCTCCCTTATGACAAGTATGTATACTGAGAACTCTGGGTTGAGGGATTGTTTTGATTCTTATCTAGCATTAATGGATTTTTCTTGAAAATAAAATTAAATGTTAAATGAAGGGTAAAAGGTGGGTAGTCATTTTAAATAGTTATTAACACTAATTGCAATCTGTGGTTCAATTGATGTTTTGTTAGGGGAAAAAAATAAATTCAGAAAACACTGACCAACAGGGAACAGCAGGTACTCATTAGAAGTGTTAAACTGAACATTAATAATACCGTTGCGTGTTTGGAAACCATGGCAACAGTAGGGAGTGGCAATAAAGATAATTTTCTAATGTCTAAATATATTAATTAAAAAATATCCCCATCTCTACTCTTGATCCCAATGGCAGATAACTCCCCTAATATAATGTTTATGGCATGTGGATGTGAAAGGGGAAAATGCCATAGAATAACTGGTGAAAAAAGAAGCATGAAGCCAAGGTGAGGCATTTAATTTTTTTCCACAACTTTCTGTCTAAGCTGAAGATAAAAATACCTGGAAATTTTTGGTCATAATGGAGGTACAAAAGTCTCAGCCAGCTGACCTCAGGTTCAGTAGTCATTAAAATCTTCAAATAGTAAATCTCAGGCATAGTTTACCTGAGAAGACCCTCCTCTACTGGGAATTTTTAAGAACAAGTTGTATAAACATCTGTCAGGAATAAAACAGAATTTCTTCTGCTTTAGGAGGAAGGAATAAACTAGATGGTCTGTTGGGTCCAGCAGCATTTTTTGGCTATGCAGAGTCCCAGAGCAAGAGCTGCTAAGGATGTGCCCATGCTGTGACTTTCGAGTGTTAGCACTTGGTATGGAGCAGAGCCCTTGATCTCGCCGGCCGCCAGCTGAATACAGACAAGTAGTCAGTGAATTCAAACTCTATATTGCTTCTCATTACTGGTGCTTTCTGGCTCAGGTAACGCTTTAGCTGGGCCATGCAGTTCCTGTGCATAGACAGTAATCTCACATGAAGTATTTAACGTTTTAAGTGAGGTTTTTCTTCCCAGACCATCTAATGGTTCTGGGAAGAGGTGGGTCTCTGTTCCCAACCGACCAGGTGCGTACCTTGCTACATCACAGGAAGACACTAAGGGGCAGTGAAATGTTGGGGTTTTCTCTTTTCCTTTGCTCAATGCTTCCCAATTCCTGGACAGACACGGCTGCCTCAGCAGTGCAGGCCTGTAGAGCAAACAGATCTAATCTGGGTGTAATATGGGAAGAAGGTACTCTTGGGGGGGACGGACAGGGACATGGGAACATGAGGTCTTGATGGCTAGCTGAGTAAGTGAGAAGGCAATTAAGTCTGCATGAATTTCCCACGTAAGTGAAAGCTGATGGATACCTGAATATGCTACTGACATCCAGAAATTAATTCCAATGGATATCATGCAATTTGATCAAAGGTCTGAAAAGGTCTTTTTGCCCACTGGGGAGCAACCAAATTCCATTCCAAGGTGCTGACATTGGCTGGAAAAGGGCCTTGTCTGCTAAGGACATCAGTGATTTCCTTGCTTCCCAAATCTGAGTGGAGCATCTTCTTAAAAGCACATACCGATAGCTGCAACCTGCATGCAATTCACAGATGCAGCATTTCTTCAGTGTGTCTGTCTCAAGCAGCCACCGAGGGAACAGGGTTGTACCAAATTTAGGTGTATGTAATAGATCATGAAGGGAGAACTCATTTTTTCATGTTCTAGACAGCTGGTATATGGGAAGAGAAACAAGAAAAAGGAAAAGTATTTGCTTAAAAAAATATATCTTGGTTGCCATGTGAGCCGCCTTATGGAAAGAGAGAGGGTTCGCTACGGAAACTCTTTTTTTCTGTTACTTCATGGCATAGGCCAGGAGGATAGCTACTGGGCAAAGTCATGAACAACATTTATTGAACACATAATCTGGAGCTCCACTGTTTTCAGCGGAGCTCGCCAATAAACAAATAAGCACTTGTGAGGTGAAAGTCGCCTTAATACCAAATGTGACCAAAGCTGATGACTCCAGTGGCATGAGTATTCAGCCAGTTTATTCTTCCTTAAACTCATAGTTATAAATAACTCATTACAAATGATGGACATCTTAATTAAAAAAAAGTTGTTTTATAAAACTAAATATCTCTTTATGTGTTTGTTCAGCTAATAATACCATAAATTACTGAAATGGAAGCATATACTAAGTGTAAAACTTGTACCTGGCAGTGGCTCATTCTGTACTACACAGTGTTTTCTCTCCTGCAGCATTTCCTGCACTTTTTGGGCAAATCCTAAGTGTTCTGACTTGGGGTTTTCCTGTGGTCATGAATCTCAGAAGAAATTAAACCTCTGTCAATGATACTGTAGATAAGCTACAAGTCTGGCTTGTGTTTGCTTTGGTTTTGATTGCCAGTTAAGTGGACAATTCCTAATCTTTTCTTGAATGCTAATTCTTGCTATTAAAGAAACTTGCAGATATTGATGATGTAAAAGGGGGAATAGTGGGACCTGTATTCAGTCCCTGGTTTGTTATTTTTAGGCTTACACCCCCTCCCCACCCGCCTGAAAAAAGATACATCTTTCTGTATGTGGGCAGGCCAGTCTTCACCTGATGTAAAACAGCATAGTCCTAATGATTTTGTGGCAATTAACTGTTTTACACTGTTTGAGAATTCAGCCTCGTAAAACATCACCTGAAATCTAGTGAGCTGCTAAACCTCTCTCTACTGTTTTTGGACCCTTGTGCTATTTTGTTCTTCAAAACCAATGTATTATCTCGTTAATATTAGAGCAAGCTGAGTGCACTGGCAGAGCATATCGCCCCCCAGTAATCACACTATCTTTTTCAGTAACAACTATTTTTGTATACTCCCTTTTCCCAGCTGCAATTTGAATGCCACCATTACAGGGTGAGATAAAAAAGAGAAATGATTGTTTTTCCCAAGTGCAACCTCTTCAATGAAATTGAGGACTATACTATGATTCCAGGAAAAAAAAAAAAGAAAAAGACATGAAATGCATATGCAACAAACAGATACATGGCAAAGTGCTAAAGCTGATGATTAACACATCATAAGTCTAGTAAGAAGATATTAGTTGCTGCCAGGTGACTTTCAGGATATCTTGCTGGGTAGTGCTTTTCTAGAGAATGGAATTATTATAAAGCAAGCTAACTTTCTCTGACTGGCTACGATTGATTATTAGATAGCAGAAGGCTGTCTCACAGCTTCAAGGTAAAAATGTTTTGTCCTATTTTGCCTTTAAAAGCTGCAGGCTAACTCCATGAGTGGGGAAGAGGTGCCTTCAGTAGAAAGAAGGCTGCCTCCATTGAGGGCTCATTTGTGCACAAGGGGAGACAGTAAACTGCCCCAGGGTCAGAGGCTGCAGGTGAGAAAGCCAGGGTGAAGGACAGGAGAGGCAGGGGGAATTTATTCCCCTTCTTGAATGAGTAAGGTGCAGCAAACCTCCTAAGAAAAAGCCTAGGAATACAGCTTTTTGGCCTCAAAAATTTCAGACTCCCAAGTATTACCTATATGGAGTTTGACTCAGAACTGAGAAGACATGGGGGGGAGGGGAGGAGGTTTTTTGTTACACTAATAAATCTGACTTTTGACCAATCCTTTTCCCCTAGCTTGAGTGAGTACAAAGACAGCTATCACTAGGTAAAGGCTAACGGTCTCAGGAGTCTAGACATAAATGCAAGAGCATTGCAGAGCATAGTATCAATCACTGCCTGACTGCATGGTACTTCCTGCTTTTGCACATTCCCACGCAATTAATTCTGTGTTTTCCACCAAGAAAAGCAATTTGTCAAGAGTGTGTCAAATGTGAACAGCAGTTCTGGCGTTTAACTGAGCATCTGCCTCAGGTTCTTCAGCCATGGCCCCACTTCTTTGTCAATTGCACAACACTGTCCCTTGTGACAGCACCCATCGGGGAGGCATATCCACCCTTTTTTCCTGACCCCCAGCTAGGTGCTGCAGGCCTACAGGGATGGGAGTGATGGGAAGCAGTGTCCCACCATTGATCCAAAGGAAAAGATTTGGAGAACAGCGGTCTCTCTATCTGTCCTCACTCCAAGAAAAAAAAGTTTTGCTTAAGTGGATGGGGTTGCTTTCTCTTCTCCAGGAGGCAGACAAACAGGGAAGGCTGCTGTTTGTTCATTCTTTCTTTCTGCCAAAGGATCAAATATCATATTGGAGGGTGGATCTTTTGGTGACAAGCTAAAATTGACACTTCTGACGCAAAAGCTGTAGTTCCCCATCAGCCTGCAGAAGTAGGCAACATTATAGAAGCCGCCTTTATGCATTACATGTAGTTAAAGATGCAGTTTTACTTGTTAGTCTTACATCTGTAGCTAAATAGACATTTAGACAGCCTAAGTGTTCCACTTCGCTTCATGTTCCTTTGGACATCCTACAGTGCCTTTTCTATTAACTCATTATTTTCTCTGCTCTCAAATCACACAAGAAGTCTTGAATTCTTACTGAGATTTTCATGGAGGTATGTCAACAAGCTTTGCTGTCATTCACTGTAGCTAAAAGCACCTCCTATGTCAGTGCCTCTGATGTCCTATTTCTATCAGTTTCTTTTGGGTGATACATGTCAGTCAAGTTCAGTTCATTTTCACACCAGCTAAGCAGATTGATATGATTCACTAGCCTGATTATACTGCTGTTAACCTTGCAGGGATGTTTTGATGAGTTCATTCTGAAATACTTAGTTATCTGGCAAAAAATATTCATATATTAGCCATGTAAGTATTTCCCTGGGCTACTGTCAGTGATTTCAAACACCGGGAGATCTACTGGAAGGCTGTGAACTGCTAAAATATTTGCTAGCAACTGCATGCTGCTCTAAGATGTCTTGTTCTTCAGACAAAATATAATTCACCCAGATAGGTAAAAAGTTCATATTCAGGAGAAAATTGTCTTAGCAGTGATTGGCATGACAATCTGATTTGTAAATGCAGTTCAAGGTAGATCCAACAGTGACAAAGAGTGCATCTGAACAGAGGTTTTGTCAACGTAATCTTGTTTGCTGTGAAAGGTGGATGCCATCAGCCACAAAACTGTAACATCGTGAGTGTTCTGTTTGGATATAAGACACTTTTGCAAATAAGTATAAGCCATGTGGCAAAATAATCAGAATCCTGAAGCCATAGGAAAAAGACCTAAATGGTGTATCAGCCTTTCTGATGATCTGGAGACAATCGGAGATTTGCAGATCATATAACTTCTTCATGGTAGGGAACCTGTCTTCTAAACCAAGTCTCTGCCTACACCTCCTATGCATTAGGGGTCTCCTGGAGAAATTCTTTAAATGCTGGACAGAGAGACATAATCGAGCATTCCAAAGAAGCTCTTTCAGCACTTGTGGCTGAAAGAATACGGGGTGCAAAAGGGGCTATGAGACACCACTGGGTCTGTCCTTGCTAGCAGAGCTGCAACTGCATTTGTTGACAGATGCCTGGGAAAAAAAATGATGGGACCTGTAGGATGCCTTCATTGTGTTTCTAATTTCTTCTGCACTGGGGCAGTGCTAACGCATGTGCTGAGGAGGCATTGCCTCCCACCTGAGCTGCTCTCCCCACACAGACCCTGACAGGAGATGGCCCATCGAGGCTGGGCAGCTGTTGACTGGATTGGTAGCAAAAGAAGTCTCTGGTACTGTTGTAACTACCCTGTGTTAAACTGCCTAGGTTTAGTGTTCAGCGTGCACACTTACTACAGTTTGACTCTCTTTCTTCTTTTAAAGTGTCTGTCAAATTCTGCCTGGTCCTCAGTTGATATAAATCACTATTGTTCCTCTGAGGACAATACACTACCACTGTTTTTCCCAGCTGGGGATTTGTCCCTGTATGTTGAAACCAAAGATGTTGAAGAAATAAAATATTCATTGCAAGGAGCTGGAAAATGCTTCTAATTTGCTGCTTTTGATCCTTGCTGTTAACTGCCTTTGGCTCCACAGTGGCTGGCACAATCACATCAGAAAATGGGTGTGCGGAGAATTGGGAAACATCAGTATTGTTTGGATGACTGTGAGGCATGCCACTGCGTGGGTGGTTTTATAAAGGGTTATGTGCAAATGAGATAGATTGAAAGGGAGTTTCTAGCAGGAGGACAGCAAAACTAAAACGGTTGTTCAAATCCCTCCTAATAGCCAGGTTTATTGCTGTAGGAGAGGATTCTGCTCCCCCAGGATGCTCACAGGACTGTTTTGCCAGAGAAAGATCAAAAGGCACTGATCTGCTAGACCAGCTGTCACAGTGAGAACTGGAGAAAACCCAAAAAACCTATTGCTGCCTGAATCGGAGTTTGTCCCTCCAGCCATAATGAAGGTCTTGAAAGGAAGGCTAGTTACAGCTATGAGCACGCTGGGGCACTGTCACTTCAGAGGTGTTTCTGGAGTGCCAACCAGCCACACTGTTTTGGAAAAGCATTTCCTATGTTGCTGCACCCTGTCAGTGCTTGCAGGAGAGCACCTGATGGTGCCAGGCGGTTGGGTTCCTGTGCTGTCACAGTTGGCAGTGGCAGGGTTGTCACCCAGGGAATCAGTGGCACAGAAATGGAGGGGGCAGCAAGCGCTAATGCTCAGGAGAGCAGTGCTCCTGTGCTCCGAGCTCTCAAGAAGGGCTGTGTAGTCCAGCCCTCTGGCAGAGGTTGAGATGTCAGAAGATGAAGAAAAAGCCAAATATAACAAGGATGGTGTTCAAGAGTCCAGAGGAAGTCCTTCTTCTCTACCTGTCAGCAATTTGCAGAATTAATATAAACCTTTCCCAAAACCATGCATGACATTCCTGTGTTTCTACTGCATAGTGACTGACTTTGGTCAGTGATGAGTCAATGCTGAAGGGTGCAGAGCTGCAGTCTGCTGAGAGGACTGGGTGAATGCAGCGGGGAAGTACTGGGAGTTCATCCCCATCCCTGGAGGTGGGAATATTATCTGCATTGTTCTTGACGGATGGTTCCCAAATTCATTCAACAGAGAATCAGTGACCATAAACTCCCTTTGGCTGACTGTCTCCAAGATTCATTATCCTACTACTAGGCCTTTTTCCCAATATCTATGCTAAATCTCCTTCTTTTTGCTTCTAAATTCTCTACTTCTTTTTCCACCTTTAATGAATGCAGAAAAATATTTAGCCTTTTTTCAATAGAGATGCATCTCAAATATTGTGGAACATTATCATATCTCTCCTAAGATGTCCCTTCTCTAACTAAATAACCTGAATTCTTCAGCTGTTCCTTATAGGGTATTTTTTCCAGGTGTCTAAAAATTCTCTTTAGTGTCTTTCAGAATCCCTTTAACTGGACTGTATCCTTCCTTAATTATATTAACTGTATGGCAGCTGAGGCGTTACTGATAAAGCAGAACTGCTTCATGTCACAGACAATATTCCTGCTACATTCCCACATGGACTTTTTAAACAAATTTTAGTCTCATACCTAGCTTGTGATTGACAATGATGTCTTAGTTCCTTACTGCAGTATCAAAGCTAGTCATTCCCTATATGGTGCTTAAACAGCTGATCATCCCTAACTATGCGTAGAGCTTTGTATTTCCCATATTGAATTACAGTCCTCTTACCCCAGGCCAATTCTTCCATTTTCAAGGTAGTTTTGAAATTTCTTCCTCTTCTGCAACATGCTTGCCACCCCTCTAACTTGCTGAATTTGCAGACCAAATGAGCACTCCTTGCTCATCCTTTCCAAACCATTGATGTAAATCCGACAAGCCTCAGGCCCAGAGCAGACCTGTATCCCCTTGATGTAACCCACTAGTCCGAAAGTCAGTCATCGATAGTTACTTCCTAAATTCAATTTACCACCTATTTTTATGCACCTGACTGGTAATTCTATCTATTATCTTTAACTTGGTAATTCCATAGGCATACAGAGCAACCAATAATATTTCATGTGAGTTCCCATGTGACCAAATTGAGCATTTGCAGTCTCTTCTTGCAAGACAGATGTCATTTTTCTGAATTTCTAGTTGCCCTTCTCTGCTACTGCTCCAGTGTAAATGCACTTTTTATTTCTTGAATATGAATGGCCCAAATTACACTCAGAATGCCAGATGTCTCGGGATGCCGGCTAATCTTTCTCTTTCAGCTGGAAATACCTTTCCATTTATATCAAGGATCATATCTGTCTTTTTCCAGAGTAAATTCAATCACTGGCGCATAGTCATCCTGTGATTGATAACAGGTTCTTCTCCTTCTTTAGTTTTCTCTTAGGAATCATTTGTTTACTAAGCTGTAATTCTCCTTTCCCAGTCTTGGAAAGAGGGGTTAAAATAATTTGCTTATGTGATTAAATTTTGACAGTAACATCCCACAGAATGGATTGTATTGGTTTGATGTATGAGTAATGATCTGAATGCTCCTAGTCTATATTTTTACTGTGTGCTCTCTCTTCAATTTGAGAACACTGTAAACACTGAAAAATAAAAACACACAGTTGAGTGATACATTGATATTGTACAAAAAAAGGTAAGAGATGACGGGAACATTGTAAAAACAATGAAAACAATGTTTTTGTGCTTTCTAATGGGAAGTTTCTTTTGTCTTTCATTTTTCCATGTTTTACTTCTTTCTTCTTCCTCCCAATACGTTTTTTCCCTCCTTCCATTTCTCTGTGAATGTTAGGCATACAAGACCCAAAGTTTTGTTGTTTTTTAAAATAAACTCAATTGGCAACATAGGTGAAAGATGTGATTAAAGATATACAGCTCCTCTTTCACAGAGCTTGGACAAGATAAGGTGGGCAGCCTGCCCACAGAGGTAGTTTGGCCCAAGTGCCAGGGACCTGACCTGACTGTTGGTGTGAAGAGCCCAGCCTAGACTGCCTTTTCATATTCTAGCAAATGAGGTAGGAGGGTGAGCGCCTCCATGGGCCAGCTGGGTCTGTTGCTCCCTTCCTGTACAGTGACCTGGGCAGGCTGTCAGGTTAGTCTCTAACCTGTTTAGTGCCCAGACCCTCTTCAAACCAGCTCATGTTGTCCCTGTCTTCTGAGGACATGTTTGCAAAGTCACGTTTTAGAGATTGGGTAAAGGTACCAGGACTGCCATCAAAGACCTTTGGTAAGGAGCAGTCTTATGGTTCCAAAGGATGACTCAGGCCTGGGGTAAATCCAAGCTGCTGCTGCCTTTGTGGCCGGGGAGGGAAGGGCAAGGTGTTGCCTTCCCTTGGTATAGAGCAGAGTAGCCCTCATCCCCACACAGGGCCATGGAGGCACAAACCCCTACACAGGCTGAGCGAGTTGGAGGAAGGTCCTGGCAACACAGGGTCAGAGGCAGAGAGGGGGAAAATGTCCTGAGACACAAAACTTCGGGGAAATCCTGGGGGTAGCGTATGTAACTCCAGCATTGGATCCCATCTGAATAGGTCAGCAATGAGACATGCTACGAAACCTTGCTTTGGCCTCTGAAACTCATCTCCTTCCTGCACTGCTGCTAGTGGTAGCACAAACTTGTTTTACACAGGTTACTCACAGCTGGCACTGGGCTTTCTCTTCTGCCAACTCCACCATCAGTCCTCCTCCCCTCATCAGAATGAACTACAGTAAAGAAATGACAATTCCCTCCTCCAGCCCAGTCTAGGCTGTGGAGTAGTGTGCTGTGGTTTAAATTTGTCCAGCCTGAGAGTCAGGTCTTCTTCATACACAGCAAGCAAAAACTTTATGTGGTAAGGTATCGTGGACACTGACTTCTCTGCGTAGTGTTTGTATGTATTGGACCAGGCCCTCTGTAACTCTTTTTTTCAAGGATTTTATATGGTTTTCCTCTTTCAGACAAGTTATAAACAAACGTGGAAGGTCTCTACTTTTTTGAGGATGGTATTTAATTTTTCTTGGGTAAAGTGTTTTCTTCGTTCTTCAGACTCTTAACATTTTTCTAGTGGCAATTCAGGCCCCAGCGTAACAAATACATGCCTGGTTTTGTCAACTATTTTCCTTTACAAGTTACCAGCAAACACCCAGCAGTCCTCCACAGAACCCCATTTCCACACCACTCAGTGAGGATGCAACATATTGCAAACTTAGCCTTCTTTGAAATGTGGCTATGATGGTGTCTCTCTAATTGAAGAAAAGCTTTTATTTTTATACTTTTGTTATTAAAGTAATGGAATAGAGAGCACTGACAAACATTTTTCTCTCCTGAGATATGTTTGAGCAGATTAGTAAGGCTGCCATCTGGAACAGCAGACACTCACATTTTATGTGTAATAGCTAATCAATATGACTGTTGTATTATTAAATGCCTTATTTTCAGAAGAGGTACAACTTGGTCAACTAAGGATCAGGAAATATGACTCTGCCATCAACTTACTATGTGATTTTGAGCCAGGTCATTTGAACTCTCAGTGTTTAAGCTTGTTCATATGTAAAATAGGAATAATAAAGCTTTTGAGCCAGCAGATAGAAATCTACGAATGAGAACAGTTATGGAAATGAAATTGGCTGACTTGCTTTCTGGCATTTAGAGAGTTACAGACATAGGAACATGAGGAAGATATGAAGCCCGTCTATTTACATGAGATGGTACAAGTTCATTGAAAAAAGTGTCTATTAACTAGAAATGAAACTTTAATAGTAATGGTATTAGTTCTTTTGTAGATTAAACTGTGGGATTAAATTTAGCTGTTTAAGAATTAAATTACCTTTATCATTGAACAATGGTAAGGATATAATTCAGGGCCCAGCTCTCCATTCCTTATTCATTGGCTTTAACAGATATGTGCATGGGAGAACTCTTCCCTTTAACATGAAACATGGCTTTTTTTCTCCCAAAGTTTGTACTGCATTCATTCATTGTAGATTTGTACCATTTGTACTGCTGAGTCATTTGCCTGCTCATCCCAGTACAGCTCCTCGCAACTGCCTTGAGGAGGATTTCAAAGTGCTTCCAGGAAGATCAAAGGGATTAGAGGAAACGTGGAGGGATTTAAGACTTTGTGGGTGAAGGTGGTGGAGTTTGGGGAGAACTAGGCAGGGACTTTCAGTGGCAGATTCAGAGCAGCTTGGATATTTTGGCACCAAGAACAGCTTTGCTTATCCCACAGCCTCTGAAATGATATTTGTCCCGTTTCTTTCATTGGCTTGCTGCAGATTCTGTTCTGATTTTCTAGAAACTTTGTTTCAACATTTGTTGGATCTTCAGTAAGAATTTTCCTAGAGCTCAAAATTTCTAACGACTTTCACCGAGACTTTCACCCAGATAATTTTTGGCATCTTTCTTTGAGAACTGCTTCAGCTTCCCTTGACTTGGGTCAGCACACAGGAAGGAGCTGTCGTTTCATTTGACCTGCCTTCCTGGCCAGCCCCCGGCACAGTGCTTGGGACCTCCTCCCATCCCGGGAAGCTGCAAACTCCAAGGAGGTAGTTGTGCAGTCAGAACCAGAGCAGGAGTGCTGGATAGCACTATTTCCAGAAATATATGTGGTGGCCATAGGTTGCTACTTTGTTTAAATTTTATGAATCTATTTTGCCTGAGTATCCACGGCTAGAGGCATGTTTAATTTTCTATTGCTTTTATGGTTCTCTTCTTCTATGAGCAATGAATAAATTCACCAAGAAAAAAGTGTGGCAAGAAGGAAGAGACTTTCATGGGTTTAGAAATGATGTTAATATATTTAGGTCTGTATTTTGCTTTGAGCTTGGAGTATATAGAGGTAAATCCTGCAGTCCCTGTTTTACCCTGAAAAAAAATCAGAATGTGTTTTGTATCCATAAAATAAGAAAAGATCTGTGGTTTCTGTTCTAATAAACCCGTATCTTGGAAATTAATGACATGGTTTTTGTAATATGCACCGAGGAACATCTTCTCACAGCTACATAGTGCCGTGCTATAATTCCCACTTTTGCTAACCTTTACCAAGGCCCAATAACTTGGAAAATGTCTTTTACTCTTCATAAGAAGTGACTGCTGGGTCCAAATTAAATTGCCAAACAGTTGTCTGGGATTGAAGAGAAAGGATGAAGAGAACAAGCGAATTGATATATGTTGATTTACTGGGACTTTGTCCAAAAAAGAGTCCTGCGTTTTCTGGTCTGCAGGGGAAAAAAAGAATTATGGAAACCTTGATGGAGAACAGGGGGTTGCAAAAAGGGAAGTATTTCCAAAATGCACTGGAGTTTTAAAAGAAGAGTGAACAAGGCTTTTTATCACTGGAAAGCAACGTGTTTCAAAATTGTCGCTAGAAAGGTGGCTGTAATATGGACAGTGGCTAGATTTTGCTAGAACATTTCTACTGATGGACATTACACAGAATATAGGAAATGGGGAAAACAGGGTACGATGTGAGAGAGTTTATCTTTTGACTCGCATAATCTCAGAAATTTACCAATGTCAATCAAACCTCTGTGTGACATTTGCTCTGTGTACCCCAACGGCAGACAAATTTAAGGAGTAAAAGCTCGTAGTGTAGAGCTAGCCTTTGTGTAACTTTCCAGAAAGACAGTAGTACCGCTGAGAGAGTGGTTGCTGTGTAGTAATTCCTCTTTATGTAAGTAGTCATCAATGAGTTCGCGTAATCTCCCTCTGCCCCCGCTGTTCTTCCACTCAGCAGCGCTCTGCCAATCACCCACACAGTGACTCACCCAGAAAGCCCTTTCTACTATATACTTACGCAAAGGTTAGAAACATTAAGCTGTTCCTTTCCTGTTCTCCCTCTCCCTATCCCCCTTCCTAAAATCACTTCAGACAACTTTTTGGCATAGCTCTCCCCCAGTTTTCCTGTAGAAAACTTCATCATCTTATGAAGATAAATACTTTTGAAAGTTTTGCTTTGAAATAGTGAGATGGCTGGCATTGCTAGAATTCAAGACCAATCATTTTTGCCTTGTTTTTAACAAATCGATCCTTTAATGATTATGAAAATTAATATTCAAGTAAAAGTTCCTTCTGTCCCTAATAATGGATGGCCATAGCCTGATGATTTTGTTATGAAGCTGCTAACACCTTGTCTTAATTTTTAATGGAGTATGATGAAGAATGCAAGACTACACTAATGAAATGTGTAGTCCTCCCCTCTTCCTGGGTCTCTTGGAGATAGTTCCCTAGCAGTGGAAAATTATGTCTTTTTTTTCCTATGTTGTGCGTACAAATCTTAGTGAGGTAAATCCTTTTTCCTTTCTCCCCTAAAATCTCTCAACGTAACAGACAGAGGATTCAAATAGTTCATTCAGTCCCGTAGAGTCTGTTCTTTCCAGTGCTCTTACACAGCAAAGAGTTAATATTGAACAAGCTACCTGGCAAGAAAGAAAGGTCGAAGATGAGAAATAGTCATTTTGCCCCTCTAGGCAATCAGCTGTTCCTCCCTGGGTCTTAGTCTAGGAGGACTTGAAGGTCGAATGAAATGAGAATTAGTTGCTTATTCCTGGTTGCCACTTCCTTATTTATTAATTTGTACATCTGTGCAATAGTTCTGCGAAAATGTTTCAGATGGATTTGTATTAAATTGCTTGTTTTGTTGTTATGTTCTTATTTCTTAAATATTAATTTTGTATTTACTTACAAATGAAACATTAAATGAAATGACAGGGTGGGCAGAGAGACAAAAAGGAGATCTGTGCAGAAGTAAAGCTTCTCATCCGTGAGTACTATAAACTTTTCTCTCCTGAACAGCATGACAGGTATCTCCTAAGATCCCAGTGCTCATGTAAGTTCTCTTAACAAGGAGAAACAACATGGAGGCATAAAGGAAGGGAAAGTATTTTCCAGAAACGGCTTTTGATGTCAAGTCCCGACCTGGGCATACTTATTACTGCATAATGGATCTGTGGGATATTAATAGGAGATAGCTACCTATATGTGCTTTTGTATGCAATCATTTACAGCAAGTCAAAATCCCATTCTGTTCTGAAGGAGCATTTGTGCAATGAAAGGAAATCAGTATGTTGGGCAGAAATAAGGTTTGACTCCAGGAATAGCCTGACCCAGACTACGTCACATATGTCTCCTGTTTGCAGTGACATTGCAGATCAGAGAATGTGTTCCGCAACGCATCTTTATTTTCATGTATTTTGATAAAATATCTAAAAAATGTACACAGGTAAATTTCAAGCACATCACCTTCTGCCTAAAGAGGTAAAAATGAAGAAGCTGAGTTTTAAGCTGTATCTAGAGCATGATACCACGGGTGTTTCATTGCTTGCAGGGACAGATGACATGTCTCTGGCTGTGAGAACTCTTCACAGTACAGCCTGGCTGCTCAGTCCAGGCAAGATTTTGAGTTTAAAGCCTTTACGGATCAGCAGTGTCCGTTGTGAGCAGAATCTCCCCTTCCAATGGTGTTTAAGCTCGGAGCCCTTTGCATTCTGCGGCTCTTGTAGCTCGGAGACCTGCCTCCTCTGCTCTGCTGAATCCCAGAATAGCTTTGCTTTCCCTTCTCTCTCTTTAGGAGTTTCAGGGCAATAGGGAGGGCTCCCTCCTCTTCACCTTCACTTTGTGTTGTTTGCTGCTTTCTCTAGTCTGCTATTTTCATAGTTATGGTAAATGAAATATTGATCTTTGGGAAGCTCCTGAGGGAAAACAAGGCCTTACCCTTTATGTGGATAACTTTCTTTGCAAGTCCTATATACTTTTATATACTGCTGTACTAGGAAAAGAATGCTGGCCTACTGGGATACATTTAATAAAGGCAAAAGTGCAAAGCAAATCAGCATTTCTTCTCTAAGGACAACAGAAATTAAAATATAAATTAACATAAATAAATAATACAAATCAGCAGGAACTTCACAGGTTATATCAATAGTATTCATTAGTTAATGTGGCCCAGTTGTGTCCTGAGGCCCAGAAGTGCTCCCACATCTAGGCTCTGTGCATCTCTGCTGCCCATGGATCTCGCCTGCCCTTGCGGGAATGATCACCTGCTGCCTTCTTTGAGGAGCACTGATGGCCAGGGCAGTGGGAACGTAGGGTAGCCAAGCTGGGTACTTCATGTCTCTCTTCGTGGATGGGCTGAATCAGAGGACTCTCTGCTATCCCATGGGCCACTCTTCTCCCAAACCCCATGCTGGATGATAAGAAGTAGGTGGTCTGCAGGTTTTATTTGAAGGCTTCTGTGTAGACATAGCTACATTGCACCAGCTGGGTCACCTTGCAGTTGGCTGGGACTGGAGATGCTGTCCTCCCTGCTGCAGCGGGTGACTTAAGTGCAACTGATGGGTGCTTGCTATGCCATTTCAGTCAAGATATTACCCCAGCGCATGCAAAGAGGTACTCCCTTGCAGGGTGCCTGATGGTGGTGGAGGCCACCTGCATGATCTTGCTGCTCCCCATTAGCCAGGAGCAGGAGGGACTGGGAGCACAGCCCTCAGCAGATGCTCAGCAGCAGCCTGAGCTAACCCAGCCAACATCTCCAGAAGTCTCTTTAATTAGGTCTCCTTAATTCCTTCTGCTTTCTCTTCTGGGGTGTAGCAAAATAGCTGGGGGGGCAAAGAGGAGAGGAGCAAGATCTGCTGACCAGCTCAGCTGGCTAATTTCTTTCTGAATAGGTTCTTTGCTGCAGCCTGCAATGATCACCTTGGCCTGCGTTCATAAGCATAGCAGCAACTGATTGTTGGATAAGGCCCTGAATGCTTCTGCCATTTTGCAATAATAATAAAAAAGAATTAACAAAATCCCTAATAATAACACTAGTTCATAAAAAAAGAGGTATTAAAGAATGTTCATTTTCACTGAGTAATAAGACCTGGGGGGCAGAAAAAGCAAAGTCCAGATGTCACCACAGAGATTTCTAAAAGAGAATCTTACTGATGCACTAAAGGAAAATCTGCATGTTTGAGTAAATTACATTTACTTGGCAGTTCTGGAGCTCACAAGATATGTATTTTCACCTGAGAATAACTTTTCAGGAATTGAATCCCAGCTTGCTTCTCAACAGACGCATTTTTCTTCAGTGTTCTCTAAATGTATACTTTCCGTCTTCTTTCACTCTAATTGTTTAGTGGTGCCTGGATCTGCTGCTGCGCATAATGGCGAGAGCTCCAGTCTGTTGTGGTTGTTGTTCTAAACATGAAAGTGTGCTCATGAATTTGTGTGCTGCAGAGCTACTTTGGGAGTTAGTCTGAGTATCTTTGGACTTAGATTGTGAAGTAAATATGTATACGCATATTTGAATAGACCCTTGTGATCACATGGGAGGTTTCAAATCCAAACGACAGCTGGGAGCCCAGCTCCTGACTATACTTTAATGCAATCTGAATCCTTTATGGTCGTGCGGGCCTTTGGAGAATCTCCTGACGTTTCACAGAAATACCCTTTTTGTTCTAACCCTGGGTTTCAGTCTGTCAAACTTGTATGCTAATATTTTCTGCAGTATGTGGAGAGAAGGTAGTGCATTTACCTTTCAGTTTCTGTGCAGCTTTGCTAGTTGTTACATTTACTCAGACAAACGCTAAAAAATAGGTAGTCACGTGTGCTCCTTGCAATATGGTAGAATAAAGTAATGCCAGACAAGTGTGAGAGAGAGATTTGCCACAGAGGGAAATACTGCTTTCTTGTCTTAACAGCTGCTTCTCCACTCATTAATTTTTACACTTCTTTCCTCCACCCCATTTTTGAGAAACATGGATGGTAGGGCTTTTGCTCCCTTAGAGCTAGCTTTTTGAACTCGTAGCCACAAGACAGCATCTCTTCTGCTTTTTATTCTCTCCTGTGCTATCCCTCAGCGCAACCAGCAGACTAGTGGTACCTTGTTTTGGAAAGGGTCTCATTTCCCAAGGTCCGACCAGCTTTGCAGGCTGTTTCTCCAGTGCTGTTTCTGTTTTCCTCAGTGTCAGAAGCCGAGGGCGTTTCTTTCTTCTTCCCCTTCCTCCTGCTCCTTTTTTTTAAATCCACAACCAGGACTATTTGAGAGGGCTTGAACACGGCATAAACTCTTGCTGTTGTAGGTTTCCTAATTCTAAGGTCTAGGCCATCAAAAAGGGAAGAAATCTTAAAAATTATCAAGCAGTAATAAAAACTTACACATTGGCAAAGACAAATGCTGTTATAAACTTGGAGAAATGGGAGTTCTGTTAATTGAGATTAAGTGTTTTCACCTTGGAGGCTGGTTAATGTCAGTCCTTGTACTTTCCTGCAATGGATGTGAGCTTTGGACATTAAACAGGCAACTTGCTCCTGACTGCGTGCAACTGGCCCTTGTGCCTCTACACACGAAAGCTTACAGAAAAAAATGGAAAGGATTAAATAAAGAAGCTGCAAGAATGATTTCTTGCTTGTGTAACCATGAAGGATCTCATGAGCTCATGCTGCTTTGCTTATCAAAAAAAGGTTAAGAATCTACTGGTCAAAAATTTTGAGGCACCTATGCAGGATGACAATATTTAATATTACAGGTCTTTTTAATCTCTCTTGCTTACTTATCCTTGTCTTTTCAAAACCGTGTTTAAATATTTCTAAGGGTATAATTTGGATATGAGTAAGTATCTTCATATGAAATTTGTTTTCACTGAAAACAGCCTCTTTAACTAAGCAGAAGTTTCTGTGGAATGCCCCTTTGTTCTGAAAGAGTCCATCTTTTTGATGAAAAACTGAAAACTAAGTTTGGTTTTAGAATGCTTAAACTGAACACTTCTCTGTTTTCCAGCAGATAAAAACCATGAACTTTTAATTATTTTTGTAATGCGTTATTTGGCATTTGTCATGTAATACACTAGCTTCTGTCCAGCTTGGATTTTACCACCACATGAAGTCCATAATTAATGGAATTTGAAGGACTATTATTTATAGACAGCTGTAGTAGCTGAGTTTGAAGTGTAGTGATTATTTTGAGATGGGAATTAGCAGCCATCATGTGATATGACTGAGGTTAGCAAATGAATGTTTGTACATATGGCTCTTGAGGTTTCTGCTTCTCCTTATGCCCATATAACACAATGGGGCTTTTCACACTCAGTTGCTGTATTATCTTCATCTTCTGCTAGACTTGTGATGTGTTCTCTCCCTTTTTTTAAAGCATTAAAATACACGTATTCACGCACTCACTGTGATTCAAGTATTGTTCACCTGCATTTTTTCATTTTCTCCTTCATTACAAGAGCCCTCTAAGTGGCTTGGGTTTTTCCTGCTATCACTCATACTTTTGTGTCTTTTATTTTTACCTGAAAATCATTAATGACTCATCATTTTTCAATACTAGCAACTCAACTCTGTATGGCATTAATTTGCCTTGCAACAATCTGTTCTCTCTGTATACAGCTGGAATGCTCTGGCATCACTTGCTAAGAGCATTAGTCTTCAAATCTTCAGCTGTTCTGATGGAGTAATAGTCATTTAGGCCCTCTTTTTCATTAAATTCCTTCCTGAGCTTTTTATTTACTGGAAAGCCAGCTTTCCACTGCTTCTGACTACCACCCAGGAAGATGCTGTCATTAATTTAAAATGAAATGCTTTGTTTTAGTTATTTGTTTATGTCTTGACAAATGCTAATTTTTGTTTTCAGTTCAAGCATCTCCATTCATTAACTAGTTAATTGCTGGAAGTAAGTAAAATACCCTGACACTCAGTTTTATGATTCTGTAGAACTATCTTTTCTGCAGTCAAAATTGGCTCCTGGCAAATTTCTTGATCATTGATATATAAAATATCTGCACCAGCATACTAGATGTTGATGAGGTAGGGCAAGGGGAGGAATGATGTCTGTGCAATTTTGTGTTTTGCCCCTTTGGCAGGAAATGCAGGGCAGTATGCCCTACTCTGGGATACACTGATATTAAGTCCTGTGGAAATTATAAACCCTGCCATTCACTCCAGCTTTGTCTACCCAGGCTAGGAGCAGAGCCTCAGAAATGACCTCAGGTTTTAGGGTGTGTTTCCATGTGCACATATTAGCTACTCTTCTGCTTTTGAGCTTGTGCTGAGCTACTTGTCTTATGCTCTGTTAGAAACAGGTCCTTCTTCAACCAATGCTATGCAGTTCCTGGCATCACCTTTCTGAAAAAAGTTACAGAATCTAATTTCAAGGGATGAGTTTTATCTTGCTCTGGCCTTTATTACAACCTGGGGATAATTTCAGAATCTTTATTAGCTTGATGCATTACTTACTGTGTCCTTTTTCCAGCACCCAGTTCTAGGTTCTGTGGCAGGAGTGAGGAATCCTTTCTGAATAGTTGTATGTTCAACAATCAATAATACAGTGCACTGTTAACAAGCACGGATATTTTCCTAACAAGTCCTAGATAAAAAGAAGTACTTAACATTCCTTGCCAGATCTAGAAAATGTTTTCCCAAATGGAAATACTACATAAGTCTTTGTAATGCTCTTTACAGCCTACTTTTATTATCTAGTCTAATCGTATGTGAGACTTCTAGTGTCAGGAAAACAAACACCACAGTGAAATATATTCGAGGTTCCAAGATTTTTTTTGTCCAACTTCTGATAATTCTGTTATTCCAAAGAAAAGTAAAGTTGGCCCCTATCTCTTCTACCAGTCCTGCTCCACTAGCTTGCTGAATATTTTAAAGAGAATTTTATAAATTCCTACTTCGTTTCTCATTAGTGCTGATAGAAAATTCAAAGCTATTTTCACTGGAAAATGTTAAAACTTCCATTTTTTTTTCTTTAAAAGGCAAAAAAAAAGGTAAGCAATATAGGTTAATTTCCTATTCAGAATATATATTTTAAATATTGTTTTTCACGCAAATATTTCGGTTTTATTTTTAATCAAAACAGTTGAAGGAAAGTCACATTCTTCCAAAGTGAGACTGATAACAAGAATTAAAAAATTATAGCCGTTTGGAACAGTTCTTCAAAATGTTGTATCCTACTGCTTTTTTAAAAGCTTGATTCCTTATACATGTGTTAGCTGATTTTTATCAATATAGGCCCTTTGTTTGATCCTGGTCTTTTACTGCTTATTAAGGAATAAGAATAATATAATGCTGCTTATTAAGGAATAAGCATAATATAATACTGCTTATTAAGGAATAACACTACTAGCTATCCACAGGTTTCATGGAAAGCCTGGGTTCAGACACACAGATTGTGATTAAGAAGCTTTACATTATCCCTATGGGCAGAAAAAAGCACAGGTCAATATTTGAAATATTTTCTTGCTAAGAATATGAAACTACTTTTTTCCGGAGATAGCAGGATTGTGAAAAAAACGTTTTTCTCCACTTTAATGACTTGTGGGACAAGGACAGGACAGGAAATGGGAGATATTTAACCAGGACACTCTCTCAGAGTAACATTGGAAAGCTGCTAATATGTAGGCTGTATGCCTGGACCGACCTGGGCACACTTTAAAGGAAAAGGTGGGAATAAGGGAAAAGTTCATCTGGAATCTATGGGATTTCAACCTCTGTACTCTTTTCTTGCACTCAATACATCTTAAGCAAGTACATTTAAACTTTTTATCCATGCTAGCCAATGACAATGTCTCAACTGGTAGCCTGAAAAGTAAATAAGGACTGCAGGATCAGGCTTCCAGGGTCTCATCTTGTCTCATAACGTCAATGCTCTGGGAGGGAATTATGTAGCTTTAGAATAGCAGTATAATGTAATCAGTGTGTGTAAGCATGATATCACGTATCAGAGATGTAATATGCTTTATCCTCTTGTTGCATTAACTCTATATGGATGATAAAGACACTGGCAATTCAGTGTCTTTTTTGTTCAGATGATGACTGTTATAGGGTCCAATTAACATGCCTGGGTTGAAAAAAAAAAACCAACAAACCCACGCATTGGTACAGGCAAGGAACTGATGGGCTAAAAAACCTGCTGAAAAGAACCTGTGTGTTACAGTGGGTGCCTGACTGGACAGGAGCCAGCACTGTGCTCTCATCATGAATAAGGCAAGCCGTACACTTGAGTATGGGCATCAGAACAAGAGGAATTATCAACCCTACCTTCTGAGTGATGGTGAGGCCACCCCTGGATTACTGTGTCCTGTTTTGAGGCTCCCCATTTCAGGATGGCTGCTGAGAAACTGGAGTGGATCCAGCAGAGACCTGCCAGGATAAAAGCACCGAGGGGGAGAATGAGGGAGGGAGCTGGGCTGGTTTAGTCTGGCAAAGAGGAGGGTAAGGAGCAGTCTCATTCATAGCAGCTATAACCGCTGATGGGGAACTAAAAAACGACAGAGCCAAACAGCAGTGTAAGATGGCATAGCATGAGGCAATAGCTGCAAATGAAAGCTTGGCAAGTTCAGACTGGATATTAGGAAAAGCTTTCTATTAGGAGTTTGGCACAATGTAGGAACTTGTTACTTAGATGTAGTGAAATCTCCATCCTTGCAGGTTTTCATGGCTTGGGTAGCAAAAGCCACAGCTGAGGTGGTTGGGTGTTGGCAGTAGTCCCACTCAAAGCAGGAGGCTGGACTAGATAGTCACCAGAGGTCCCCTCCCAACAACTTGTCTGTTGTTATATGTCAGGTGTTCATGTTTCTGGTCAAACTCAATATAAGGAAATCTTCATTGCTACAAATCCAAAGCCTTGCAAAGCTAATTAAAAGTTTGGTTGAAATGTTTAACTTCATTTTGTTCCTAATGACCGGGGTCCTGATCCTGCGTTAAGTAACAAACTTCCTTGTTGATGTGGACCCCTACAGGACCTCAAAATGGTGCATCTGAGAGATTACGATTGTAGAACAGAGGCCTGGAGATTCCACCTGGTGGAGAGACTATTGACAGGGACTCTTCTGAAAAAGTCATGTTTTTCATACATAGATGCTGATTGGTAGGATAAGAAACTTTTTCTTCTGAGAACATGTCAGTTTAATTGAGATATTTAAGGAGATTGTCTCAGTTTGAGAGAAGAAGATAGCTTTCTAAAGTAAGGCCTAGAACTTGATCCCTGAATAGGTGAAATGTGAAACAGAACAATTTCTGAAATCTCGATAAATCTTATGGGAGAGGAAAGAGAAAAGTATTTGCCTTCCAGATATAAATCGGAAACATGTTCTAGACTTGGGGAAAATACAACTGTATTGTGAGTGTTTTGTTGGATCTATGTATCAAGTTTTTACAGTCAAATAAGCCTGTTATGCATATTAATTAGCTATAATTGTGTTAATTAATTTTGGAAATGCAGTGATTCATTAAATGATAAATAAATTTAACTTGGACAGCATATTAAGGATCCCAGGAAAATCAGATATACTTTCTCCTGTTGCTTGCTTTCTTAGGGGAAATCAGTATCTCATTGCTAGTAAATTTATTTAGAACATTTATTTAACAGTTTATTCAAGTCTTTACAGCTCCTGTGATACGATTCTTGAGAAAAAGGTGAATCATTCATGGCTGCAAATACTTCTTTTTCAAGCAGACTGGACGTATTTGTGGATTTCATTTTTTTCCAGTTTCTGCGACTCAGCACAATGTTTTGAATTTTGGTTATATGGATTTTGAAATCCTCTCTTTCCATTAAAGTGTAGTGTGTCCCTTCTTTCCTTATTTTAAAACCAGTGCTTCACTAATTACTTTCCTATTTCAAATGGGTTCAGTAAGTGACTTTTTTTCTTGTCATATCTCTAAATCAAGTAGCTAATTTCATCTTTTTCTTTTGTTTATACTAGATGTAATTAGATTATTAAAGATACACTTAGTTTTCCTACTGCTCATAAGTGGCATGAATCAAGTCAGCAAAGATGGCAGAATTGTTTCAAATATTTTCTCTTTGTTAACAATTAGAATTTGAAAACCACTTCTCTCTGGCTTTTGAAAACCTGTTATAATTTCTGTTTTCACAATTTAATAGACCACTGCAGTTTTGTATAACAACACTGCCCTTCTACATAGTTGTTAAAATAAGAGTTGACAAATGTTTATATCTGGTCAACAAAGTGACTGTGTCATCACATGAGCTTTAGCCGCCTTCATCTTTTGGCTGTGTCTCCACATGATCGTACTGAGCTTTTTTTTTTCCTTGGTATTTCTAAGTTACTGGAATTTCAAGCCAGACAAAGTAAGAGATAAATGAGACCTATTATTGTTTCATTGACTTTGAAGCACTCTGCATTTCCATTCCTCTTCATGAAAAGGTCACTTTAATCAGTAGTGAATACTTCAGAGTTGATAGCACAAAATAATCTTAATAGGTTATTTGAATAGCAATTTGGTTCAGATGAAATTCCCTTAATTGGAAGAACATGCATTTGCAGCAAACTGCAACATATACTGGAGAGCTCCAAGAGGAGAGCCCTGTTCTCTAGTCTGACAATCAAGAACTGATTGACAGAACTAGGATTGCTTCTTCCAAAGGAAGAATGATTAAAGAAACATGCGACAGCACTCCTTAAACACGTACAAGCATGTTGCAAAGGAGAAGAGAATACAGTATTCAGATGATCAAAGAGATGAGAAGTAAATTTCAGTAAGCAAGATTCAGGTTTGACAGTATGAAAATCTTCCTAGCGTTCAAGATAATGAGTGAAGCACAGGGATAGCTTGCCCATGGAGACTATGGGAATTTCAATACTGAAGGTGTTAAAAGCAGAACCAGTGTGTCTGATAAGCACGACCCAGGTTTAAGAGAGGACATGGTCCCTTTCTGAAGCAAAACATGGATTAGATGTCCTCTCAAGGACGCTTCCATCCCTGTTTTCTATGCTTCTCCTTGTTCTTATATTTCAAACTTGCTCATGTCAACGTGTGTGTCCAGAAAACATAATTTAGTAAGAAGGCAGGTTTCTGTTTATTTTCACACAGCAATAACTTAGTTTCTAAATCAGTTTGCTTTGCAAGAAGTTTTGGGGTTTTTTTTCAGCTTTTAAAACCACTCAGGCTTTCAAAGTCTCCTTGTTGCTCAGGTCTTGCCTGCCAATTTTGGGCTCCTAAATTGAACCTAAAATTTGTGATGCCTTCTGAGACAGTCCTCTTCAGTGAGATTCATCTCAATTTTAGCCAATATGGTCCTAATATGGTCATACAGGCACCTGCTATAGTCTATGGGGACAGGAAAGGTGCTGTTAGAGGATTTATCCTATATCCAAAGTGTTACTTAAAAAGGTGAGCATCACTTCTCAGGCAAAATATGCATTTCCATCCAGAAACCTGTGTTTCCTATGTATAAGAGAGTTGGGGTTGTTCAGCCTGCAGAAGAAAAGGCTCCAGAGAGACTCTTATTGTGGCCTTTCAATACTTAAAGGGGGCTTACAAGAAAGATGGGGATAGGCTTTTTAGTAGGTCCTGTTGTGATAGGATAAGGGGTAATGGTTTTAAACTAAAAGAGGGAAGATTCAGACTGGATATAAGGAAGAAATTTTTTACGATGAGGGTGGTGAAACACTGGAACAGGTTGCCCAGAGAGGTGGGAGATGCCCCATCCCTGGAAACATTCACGGTCAGGTTGGATGGGGCTCTGAGCAACCTGATCTAGTTGAAGATGTCCCTGCTCATTGCAGATGACCTTTAAAGGTCCCTACCAACCCAAACCACTCTATGATTCTATGATTCTAAGTTCATTGAACTAATTTCATGACTTTTAACTTCATTCAGAGAAAGTGTACTGAAAAGTTGCATAATAATACAAGTCATACATAGTCTGTGATACCACTCACTGCTTCAGTATATGCTTCCACTTTTTCTGATTACATGAAATATGTAAATGTGCAAATTTGACTTTTTTCATAATTGTTACATTTTCATTCACTGTGAAATAAAATCATCCAATTTTATATGGAATCTAATCACAGAAAGTTGCTTTGATAAGTATGAAACTGATACTGAAAGATGCTCAGCTCCCCTGCCAGAATAGACTTTGCTGGGACTGATGGAGCTTTCTAGGTCTTTCTGAGTTACGTTCTCTTTAAAGCATTGACACTGATATCCCACCCTCAATACGAAGGATCTGTCTCTATTAAAACTATTTCCAAAGCAAGTAGTTGTTGCTGTGGCTGTTCAATGAGGAAAGCATATATGGCTCTACGGTTGATACATCTGTGGCGATAAATCCACCAGGGGCTGTGATCGGGGATCATAAGACACAGCCTCTGTAAAGCAGTATGAGTGGATCCTTATCCAATGTAAGGAGTTTAGCTCATATCTCAAGCTCTGATTCCTTAAACTGTTTTCCAGAGTTGTTCCTCCCTCTCTTACTGCAAAAAAGGAATTATGTAAAGAACACCCATCTCCTTCAGTGCATGTTTGCACTTTTGAGAGGCGTGCTGGAATTGCTCCTGCCCACTGTCCAGGCATGATTTCCATATTAGGACAGTCAAACACCAAATATAAGCAACTAAACCAAGTGTTGCTCCATTCTGGTGAAGAATTTCACTTTGATCTCAAAGTCACTGAGGAATTGAATTCGGTAGTGTCTCCAGATTTTACCAGCATCTCACACTCATATATATATTTCTTGTTCAGTCCAAATTCACAGTGAAGTCAAAGGGGATTTAATAAATCAGTTCTTTTCCTAGGAGAAAAAAGTATCCCTGGTTAATAAGATTCAGTATATTAGAGTTTTGCAGGAAAGCTCAGGGGATTTCTTCCCGACTAGAAATTAGTAATAGTGAAGAAGAAAGAACTTTAAGAAAAGTGGCATATATAGTGGAAAGTAATAAATATACCTTAAAATCTATTGCCCTTGAACAGACAAATCTGAAATGCAATAAGAAAGTATTTCTGTGCAGAAAGGCATCTTTGACAAAATTTTTGTATTAGTGTTGGACCATGAGAAATTATAATGCAGAAAAGATAGTAGGACGGAGGGAAAACACAATTTAATTCATTTGTCTTCCTAAGCATCATTCCATATATTACAAATAAAAAAGTACAGACCTCATATCTAAAAAACTCTCTGAAATAATCAACTGACAGTGAATAAATGTTATCTTTTCTCGTCTCAAAAGAATCTGATTTGATAGCCATCTACCATCTACTAATATCTTCTAATCAAAGTAAACCAATTATACAGTAGATGTAGTGCAATATTAACATAGGGCTTCATCCATTTAACTTATCCTTTTGCTCTCCATAGCTGCAGCAGGATCTCGCTGCTATTGGGCAAGACGAGCTTCTCTTGCAAATACCTTTCCAATTTTCTCTTTAAGCCTGTGGCTCCCTAGGGTGCACCTCAGGCTTGTTCAGGAAATGGGATTGAATTTCTGTCTGTGGCCAAGTTTTTCAGTGGTTGCTATTCTTCAGGATCTAAGCAGCTGGTTTTGTGTGCCGTAGGGAAGAGCTAAGTACTTATATACACAGTTGTTCTGATGGCTCCTATGATATAAAAGGCATAGCTGTATCTACTCTACTGAAGGAAGGAGGGCCACAGATAAATCCCTGGCCCCAAAATCATGTGAATGGACTGGATCATGTCTGCAGAATTTAAAGCTAGCTCTTTCTGTAGCGGATTAGTTTTGGAGGGAGGTGGCTGGAACAGTTCAGGACAGAGAGGGTGAGTGAGCTAGCAGTAGAACTGTGCAGACAATTAGGAGATATTTCTTAAATGTGCTCCCTGACGCTCTTTTCAGGATACTTATCAGGATAGTTGTGCTCTATGGCTATGTCTATACTAAAAAAAATAAACAATGCTGTGTTCCCAGGTTCAACCCACTCTTTAGTTGAACTGTTAGAATGGCCCTGGTACGATTTCATCCTGGGTCAACTGGTATTTCTCCAAAAAGGTCCAGTGCATTTTTTTTGGAGGTCACATGGTCTGGACACCATCCTTAATAAGCAGGCTGTATGTAGCTACCTTATTCTGAAGGTTAAGAAAATTTTATAGCATGGACCTGAGCCATTTCTTGCCTGTTGGCATGAATCCCAAAGAATAGTCCAGGGCAAATTTAATTTGCTAGTATGTAGCATATATACTAGCACGCATCAAAGTCCATGAAGGTCCTTCTCCAGCAGAAGGCTCTGCCATGCCCAGCTGCTGGTCATTTCCAACTGCTGAGGTGGCACAACCCTGTTTCCTGTGTTTGTGTTTAAGTGTTTGTGCAAGTACTTCGCTAATTCACTCCAGGCAAAAACACCTATTTGAACTGGGTAAACTAACCTTTCTGACTTTATCAGCAGTGAATTCTGGAGCTAAAGGGGAGGCAATTAACTGTCCTATAGTGCGTTATGATTTCAAATCTAAGTAATTTTTGCCCAAAACTCTCTCCTCTTTTTTTTTTTCTGCTCTGAGGTATCACTAGGCTATGTGTAGACCAACACTGTAACTGTTTCCATAGTAACAAAGACTTCAAAAGATGGAAAGAGCTGGAGAATTAAAAAAAAACATCAAGTTGTAAACAAAATAAAAATGAGTGGCAAAGACAATATCTGATGCTAAAGTCTAAAGGTTGTGTGGCTCCTTTGCAATGACCCAGGCTAATGTGAGAGTGATGTTATGTGTTCATCTCAAATTCACTAAAATATGCTCTTCCTAGCAGTCCATGTTACCATAGCATTTGTATTCACTGACTCTTTTCCTGACTTGTACGCCAGCTACAAGTTATTTAGTCTGATCTCTAACCAGATGCACACCCCTGGGTTGGTCATTTGGGTTTTTTTACACTAAATATCACAGGAATGGTTTTCAGGAAACCTGCATTCTGTTTTTGAATCTGCTACTGGCATATATTTTATGTTGTGTACCTGTTTGTGCCTTGGCTTTCCTACATGTACAAAGGGAAGTGTAACGCTTCTCCATTGTATACTGGTTTTGAGAGGAGGATGTTTCGAGATGAACAGTGTTGGCAATCTTTTATCTCGTTCAAGTCTGGTTTACATCAAAAACATATATAGTTAGCTGCAATATGCCTGATGCCTAAATATTGTAACATTCTGCAGCAGGTTTTTTTTAAGTTCTGTGAACTCTCGTACTTGTTTTGAAATATTTCAGAAGAAATGCTTAGCATTTTGCCTAAACTTGGTGCTAGAAATATCTAAACTAAGCAGCATTCTGTCTACATAATACATGTCAGAATGTTACTGCAAATGGTTTTAGGCTGTGTAGAGTGCAATACTCTAAAATTAGTAGATGTTCTTTAAAATATTATGCACTACATGTTGATGGCCAGTTGTGAAGATGAAAATGTTTTCTATTTGCGGGCCCAGAACTCCTTGGAGAGTATCACAGCCCCACGCAAAGGGGTGGAAGCTCTTGTGCCAGGAATCCGGCCACATTTCAGAGGAAATGAACTGGGGAAGGTTTGGCCCACCGGTTCTGGTAATTGCTTCTGCAGGCAACCCATCACTCAGCTTCAAAAGCTGTGGGAACTCCCACATTTGAAAAGCTCGTCGGACTCTCCAGCTGAGACCTCCCAGGCACATGCATTCATATCTCAGAATTAAAATATAATTTGTTTTGGCTAAACAGCCTCTAAATCTTTTCTTCCTCCAGATGGTAGCATTTGTGTAATTAAGCATTTGGCAATGTTGGCGTAAGTAACCATGTCCCTTTTGGAATATTTTCAAAACAAATACAGAGTAAATGTGGATAGGGTGATCCAAAGTCATTGTTTTTTTTGAGAAAGGGTTGTTTGTTTTCTGTTTTTTTTGTTGTTTTGTTTTGTTTTCAGGGTCCATGCTCCTCTAATGTGCAAAAACACAGCCCTCTGTGGTAGTTTCAATCAAGCCTGGCATTGGGGTTGATGAAGGATGATCATGTTATCGATTTTCTATATAGGGATGGCAAACTTTAGCAAAGGGAAAGATAATAAAAGAGCTTGGGGTGGGAAAGGTGTATCTAAATTTAACCTGGCTAATCCAGTTCTGCAGTGATCACCCAGCTAAGGCCAGGAGATCGAGTTAGATCTGTTGACTTGTCACTATAGGTAGGCTGTATGTATGTACACTGGGAGTGAAACACAACTGGTAACAGGCTTTTCTCGTATCCCCAAGGGCTAGCATTTCATGCCCATTGGTATAAATGACAGCAGAAGTCACTGGGAGACCTAACTCCAACTTTATATTGATAAAACTTTAGTAAAGTTTGCTAAAGATTTATCAATATAAAGTTGGAGTCAGATCCTCACAGATGCCAAAGGAAAGAATAGTCAGATAATAGGTACCTTACGGATTTCATGAACTCTGAAACATAAGTAAAGTTGTTGACACTAGATGTCTAGCATATCTCAGCCCACACTAGACAGAGAAAGTTATTTCCTATGTCTCTTAGAATGAGAAAACTGTACAATATCAAGGCTGTCTGTGTAATGACTGCTGGCATGTTGCGACTTCCAAATGACTATTACTGTAATTTAGTTATTAGATTATTTTAAATGTATTCTGAGATGGGCTGTCTGGTTAGGATAAAGTTAGATGTCTTACAGACCAGAATCCACACTGGCTTTAAATAGGTTTTGTAGGAAGGCAAGGAGGGACAGGAGAAAGGTGTCAGCATGAAGAGCAGGAGGGAGAAATTTGAGAACTGAGTTTCACAGAACATTCAGCTTCACATGGTTTTAAATACTGGTGGTCTCCCTCAGGAATGGTGTTCACCATCTCTTAGTCAGGAATGTGTAAGGTTTGTATGAGGAAAAAAAATTTGTGCTCCAGTTTTTTGTCCTTTATCTGAATAGAGCCCAGATTCCTGATGTCCAGTTTGGATTGAAAAGCTCATATTTTCTTCACACCACTAACTAGTTCTGAGTGTTTTACGAAGCAGTGCTTTGCGGTTTTTATGTGTGTTTTTGTTTTCTTTTTTTATGATAATTTTTTTCACTTACATCAGAACTCAGTCACCTCACTGCCTCACAAGCTTCTGTTAGATCTGAAGGCCTCCCACCTGCCCGCGCAGAAATATGAGGTTTGGGGACTTGTACAGAAGCTGAGCCTGCTTAATCTGACTCTATAAACACTCAAACTTCAGTGTGTTTGGTATTTTACTCCAGCTTTGAGGGCTGTAGTTTTATCCTGCTTTAATATGAATCAGCTTTGAACTTACAGGAGACTTCAGTCTTTTAGGTTCAAAAAACATTGAATCAATTTTGGTTTGATTTTTATTGTTCCAGTGTCATAAGTCTGTATTGAGCCCTAAGTGAATAGAGGGGGAGGAAGGGAAACAATAAAACAGTAATTGCTGTGTCTTTTGACCCAAACAGTGAATAACTGATCCCAGGAAAATTTTAGTTCAGCTCCTTGGACAAAGATAGTTAGATAAACTGAAGATAGAAAGACAGTTTGAACAGAGTCTGAAAAGCTTTTCAGGCTTATTTTTCATCTTAATTAACTTATTATTGAAGTCTCAAGAGCCTTATGAATTTTCCCTCACATAAAATGGAAAAAGGATAAATGAGACAAAACCTCTGGCTTTGAAGTTCGTGAAGGAGACAGTATAGTTGGAAAATTGCAAAAATTGGTTTAGTTTTGGCCAAATTTTTTTCCATTACCCCATAACTGCAATCACTTTTTGGTGAGGGTTGTTACCGGTATGGCTCTCCATCAAGGGCAGGAAGGCAGCTGTACACGTCCTTTCTAGTTACTTTCTCCTCCTGCCCAGAGGCTCTGTTTTACAGGAGGAGAGCGTTGAGGTGAATGTACAGTGTGTCTGACATAAATCATAGTCTATTTGACACTGAGTTTGATATCTGAAGTATAAAAGCCATTTGCAGGAAATAATGGCGGTTTCTGCATTTCTGGTTGGTGAAAACAATTAACTTCGTGCCTCTGAACATATCATTAGCTGGATCTCATTTTAAAGGGCTAAATATTGTGAATATTTACAGGGTCTATTTACAGATCAGCCATTAACCTCAGTACTTGTGCCTGCTTTGAAAAAAAATCCCATTATTGCATCCTAGAGTGAAATAAACAAGAGTGCACCAAATCTTTGATGCATTATGTAGCATGAGAAGTATTTTTCCTTGACAGTTAAAATCTCCATGCGCTGTCTGAATGCCTGAGAGGATTGCCTCACTGTTAGCACACATGGACAGCTATGCCACTATAGCTCTTGGAAATAAACATGTCACTTGATAGAACAAAACAAGGCAAAAATATTTTTTCTTCCTGGCTGTCCTGGATCGTCTGTGACATTTTACAAAATTCCTATCATTATGGTATTCTGGCAGATGGCCTGTCTCTGAGATCCCCTCATCACTGTACATCTGTGGGAAAGGCAGTAGTAAAGTGAGGTGAGATCTGCATCGTGTTGCTTAGGAGAAGATCCTACAGATCAAGTTGGTTACACATTTTTTTTCTGCAAAGGGGGATCTATAAAAGAATAAAACTGTTCTCTCTTGTACTGTTTAACAGGGGTCGCACAGTGTCCTGGTTTCAGCTGAGACAGAGTTTATTTTCTTCCTCGTAGCTGGTATAGTGCTGTGTTTTGGATTTAGTATGAGAATAATGTTGATAACACACTGATGTTTTAGTTGTTGCTAAGTAGTGCTTACACTAAGTCAAGGACTTGCCATTCTCCCATGCTCTACTGACTGAGAAGGCTGGAGATGCACAAGAAGCTGGGAGAGGGCACAGCCAGGACAGCTGACCCAAACTGGGCAAAGGGAGGTTCCATGCCATATGACGTCATGCTCAGTATTGTCTGAGCACTGCTTGGGGACTGGCTGGGCATCAGTTATCAGGTGCTGAGTAATTGCATCATGCATCACTTGCTTTGTATAGTCTTTCTTTAATAATAATAATAGTAATATTATTATTATTATTATTATTATTATTATTATTATTATTATTATTATTATTATTGCTACTACTACTACTACTACTACTACTACTATTTTATTTTATTTCAATTATTAAACTGTTCTTATCTCAAAGCACAAAGGCTTTTTTCACTTTTACTCTTCCGATTCTCTCCCCCATCCTACCGTGGGGGAAGTGAGCGGGCGGCTGTGTGGTGCTCAGTTGCCAGCTGGGTTTAAACCACAACACAGAGCCACAGAGATACTGCACCAAGGATCTTGTCCAACACAGTCTTAGGGGATGATGCAGTGGGGCAGACCAGGTCCTTGCACTTTGGAGTTCTCCCTGCTGTCATCCTCCTAGAATATTTTCCGTGCTTGTGTTTGTGACTGCCTAATTTAAAAGAGCTGTCTGTAGCACATTTATCTTCAAAATAAAGGATATTTTATAATTCCCCAAATTATAGTGCACCCGATGCCTGTCCCCCCTCTCATTAATGATGTCCGTGAGTACCTTGGCAGGGCTTTCCACCAGGTTCCCTGCCTCAATTCTGCTTTCTGGCCTCGAGCGATTCTGTTTTGAAGAGCTGCACCAAGAGAGCTTTTAATGCTGCCCTGCTTCCCTTGTTTTATTTTCTCCTGAATTTAGGTCAGTGCTACAACTCTGTCCTTAAACTCATCTTGCCCCCACATATATTTCATAACCAGACTACAGACCTTATGATTCTTTCTTGCCTGTTTTTTCTTCAATTAATTTTTATTTGGAAGGCAATAACAGGAGTTTGGCAGTTGGAGCTATTTCTTAAATGCCCTTGTGTCACACTAACTAGCTGACATTTGTTTTGTAATCTGTGATGATTTTATTGCATGTATTTCCAAGAAGATCATATTGTCATAATCAAATTGTGCCATCAGATTTTTTCTTTTCCAGTCTCTAGAATTGGGTAAGATTGGGACATGAATGTGAAGGAAGGGGATTATATGAATGTCTTCATGTGCAAGTCCTCGGGCAGTGTTCAGGGAGGAGAAAGATTGATTGTTGCTCTCTGTGAGGTTTGGTCCTATATCTTGGTTGCCTTACGGCTACCTTTTTCAAACCTCCCACCCAAGCCAGGAGGGCAAAATACAAACCTGGAGTTTTGTTCTGGGCTCATTTGTTATGGTATCTGGGTTATGCACCTTTGAAGAATTTTTCTTTCTCAGTTCAACTTTTTGACATTGGTTATGTTTTCTATTGCTGTTAGTCAGGCTTTTTGTGAGGTTCCTCCGTCTTTTATGTGCCCTTTAATGATTGTATATGGCATTTTTCTATTTGGGAAGCATGAAATATTCAGGTTGATGTTGCATTTGTTATCCACGGTTTGTCTACGGAATAGAACTGTGAGAGCAAAAAGCTGAGAATTAAACGATTCTGTGACCTTCCCTCTTCTTCCTTGGTCATTTACTTTCTGCAATGATAAGCAATTTGGGGGCTAAAAGCACAGCATGTTCAGGTGGAAGGTTTGAGTTTAAATCGAAGACTTGTAATATTTATAGCAACAAACAAATAAACAAATCTCAGAGAGAAAACCTTGGCCCTCAGGAATCTGTCATATCTCAGGCTGTAAACCTCATACAAGCTTCTCGTATCTTGCAGAAAATAAGATACTACAGTAACTCAAGTGTGCTACATTGGGCAAATATCTGCGTAAGCTGTATTCTACAGTGAATGTGAGAGTGCTGGAGGAAAGAAAAGGTAGCTTTTCTGTAGTTTTGCAGAGCCATTTTGGCCTTAGATACTTCCTTTTTTCTGACTCCCATTTGGCTTCATCAGAAGTTGGATGAACATGTGTTAGTAAAATTGTGCCTTCTGGTCTGTATTTGTCAAACTCGGTTACTAAATCAAACTTCTACATTCGTATTTGCGTGTTTCTTACATAAAGGGTCTGCTACATGAAGATGCTGATAATTGTCTTTCTCCTATTTACTTCTGCAGCTTGTTGGGTTGTTAAAGCTGAGTTGTTGAACTACAAGAAAGATCAGGTTATGAGCTAGCAGCAGGCTGTACATCAGCCCCAACCCCTCCAAGACTATCATGTCATTCTCAATGTCTCCCACGAGTAGAATTGCATTTATGGACTTGTCTGAGGTTCAAGTTGTGAGGCTACAAATGTTTCCGTTCAGATGTCCCTAGGCTTGCCTGTGGATGTCATCTTCCTCTCTGCAGGGATTCAGTCTACTTCAGTGATATATAACCTGATGGAGGCTATTGCATGGGGGAAGGGAACAGCCCCATCCAAGAAAAAGCTGTCAATTGCGTCCTCTCTGGGGAGCTATCTAAAGACAGCCATGATCGTTATTCTCCTGCTGTAATTCCTTTCTATTTTATTTCACTTCCTTCCCTCACTTTCCCACAAAATACTGCAGAGAGACAATGCTTCAGCTATCAATTCCTTTTTGCTCATGTTAATGACACCGATCCTTCCTCAGGTGACTCCGTATTAGAGTCGTTAATCAAATGTCATGGCCTACGAGCATACGGTCTCTGTTCATTGCCAGGAAGCAGTAATTGGCAGCAAGGTAGCAGTAGTACACCCTGGAGAGAAATTTTTCTTAAAAGTGAAAATGCCGCTCTCCCCTCCCATGATCAGAATCACTGGAGTGCGTATGTGCAACTGTATATAGCCTTTCCTTACAGCAGCCATCCCATTTGTAATCCTCTCTTGGCTATAATGCTACAGTAGCTTGGATTGCAATGTACCGTTTTTAGTACTTATCACATAGCAGCAGACAGCTGGGTTTTTACATTACAAAATAGCCAGCACTACAGCAGTGGCTTAGATGACAGTGAGGTACTGTCCATAATGTATGATCTTGAGCAATGTCTAGTAGCCAGAGTAAAAATCAATCTGACGTCTCAAAAGACTAAATGCAGCTGAACGGGCTTGTCAAAATGGGCTATAACAACTGAAGCATGCAGCAGAACCAGGAAAAGAGAAGATACGTTTGCTCTCAGGCACGCTTAATTATCTGGGTTACAGATTACTTCTAGGTTTTAGAGGATAACGTCACAACAAAAGCTGAGGTTGTACTGCAAAATGGGGTGCTTAGGCTGTCTCTCTTGAGAGTTACTCTCTAGGTAGCTCCATTAGCTTTATCCCAGGACAGATAATGACCACTGCACATAGTCCCATATTCAGTACTTGACCAGTGCGCTCTTCATTGTTCATTCACTATTAGTAGTAGCTTCGGTGAACAATTTTATTTTGCGTGTATATTTTGGGAATGACTGTTTGTACAAATATGTGGTTTTGTTTATCAAAACCAATGGAAGTATAAGCTCTCTCCTTAAGGATGACTTGCTTTATTGCTTTTCAGTGTTAGCCACCCAGTTAAAGAGACTAAAACAATGTGGCTTGTCATTCTTATTTAAACAAAGAAGTTAAATCATTATGGCTCAGAAATTCTTGAACAACTCAAACAGGAGAGATTCTGTCTGAATCAGTCAAAGCAGAGAAGAATCTAAATCTCCTACACTGCAGGTGGACCTCCTAAACTCAAAACTGTAAGTCAAGCACATTATATAATCACATAAGTTTTACCAGTCCAGAGAGAAAGGAAGATTATGATCTATTGTCCATGATGAGGGATTGCACTTAGCCTTCCCTGCTTTGGGCAGAGCTGAGCCTTGAAGCACCATCTCTGAGGGAGCTGCACATCTACAGGGAGGCCTGATGTTAGCTTGAGTAGATCTCATTCACTTAGAAATATGATGGCTCATGTTTTCTTCTTATGAAGATTGAATCTCAGAACCGTACAACTGTTCAGAAATCAAAATACTACCCTCCCCTCAGGCTAACCTCAAAATCAAATTTGCTCAAAGACTTCCCATTTCCTCTTGTAGCTAGCACAACTCACAAGCATTGCCACTTGCCTTGTGCAACTTGGCAGCAGTTGCTGGAAGTGGTGAAGAGAAGCTTGGCTGGGTTAATGCCAACCTGCTGTTGCAGGCTCTTCGTTAATGTACACAAACCAAGGGGAAGGCTGCTAAGATGTGAATAAACTCATTTGACTACCTGCAGAGAAACTGCAGTGGGAGCTCAGGGAGGAAGGGTTGGCGGCAGGATTTATTGCAGAAGCACAGTACGAAGTAGGTTCTGAGAGAAGGCAAAAATTTGGAGGCAGCACGAGTTGAACAGCCTGAATTGAGGTGAAGCTAGGCACTGCAGTGGAGGATAAAGATTCCCAATAAACTTGCTTAGTCTAGAATCTGCTTAGAGGACACAGTGTGAATGCATTCGGTGATACGCCAGGTATTTACTATTAAAACATTGATATTCCTTATGTAGGGGGACACAGAATGAATTGTCTAATTTAGAGAATGGTTTTCTGGAACCCAAACTGAATTTTTCATTATGTTGAGTTCAGCTTTGCTAAGCTCACAAGTCCTAGAAGATCTTTGTTGTGCATTGAGTATGATCTAAGATACAGGGTGGGAACTGGGGACAAGGCAAATTTAAATTGGAGATTAGTGTAGATTTCTGTAAGACAAAAGTCTGGAGTGTTGCACAGCTGCAGCTACAGACAGCTGCAGTGAACTGTGGAGAGAAAAATCCATTCTCTGGAATCAAATTCCAATGGGACCTAATCGAAAGCCTATCACAGCGAGCATGAGCCTTGTTATCAATTTCAGTATACTTTGGATCAAGCTTTTAATCCCTTGGCATATCTCTCAAATCAGAATATCTAATGGGTTTAGGTTGTGCTGAACTCAGAGTTTGCATTTGGTGCCGGGTGGTAACTGTTTCTCAGTATTGCTTTTTTCATATGTAAATAGGTCTCATTTGTAAGATGTTCATCTCTGGAAGCTTTAGCCAGCTGCCTTCAAATGTACGCATTTCTTCTAAACTTTTCTGCACGTGTAGCTAGAGAATACAAATCTGAAGAGTGCAAAAGAAACATCTTAAAATGTTTTTTCTCACTCTTAAAAGGCTGCAGAATTCTTCTTCACAGACCAAACTCATGCATAAGTACAACTTATGTCACCATATTAATGCACTCAATGTGGGACTTCTTTTTTTTCTTCTTTGTTTTTTCTTGGTGTTTCGTATATTGTTTTGTTGCATTTGGAGGATCAAGGAAATATACAATAACAAAAATATACCATGAGAGAAAGAAGAAAAGGAAGCAAAAATTCAGAGAATAACTGGTTTAACACATCTTGTCCATCCTTTGTTCATTGGGAAGAGCAAAGGGACCAAAAAGGGCCTGCACAACACCTCTGTAATTTTCTGGCTTAGGTTTCTCCCGGTCCTCCAATGGTCCCACTCGAAACCCCATTGAAATCAGCAATACTCCCCTACCAACTTCAGAAGTTCATGTTTTAGACCCCATAAGCCTATAGCTATCTAGGAAGGCGGGGCACTTGGTGGTGAAGAATTTTATTTCTCAAAGGGCAAGGGGGACCTTGAGTCATTTGTAACAGATGGGTCAGAGTTACCTGCCCTGGCTCCCTGCTCCCTTGGAGGTGGCCCGTGCAGCAAAGTCTGCATGGGGGCCTGTGACCAGCCCTCAGCTCCTAGCAGCAATGGAGGAAGCATGAGTGTTTGGTCTGATGGGAGCACTTTGCTGGCTTATCAAGAACAAGTGCTGTGGGTGGAAATTGCAACAGCAAGACACCTATCTGCTTGTTCATCTTTTGTCCAAGAGGAAGTAATGACTAATCAGATGACTGTAACCTTCACATCTTCCTCCTTTTCACGATCAGTAAAGCAGCAGTGATCTTGAGTGGGATTTTCCAGTGAGAAATATATATAACACACTGTGTCGCACTTAATCCACAGTAAATCCTGTGGTTTTGCAGCACATTGTACCATTGATACCCTGCTCAAATGGCAAATCCAGGCAACTCTTCATGATGCCTGGATGCTGGAGGACAAGCAACTGTTCAGGGTGTACACAGTAAGCCTGTTATATTCCTCAGGCACCTGTCTGATTGTATGTGTCCTGGACAGCTGATCTCCAAAGGTGCCTTAGAAACCTTGGGGGGGTCTCCAGTGAACAGCAGCTCCGTCAGATTTACAAAGCCGGGACCTTTTGGGCTGCTGATCATAATGGAAGAATCTACATCATCACGTGCTGTTCCCACAAAACATGAGTGAACTGGGAGAAACCTAGGTGAGCAGTCTTATGGTTACAGGGGTGGGAAAAGCAGGGATGGTGGCGCTGGCTAAGATGTGTCCAAAGCCCCAGATGTGGATGGTGTAGGACCGAGCAGCTAGGCGGTGGGTGAGGCGGCACCTGGGAAGCTGGGGTCCCAGGTGCGTCCATTCATCTCTGTTAACTGCAGCTCCATCAGAGGAAAGGACAAACCCGAAGTGCTTATCTCTGTGGGGGGAAAAAGCCATAAAATGTTAGACTTGTTTCATCACAGCCATTTTGTTCATGTGGTCCTGTCAATATGACCATAATTGTAAGAGTCTTGTAAGTACTTCAGGAGCTGTAGTTTCACTAATTTGAAGTGCAGAAGTGCTTAGATACTTGCCAAGGTATCTCAATGGGAGGGATTTCTTTTAAACTTAACAGGGTAAATGCTTTTGTCTCCTGTAACATGATTGCCCCAGATCATAGACTGAAGACATCTATATAGCTCACTAACAAAGAGTGCTACAAGCAAGGCAGTAAATTTGCATGTTAGGCTACATTGCTGAAAGGACCTTTTTTTGATACATGGAAAGGTGTTGCAGAGTAGAATAAAGATGACTCTACAGTTTTTACCTGAAGGTCTGAAGTGTTCTGAAATTTCCATCAAGAGTTTTGTTGTCAGAAAAGGCAGTCTTAACCAAATAGGTGCAAATTTTATTTTGATATCTAATAGACCATCAGGTTTTGTATTTTTCAATATTCTATACTGTATTTTTATTGCAGTGAATGTCAGTTGCTACTTAAAACCTTTTTATTTTTCCTATTCAAGCTGCAAAGCAGTACTTTGATGCTAAGGTCAAAATAGTCTAACTATTTAGTGATGGCTGTAGAGCAAAACAAGCTCACCTGATATTGGTACCTTGAAATAGAATAGAATGAAATGGTGACGCAGACTTAATGTTCCAAAGAGACTGTTCTCCAAAATTACGTTTTCAAGAATTCAACTTTATGGAAAATTTGGGGGGTGGGGAGAGGTGTGGAGGGGGAAACCCAAAAAACCACCACCTTCATTTTTGGTTTTGTTTAGAACAAAATGAAATTCTGCAACATGAGAATTTCAGGTTTTAAGGGCTATGATGCTATGCTTTCATGCTACTTGTGCCATGCTGCTGTCTTTACAAAGCAATAGGAGCACATTCATAACATAAACTTGAAGAACTGCCTTATGACTCTCTTATGCTTATAATCAGCAGCACATGAACTACCTCTGTGGGACTGCATCGTGGGAAGGGTACTAAATGAAAGCTGGTTTTGTGCCAGGTAATTTTGGTGAGAATTAAGCAGAGGAGGAATTTGAGGCTGCTCTTATATGGGTCGTTGCCTCTCACCTTACCTGACAAAAGTCAAACAAAATCCAAAACACTCAAACATTGCGATTTCCCCGAGGTAGTACGTGGATAAGTTTTAACTACTCCCCCCTCTGCTCTCTATACTTGATAATCATTATCACGTAATAATATGCCATATAAATTTATTTAGCAATTGTTATTAACAAATGCTGCAATAATTCTAATAGTATTGTCATTGTATTGCTATTAGAAGTAGTAACTGTAGTCACGATACATCTCTAATAGATCATGACTGTCTTGGCTGGCACATCAGTAGGCTGGAGCTGATCAGCTGCTGGTATTTACTTGCATCATGCTCGCCAAATGCCATATCTCTTAGAAGGTGGAGATGCCACAGTTATTTACACATACAGATGAAATCGCTTACTAACAAGCAGTAGATAGATACTATTGCCAGGCGTTTGGGAACAAACCAGGCAGCCAGCAATGTGTTGCCCTCTGCACTCTTGCCCGGTGATCCGGGCCTGACCTGGCCAGGGCTCTTCTTGAGCCACGCATGAAACCAGGCGTTACATGACCCAAACACAAGCCAAAACACTTACCTGTTTCTGCGTTAACTAGAAATTTCCACCGCAGCTGTGTGCAGTGTTAGCCCGCACCAGCAGGTGGGGCGGTTACAGTGCTTTTTCAGTCCACTCTGCAATAATCTCGTTATTCATGGAGTGTGTTTTCCCCTGCAGAGCTCTGAAGCTTATTTTTCATTAGGAATCAGCTTTTTGTGGTTAATGGTATTATTGGCTTTTGCCTGGCTTAATTCAGCAATCATTGCTGATGTATGAGTGTTTGAGGCACCATTTTTCAGGGCAGTGTCCCAGGGGCTACCTCCTAACAGCGTTTTGTGAAACAACACAGAGAGGTGGCCCATAGCAATAGCGGTGAAAAAATACTTCATTTCTGTTTAGTGAGCTAGGTAATATTCATAACAAGCTCCCCACCATTATTCCTGTTTACAAGCCTGAGATATGTACCAGATTCAAAACTTCAGTTTTTTGTGCGAGATTTCAGTGAGAAGGCACAGATTCTAGATAAACTGTAGCGATAACATTTTTATATGCAAAGTAGTGCAGTCCTCTATTATTTGGCTTTGCAAAAAAGATGGTCTGTACACACAAGTGTTTTTTTTCTTGCAGTTAGGTCATAAATTAAGGATCTGTTTTTTTATGTCCATAAGAAATCACATATGTCAATCTGTTGTTGCAACTACACATTTTATTCCAAGTACCCTGTTATTTATCTTAACAGAAGAAAGTCTGTAGAATCCAAATAGACTGGTTTTCTAAGGTTAGTTATGACTTCTCTTTGGAAAAAGGTAGTTTCTCAAAATTTAAACTTCTTCCAGGAAGCAATGTGCTTTCACTTTTTTATTTATTTTATGAGGGGAAGGGGAAGTTTCTTCAGACCAGATGATACTTCCAGGGTGAAAGTCAATAGCCAGAGCAGCAATGACCTGGGATACTGGAAACTTAAGTTCAAGGTCATTCTGCTTGATTGAGGACTTGGATGTGAAACTCCAATATCTTTTACCTATTCAAGGCAGGGGTTCTTACATCCTGACTAACGATCCTATGGCATGTATAAAATTTGTGAGCTAACTTCAGTGACATACTCACTTCTGATGTAAGTATTCTTGCCGATTTACATTTGACTCAACATTGAAAAATGTCTGCAAAATAACACTGTGAGGTGTCAGTTTATCAATATGCAAGTGAGCAAGAAGGGTTCCCCTCTCCAGCATGTGCTGTTCTTCATACAAGCTTGCTATGTCATCCGTCTTCCATCAAATGTCCCATACCTGAAAACTTGCAAATTGGCTGTTTTGTTAGGAGAAAAATGCAGAAACTGTGATTCAGCTCCCTCAGTCTCTTCATGTAGCAGTTTTCTATTAAAGCTTCTTGGCTGAACTCTTTCTTTCATTTAATGTTCCTGCCAGGATCTCCCAAAATATACTTGGCCTTTCAACAGGGACAGGGATACAAAGCAGGGAAGTTTAGTCCAACTGTTAAGCTGGACCTGTAGAAAAAAATAGGAACATGAAGCACTTGAAGAACAACTGCAGAAAGAGAAGAAAAAACACCTTGAAGAAGGCATTTCTGTGTTGAGTGATGTGACAGCTTCTGTCTCCTTCAATGCAGTTGGAGCTACAGCTGCTCAATACAAATGGAAAAGAAGCTCAAAGTAACTCAAATAGGATCCCATAGAAAGCACAAATAAAAATCACATCCACTTCAGAGGAAAAATGAATTCTGTAACCCTGTTTAGCTTTTGAATCTGCAGACTCTGTTTCAGACATGAGGAAGTGTTTGTATACCTTCCAGCTTTTCTAAGTTTTTTTTTAAAAAAAAGCATTGTCCGTAATACTTGTTTCTCCTGTGTCTTTAGACCATGACAGCCACAGCAAAATTCCATTTGTATAATCCTGTATGGAATTATTAGTTTATTTTAACATTTGATCAGAGGAGGACAATATATGACCCCACCAAGAATATCAGAATACCTTTAAAAAATCATGTCATTTGTTGATGGTGGTCAGCAAAGACTAGAGAATACTTTTATCTTATGATGTGATCAAAATTAAGACTCTGTTACAGACACAAATCTAAAACATGTAAAAAACTTTTTACTAAGGCCTCAGATGTTCATGGTCTAGGATTAATGTTCTGTATGAAAACAGTACAAAAATCTCTTTAGAAACATGATACAGCTTAAACCACTAAGCACCTTTGAGTGAAGCAGTGCTGTATGATGGGGATAAAGAACTGGGAATCAATTTACCATACACAGTGGTTTTTCACCATTCATTTCATTTGGTAGCTCTGAAAGGCAAACAGTTGTCATAGAAACAGTAAAATAAGAAATCCATTTGTTGGGACAGGATGATGTGCTTCCTTTGAAAATGCAAATAAAGGTTCACTAGATAGATTTTTGTCAAGTGTGTATCCTGCCAGAACTTTTAGTTTGGAATAATATGCTTCTGGTTGTGTTTGTTTCATTTAAATGGCTAATCCTTTCCGTGCTGGTTGGACTTTCACAGCACGCTGTTCTAGTTCCTGTGATTTCATATTGCAACTTGTAATCTTAGACATTTCAGACCATATCTTCCATCCTACATCCCCACACAGGAGCTTTTCAAAATTTGCCTGGAAACAAACATGTCAGGAACTCTCAGGATTCATTTTCCTACTATGTTCTCATCTCCTTTATTAGTGCCATTGTGCAAATCGAAGGCACAGACTGCAATCAGGCTTTGCAAGCTTTTAAGCTTTTAGTCCTCTGACTGTTTAAAGGGCTAACAGTTGCATAAGTTGCTGTTTCAAGCATCACAGTCTTTGGCCCTGTGTAGTATACTATGAAATAAATGGCTTAGGGGTGCATGGGAAGGACACAAAAATGTAAACTGCATCACTTTAACACAAGACAAAAGCTGGGAGCCTGAAATCTGGGTTTAGAAGTGAAATTTTTTCTAGCCTCTGGAAGGAGTAGAGCTAAAGGTACAGACTCACTGCAATGACAGCAGTAGCATATACACCTCCAACCTTTCTTTAAACTATCTCGATTTTCAGTACCAGTGTCATTGCTGGAGCTCAGTGCAGTCTGATCTACTTTGCCTTTTTGACAAGAGTTCTGCTTCCCTTGTCAGACTGTTACTGGTACGCAGGCCAGCTAGTGCAAAGCAAATCAGACCTTCACAAGATGTACTGAAGAAGCCAGTTCAGGCCTCTCAGAACACCTCAAAATATGTTTGAGCCAGCACATGCTGTAGTCACACATTGACTGTCAAATCACATCATGAAATAGTATAGGTACTTTCTTGGAAAAGATTAACATGATGTTGGTACCCTGAAAAACGAGGAACCCCAGAAAAGTAATTTTTAAAAAGGATAACTAGGATAAAATATGTAAATGTCTGCATCTCTTTTTCTGAACGGAAGCAGAACCCAAGAAGCAAGACTTCAGACACAAGCTCCCAGCACACATTACGCACGCACAGCACGCATCGTGCCCTTCAGTTTCACTGAGCTCCTGTGACCTCCAGTCTTCTCACTGTCCGTGGCCAATACATTCACATATGGCACAGTGCATCAGTATAGTTATAATACTGCATGTTTGAAAATGAAACATACATAAAATGTCCAGTTGTGTTTTCCGCACGTTTCAAGCAATGGAGAAGAACCGAACTAAGACTTTGAAAGTACATAACTGTTTTAGGACTTTTGGTTCTGTTTCCCCGGTTCCGAATACAGACAAATGTTTCGTTTGTCCTTGCTGAAAAGTCAAAATTGAGTCTGTAGTCACTTGAAAAATCACAGTCCTGGCTCCAGCCTGCATGCATGCTGCACGGATGAATGCTGGGATGTGAGAAAACCTTACCTGACTGAACAAGTGGTTTTGAATTGGTGAATTTAGGGCCACTTATAAGACATTGAAGGTAAAGTGTTTGACAGAGGTCTTGAAGAGAAAAGAGAGCTTCTGACTGAAAGAAGTCAGTCAGGCTTTTACCACTGATTTAAGGACTTGGAATTTCACACTAAAATGTTCCTCAAACTATGGGAGCTGCATTTTGAAAAAAAAATAACATAAGCCTTTCATTTGAAAAGTAAAATATTTTACCTTCCTGCCAAGCTCTATTTCTGACAGTCTTGCAGCATTATATATATATCATATAGACAGGAAAAGATAAGTAAATTTAGTAAGTCTGCTTAAAAAGCTATAATTCCTTGATATGTAGAGTAATAATAAAACCTTGAGAGAGTTTCATATTGCTATTTTATGCCCAGTGACTAACATAAAGGAAATGATTACCATTCCTTTAACTTCAAGTGGAGAACCTCAGCAAAAAATATTCATTCATCCAGTTTTACAAATGCAGATGTCGTGTATCCAAATGTATCCGAAGTGTGTCTTGAAGCAAGTATTTGCATCATTTTTTCATTAGTTTTCCTAGAGCTCTCAATTTTAGAGGCAAGTTACAGCGACATGGCTTCTTCACTTTAGAGTGGAATGTGAAAATAGGCACACAGGGAGGAACGGATGGGTTTGAAGTGGATAAACAAAAATTTGTGTGCTTTTTCCCAGTATCCAACTGCGCATCTTCTCAAGTTTTAAAATGTTCAAAATGTGGTTTTTTTCTCTGCTGTTGGTCTCTACATGGCTGTGGTTCTTGGTATGGTCTGGCCAAGACTAGAGGCAGTACTGACATGACATAGTAAGAGCCGTCCTCCTGAGACTTCTTCCCCAAGCAGAACCACAACATTCTCAAAGACTTCTTAAGAAACTTGCTATTGAGAGGATTTCATTCCAGCATTTTAGATGAAGAAAATTTGAATACAAGTTGCATGTCAAGGTTTTCTTTTTAATATTTAAAACTATAAATCTTCTAAAGTTCACTTCTTATTGGTGTACCAATACACTTTCATGAGAACTACCCCACAGTGAAAATATTTCTGTTACTAGGGGGACAATGCAAATGGTAATGTTTCCTTTGAAAATATCTTGATTCAGGGATACCTAAGGATTAAAAAAGCATACATATGTATAAAAGCTGGAAAATAAAGATAGCTCAATTATTTACTATGTTAACAACAGAGAACAGGCAGGTGTAGAGAGATAGAGGGGACAGTGAGCCAGGGGACAGCAAAACCATATCGCTCCAGGTAAGCATCTGGCCTTTGGCATATTACTGATAAACTCTTCTACATCTGTCTTGTGGGAGAACATTGAGACAAAATGCATGTTTCCATTCTCCATTTAATATTTTAGTGAGTGACTGTCTGAGAGGGGTTTTTGTGTTTGGGGTTTTTTTTTACATTCAACAACTGCAAATATTATTTGAATTTGGAGAATGCTTAGGGGAAGGGCAGTTGACAAATTTTAATCAAGAAACCACTTGCATAACGAAGAAAACAATGGAGCAACTGGAGGGAGGCAACACCATCTGGAGAAAAAGATTGATAGCTTATTGAGAAGCCAAGGGTCTGTGAAAAAGAGATGTCTCTGGGCTACATGATTAACTTGGTATTTTATTTCTTTATGGTGTGTGGGTTGTGGGTTAGTTCAGAGACCAATGAAACTCATGCAATACTCTCTGAAGGCTGGGAGGAGAGATGCACACAGCTTAAAACAAAGCTGGGACGTTTTCTTTATTTCCATTTCCTGGAAACCAGTTTCTTTATCCGAATTTCCTGGAAACAGAGTCAACTGAAATAACTCACTTTGTTTAAAGTTTTCATCGTCTGCATAATTTGACATCTCTCCTGGGTTTGCTGCTTCCAAACGATGCCATGATTTGGCAAATGTCACAGCTGCTCTTCATATTTGTCATAGCCTAGTGACCTGTAACAGCAAGAGGAGACCAAAAAGTAATGATTAGGCTATTCCAAAGCATTTAGTTCTTCAGTATAAGTCCAGATTACTATTCTTTATGTCCCTACTCAAGTGATTTTCTCATGTTGGTCATCATTTTAATGGGCTGCACTATGCTCTGTGAAACATTTTCATGACACAAGAACTTTGCTTCAATAGTTACGGGGAAGAGGGGAGCTGGTGCCATCCAATTATCATTTGGATGTTTCTTTCTCCTTTTCATTAACCTAGAATAGATACTTGCAAGAATAAAATACTATGCGAGAGAGATACCTAATTCTCATCAAAAGTAATCTAGTCTTTCCGTGAACCCAATAAGGACGTTTTTACGAAATAACGTTAATGGTTGGCTTTCTGAGTATTTTCTCTCTGCTATTTTTCTGAAGTGACTTTTGTGAACTGTGTTAAATAACCACTTTTTTTTCTTTCATATCTTGATTTCTCCATTGACTTTTTGCTTTTGAGATTTGAAATGCTACATTTGTCACACAACTGCATCTCCCATGGTGAAATATGAAAAACTCATTCTGTGGCTGTAGTGCTGGTCTACACAGAAGCATAGGTGGGTTTTAGGCATATGTTCACTGTGCTGCTTTAATTCCATCGAAGTTGATTTGGGGAATCTCTTATACTTAAGCACTTTCCTCAGGTTTCTAGCAGTATTACAGCCTTTAAGCTACACATAAAGCTGGAAAAACAAAAGCACACTGGGTGATTGAGGGAAATAGAAGAATAATAAGTTCTTATAACTACAGTGGGAACAATTTAGCCATATAAAAATGTGGGAGAATCTGCACTAGCTAACAACTGTTTTGTACATTTCTGGGTATAAGAATATAGATTATGGTTTGGGAGAGAAAAGCTTTTCACCTAAATGGGATCACCAGAGTTACAAGCCTGTATAATAGTAAAAATCAGAAGCTTCCGCTGAGTTTAATGGAGAGGACCTAATTCCCAGTTTCTGTGCTGGGTGTGAAATTGCTGTTCTGTGTTAGCATAGAGCTGGTGAAAGATAGTGGAGAATAAGCCTGACAGATTTTACTCAAGTTTAATCCATTGCTACATGAGAAATGGATCTAACATATGCCGTCAGAAATCAAATCCCTGAGGCTGTTCAAGGTAGCAGTTTCTTACTAGAAAACATGCATTTATTTCCTTCCAAGCAAATACAAACTATTAAAAGAGCTGGTACATTTAACAGTAGATCATGCTGGTGAAGGGTTTACTTCAGGTAAAGCCCAGTTTCACCAGGCACTGCGGGCATTCACGTGCTTGTTAACAGCACCTCATCTCCATGAGCTGTCACCCCATCACCGGCAATCTGATAAGTATTCCCCTGCACAAGCAAATGTGACTTTTGTGCTATGGACCTAGACTTCAGCTGTAACAGCTAATACATCAAGTCTGTATTCCTCCCCAGCCTGGACCTGCTCTCCCATTATCATCCCCTCGTTGAAAACCATCTGTAGCCAATCATCCCCCACTCCTGCAAAAACAGTAAGGGGCTGGGGGAGGGAAGTGGTGGTATTGTCTCTTTTTAAAGAGCAGGTACTCTGACAGCTTTCTAGTGATAGTAATCAGGGAATTTTAGACTGATAGAGAAAGATGGCAGGAGCTCTGAATGAGGCCAGTTGGCTAAAAAGGATAATGGTCTCCAAGTGTGAAGTAAACAGCCGATAGTGCAACTCTAACTTCAGGGGAAGCTAAAGGAAGTAAAATCCAAACATACAGGGAGGGTAAGGAGTCCATTTACCTGCATACGTAGTTTGGGTTTGGTTTTTTTTGATAGCTCTTATTTCTACCTCATTAACTTGGCTATCAAAATAGCAAAAATAGAGAAATGCTGTGAGAGTTTATTATCCTCTGTTTCAGCGTAACTACCTCAGTTTAGCCCGCAGTAAAAAGCAAAAGTTGAATTGGGCTGCGAGGGAGGGGTCGGAGGGGGTGGGGTTGTAAATGAGGACACAGAAAAAACAAATTAAGGTCTGACAAACTAAACAATACAGTACAGCTGGTGCTGGCCTTGATGGAAAGAATGAAATGGGAGGAAAGAGCTACATCACCTCTTCTTTTCTCCCTCTCACCAGCAGCGTGTCAGACCCTTTCCATGGTGGAACTTACCAGCCCAAGGCTATCTCTATAGCTGTGTTACGTGCTTGCTCATAAGGTATCTTTGCTAAATAATTTTTGATGGTCAGTGGCTGTCCTTGAAAATGTAAGTGCTTTTGTTCTGAAAAAAGATCTTTCTACATAGATTTTACTTCAAGTTCTAAAAAGTGGGGTACAGATGGTACTTGTTTCTTCACATGAAAACTCTTAAATACCGTAATATTTAAGAGCGAAACACAGATATATGTCTCTTTCTTTCCTTTCTTCTTCCTCTTTACTCCTCCACACATGTGCTGGAAGTAGAATTACAAAAGGTCCTTATGCAGGCCATACGAGGCAAAGGACAAGTGGCAGGGTTTCAATACTTCCTCCCTGCCTCCTCCTTCCCTGCACACCGCCCACCCCTACACATGCTTGTTTGCTTGCCCACAAGCCTGTTACAATCTGGTTCTTGCTGAAAATTACTTTTATTTCTCACATGTCTTCAGAAGATTTTGGGAAGGCACCTTCCCTTGTAATGTGGCTGATGGTTAATTTGGGGTATGTTAGCACTGTAGATGAGGAAGGTGCTGGAAACTAGATCTTGTGTTTTATTTGTGTTGTTGTGGGGTGAATCATGATAGCTCTTTAAATTTTAAACCATTTCAGCCCTTCTGCTGTAAATGGAACACTGATTTCCCATTAGAGGAAGGCCTGTAGAAAGGTGTAATCACACATTCAGTGATTCAAAGATGTTTTGCATGCAAGGTTCCTAGCGACTGAAACATCAACTCCCCTAAAACCTAAAAAAGCTGCTTCTAATGCTCAGGTTGTTTCCATATAAAACTGATCCATAAAGATGTTCATATAGGCTGGGCTCAGAGGCAGCCAACACCCCTGAAAGGTAAGTGCAAGAAGAATAGCTGGCTCAATTAGGAGAATTGCTCTGTGTTTTTCTTTTGAAAAATCTGACAATTACATCACATTGCTATTTTTAGGCAGATAATAAAGTGGAACACTGGGTTAATGAAAGCAGCCTGTGCAAGCTGAGTGCTATGGAATAGTCACCTAGCGTATGTATGGTAGGCTATACGTCTGAGGGAAACACTCGCAATCCACCTGCTCCTTAACTGTGCCTTAGATTTTTGCTTGAGAAGAAAAGCTGGCTCTATTGGCAAAACAGAAAACGTAATTGGAAACAATTTATCTCTTAATCCACTCTTTACTTCTTAAATTCCTTGAGTTTATTTTAGAGGCGAGAGAGTGCTAATGTCATCATCTGAAAGCAAATGGTGTCGAGCTGCAGGAAGGGAGGAATTTGACGTATGCACTGGTATTCACAGTGCTCTTCTGCAAGTGGTCTACATGTTTATTCTACAGTGAAATTCCCTAAAAGCTTAAAAAAAATGCCATGAATTTTGCAGCTCCATTGAGTGTGCACTAGTAGGCTACACAAAGTTTTTAAGGTTTCTCTGTTTGAAAGTCTTGCAAGTTGCAATGCCATTGGCGTTGTTGTTTTGGGCAAAAAAGTGTTGAAGGGATATCTGTGCCCATAATACTTTTTATGATTGTCGAAGTCTCAGTTTCAGATATTAGGGACAAGATGTAGATTCTTCCAGATCCAAATGGCTGCTGCTTTCAAATTGTTGCAGGTTTTGCTTGTGCAGTCAAAGGGGAGCAAGCTCAGCCTGAAAATATAAAAATATGTAGTTAATACTAGAAGTGGCATGCTGAATTAGAGAGCGTAGTGTTTATTATCACTTACTGTGATCTGTACAAGAGGGGACCTGCAGAGTTGTTCACATCTTTATCAGTTGCTATTAAACATGGTGGTCTGGATGCAGCCTCTGTTTTAGGAAGCCCCTAAATTCCTGATTGCCAGAGGCTTGGAGATCACATGAGGGAGAGAAGTGCTCTACACCTGCTTTATTTCTTTCCCTTCTCCCTGAGTATCCTCCTTCCCAGCTGTGGTCAGGGACTTCCTTGCCTAAATCAGGATGTTATGATTTCTGGGTGACGAGAAAAAAAGCCAAGTGGGGATTCTCTGAGATTACGGTGAAGCACTGACTTTAATGAGACAGCTCATATGCTGGAAGTGAAGCATATATCAAGGACCTTGCTGAACTTGACTGTATGTGGCACAGCAAGCAGCTGTTGGGTTAGGGAAGGATTCGCGTGAGTGGGAGAAGAGAGCTTTCTGTGCAGCTCCCCCATCTCTCAAGGCCTAATAGGGATGAATTAGAGACTCTAGAGAAAACAGAAAATCTTCTATATGAAATATTTTTTCTCCTGGAATGAACAGATTAAGGGTTGATTAATTCATGCTGATTGTCAACTTAATGAAGAATATAAAGATCACAGGGAAAAATCGAGCGTTTTCTGACTTACAGGGTCTGATTAGAGCAGTCATCTGGAAAGCATAAGCTATGATGGTACTTCTCTGTTTCCAAGAATAGATTAATAACTAAATTGGTTGTTCTGTAGCCTTTTTAAACAGCTACACTTTGTCTCCAGTTACTACACTCTAGGTATTGCATGAGTGTATTTTCAAAGGCTGCTGCTCAGTCTAAAGATCAGCATGTATTCAGACTTCTTTCCAGTTGAAAATGGCACTTATTAGCCGCTGGGTAAAGGATACATCAGAGGCAGCTGCAGCCTCTCAGTAGCATGGGGTAGGAGTAGGGGAAGTAGAAGGGGTATCTAGATGGAGTGGGTGTTGCTCTTCCCCCCCCATAGGAGGGTCAGAGATCCTTATCCCTACCAAGGTCTCCTGTCGCCCATAGCAGGAACCACCACCTAGTATTTCCCATTATCTGTTGTTGGCTTCTGGCAGTCTCCTGCCTCGGGCAACTGACAAATTTGCCTGTGCGTGAGAGATAGCCATAGAGTAGATGTAGGATGATAACATTCACTCCCCCCACCGGCCCCAGTTTTTCCCTGGAGACATTGTTTTCTTCTAAATCTGCGTTATAACATTAAAGCTCCATTTGTGTAGCTGAAAGCTATTAATGATTTCTACTTTCAACTTTGTTGTAACTGTGCTTTAGCAATATTGACAGACAGAAGCAAACCAAAAATACACTTGCCAATTCTGCTGTTCAGTGCAGATCCAGCTCGAGCCTATATGTGTACTTACCATAATTAAAAGTTTATGTAGCTAATAGTTATCCCTGGTGTGCTACCTAAGTCCTGTAATGTATATTCTACTCAAGCTTGAAGTTTAGTTTTTACTAAACATGTTTTGATTAAACAGGTAACTTTTATTTCTGATTTGTATTTATTTATTTCAGTAACTTTTTTATTCCTGATTGTTTTAACTGACAATCAGAAATAATCTTGTCTTTGCCTACTTGTTTCCCCGTGCTTTTGAAATTTGTTAGAAATTCTGTATCTTTCCATCTATGACCTGATTTAGTTGCCAATGAAGTTGGCAGGAGTTTTTCCACTGTCTTCATCCAAAACCAGATCAGGCCACTAGAGAACAAATGACAAATTACATTCATAAGCTGGAAGTTACCACAGGCGTTGATCAATACACACACAAATTTCTGCCTAGGCAGGGTTTGCAATTTGGCATCCTTCCCTCAGTAATATGAGGATGCCCTGCATGGTACAGTGGAAGCTGCGTATCTAAAGCGACACTGGGTTTCATTGTCCCTCTGGGGCCTTATTTGGGGCAAGTGTTGAGACCTTGTCAAGGGAATTGCTGTGGAAGGTATGTTGCTTCAGAGGTGCCTGGCCATGAACAGCAGCGTTTCTCACTAGAGTTTCTTTTCCTTGTATTTTGAGGCCACCAAGTTCACTCAACTGCCCCATGTCCTTTTTTCCTTTTTATTGCTGTCAGTAACAAAAGCTGAAAATTTTGGCATGAGAGTATTAAATTTTTTCATCCAAAATCATTAGCTCTTCAGTAAAATGGTGTGCTTAGGTTTGCAAAAGCACATAATTTCAGAATTCTTTACCAAAGCAGAATATTCCTCAGTTTAAATACATCTTTTCAGATCTTTCAGTCTTTTAAGTGTTCTTTAACCTGTTAAGACCAGCTATTAAATGTTTTCAACTTCAAAGGGTAAAAATATTGAATATATAAAGTGAGATTCTTTTTTAGACTAAAAGCATGACTATTATCTTTCTTTTCCCAGGGAACGTTTTCCCCATTATCTGACTTGACAAACAACTAGTCTCACTAATAAATAATTCAGCAGCAAGAGACTCCGGGGCTGTCTGTATAAAATTATGGCATACATTAGCTGATGCCCTCACTAGGCAGGAGGTTCTGGGAGAATTATCCTTGACAAAATGGCATTACTAAATCCTTGGATATCTCCTTAAAAACTGTCCCCTAAATTTTCGGGTCTCTGCAGTTAGAAACTGACTGCTCCACTGGAAAAACAAGGGCTAAAATAAGTTTTGATTCCCCCCCCCCCACCCCCCAGCTTTGTTCTTTCGGAAGCTGTTAAGGCTGTCTGTAAAACAAGATATTCAGAATTCTTCATCTAATTCAAGATTAATTGAGCTGATTTTTTAACTTGTGTCTGTCGTTTTTCTTTTGCCTTACTAAGATAAACATTTTAAATGCCTGGCAGGTTAAAAGGGGAAATAATAAACAACATCATCACTGAAAGAGAAACCGTACTTGGTGCCCAAACTATCTGTGTTAAGCTGTGTGTGGGTAAGGCATATGCAATATAAATTCTTGAAAGCTTGAGGGTCATGCTCATTTTGAGTGAAGTCTTTATCTCAAGGATCTTTCTTTCAGTTGTGAAGATTTCATTTAAGGAACAAAAAGGCTGAGAATAATTAGTACTGTATGCATTACCCCTGGCTTAGTTATTAAAAGAACCCATTTGTTGGCAGGAGCAGCATGGCGGCGTCGGTAGCTTCCGTGGAAGCCAGCCCTGGGAGCTTCCCTGCCCTGCAGGGCCTCCTGCTCCTCCTCCTGCTCCCTGCCCTTGCGTACCTTCACCTTTGTCTTCTCGCTGCTTCTGCCTCCGGTGCTGTGCAGCTTTGTGGAAGGTTTGGACTATGTGAAATTACTGCATAATAATTTTGAAATTATGAAAGCTGTACATACAAAAATGCTGCCATTTAGAGAAGACCTGTTTTTTAATAATAGTCTTATCTTTAAAAGATAAAGCTTCAGCAAAGTTGTTACGAGGGGTTTTTTTGCTGCAAGTAGGCTCTCAAGCCTTGTGGAACTGTGAAGTCAAAGCAGAGACTGGTGTATGCATCTTCTGGCCTCAGTGTACGGTTAGATTTTAATGTGATACAGTTTTATTCTGGATTTGGGGAGGTGAGGTGTTTGCAGTTATCACATAGAAAACTTAATAATAACCAACACCATACCTGTCCACGCACCTAAAACTACAACATTGTACAGGCAAGATATGCAGTGGGTGGGTAGGGAAAGATTTTATTGTCTGTCTTTTTTTTTTTTTTTAACTCATGGAAAACTGAGGCAAATAAAGTAATTTAAACAAGGTCACACAGGAAAATTGGGGAAGGCTCAAATATTAACCTACACTCTGTGAATACAGTCATCTTCTGGTCAGCCAATCTCTTACACTTTGCTGGTTCTGTAAAAGACTGCATCTTAGCAAATATACTGCTTCGCTGTTACAGGGGGGGACACCAGGGGAAGAGACCAGTTTAGGCCCAGGGGTTGGTAGACTGCACAGTCTATTGGTAAACTTCTTCATTTTGAGAGATAGAAGTTAGGGAGGCAACTGTAGTCCTGTGGGAACTCTGCAGTATTTGAACCCAGCCAAAACTATTCATTACTGTTTGCTGTAGACAACTGAAGTTTTCACCAGTCTTGCCACTTTTATGGGGATCAGAATAATTAATGCAAAGAAGACAAATCTTGTAGTGGTAAGTCACTTGTTCTGCTAAAGAAGGGGTGTAGGTAGTGAGGTTTCCACAGACTCATTGCCTGCTCCTGCTTATTTTGCTTTGATTTTTTTTTTTTAATTTTAGAGTCTAATTGTCAGTCACTTACATTAATTCTCAGCGTCAACTGCAAAAATGTCTGAAAGCCTTCACCATATAGACTTTGAGCAGTAGGCCAAAGAACTCATGAGTTACTCCTATTCAGTTTTCAAATGAGTGTATCTTTTGAAATTAGCAGTTGGAAAGAAGATTCTGGAGCATGTAATCACTCAGGGAGAGCCAGTGGTAAAAAGGGGTTAGAAAACCTTAGAACTTGTTCATGTTTTGATTTTCTAGGGCATGCAGACCTTGCCAGAAGCATTCCTTCAACCCAAAAAATATTAATCATATGAAAGACTAAAGCAAAATGAACTGGATCAGTACCTAGTTTCAGTTTAAACTTTCTCTTGACATATTGTTGCATATTCCTTTTGTTGTCCTACATCCAAAAGATGATGTTAGTTTTATCTGTTCTGGCTACTGTGAAAGGATTTGGGGAGTCCTGTGATGTTTCTGCAAAGACACGTTGATGTAGAAAATGCACTGTTTCTTCCACAAATATTCATGCATGTAAGTGTGATGTCTGTGTCCTGTGCTACAGAAATCAGTAAAAACACCTTGTACTAGTGCTTGTTGAAAGAGAATGGAAAGGGGACTAAGAAAGGATAAAGAAAAGCTGCTACCTAGCAGAAAAATATTTTTAAGTTCAAGTTTGAAATTTGCCCTGATTACAAATTTTAAGGGCAACTGTTATGTCTGTGCAGATATTGAAGAGAGAATTTTCAGTTACTGTGGTTACTTAGGTGCTGAAGGAAAACTGATCCTCAATAATATGAGCTCAAAAGCACTTTGTCAAATCACTGTTAGACGTATAAGCTGCAGACTGAATGAACACAGCGAAGAAAAATTATGAGAGAATGTCCCATCGCAACAAAGTCTGTTAGTTTGCTGTTTTTAATGGGAAAGATATATTCTTTCCAAAGTCATAAATATAGAACCTTAAAACATCATCTGTTTTCCTAGCTGGGACAAGATCCCATATATGTGCAATCTTCAGCTGTGATTCTGCAAAAAACATTCAATATTTATTTATTTCCTCTTACATTTTATTATTATTAATGCAAGGGCCCAAAAATATAATCAGGACTTAGACCTAATATGCCTGATAGCATAGAAATAGCATAGGAAATCTGTCTTGCACCAGAAGACTTAAAAGAAAGACATTAATGTACGTAGTTATGCACATGTATCTAGTTGCCACCTTCAACCCCTTACACTATTTATCTAAAAAAAATGAAGCCAGTTACCTCTGAGATTGCACAATATATCTGAACTGGTGGATCTGAAAGCAATACTGAGTTTCTGGGTTCAAGAGCTTGCCCTTGTCTCACCCTGACCCACTATCAGAGCAGGACCAAGAGCCTGCCAGCCAGCCTCTGTAAGAGCTTGGCACACAGATCAAAATGGAGCCCAGATATTTTTTTGGCCGTGTTCTAGATCTGAGCCCATTTTTGGACAAAACCCTAAACTGAGCCCTAAATGATTTCACAAATGTTCTGAAATGCAGTGTCCTGAGGAGTTTGGAATACCCTACCACTCAGTTTCTAGTTTTCCAGAATAGGTGTCAAAAGTTTTCATTTAGAAACAATACAATTTTCAGTAAACAAAAATAAAGGGGCAAAATAAACCCAGTAATTTCATTTAAATAATCACTAACATTTTCAATCTGACTATAAGGTTTGTTGTGAAGAAGAAAAGCATTCATCTTGAAAGCTTTTGGAAGAAACATAGAGGTGTTCTTTTTTAAAGTGCTATGTAAACTCTGTCCAATTTTATCATTTACTAATATGATTTTTCAGGTTTTGTTTGGTTTTTTCCTTCCTATTTGCCTTCTCAGTTATTCCTACACTTTGATCCATTTGCTTCTCTCTAAAATATAGAGAAATAGGTGCTCTCAAAGGGATGAAAACCAAGATCCTCATCCTTTCCCCTTCCCTTCCTTTATAGAGGGCTGTCGCTCAGTGATGTGTGGATGGTTCTTGTCACCCTTCAGTCTTGCAACTCTCTTCTGGTTGTCAAGTGGCAAAAAGCACAACTCTGGGAAGTGAACCATCACACGGTCCACGTAGCCAGAGTCTGCTGCAGCCTTCAGCAAGAAGGCAAGGCAATTTGAAGAGTAACAGCAAAAGCTGATAGCTTTCTTTTCTGAAAACTCTTTGCCATACCCTGGATCCTCAGTGGAAAGAATAAACAACATAGAAACCTAATTAACTCTTTGCAAATATGAAAGGTTGAGCTGACCTCTGCTTGAGAACTTCTGCAACCTATAAGACCCTGGAGGGCCAGCTGGCCCTGCTTTGTTAACTGTAAAGGTAGAGTTTTGTTGAAAATCATCGCTGGCTGTGATTTACAGCTGGAAAACTTATACTGAGCCGTACACCAGAAGGAGTGGGACAGGGCTAAAAATACAGTTCTTGCAGAGAAAGGTTTGAGTCTCAGATAGTGATACCAGGTGAAGATAGCTTTATCCCCTTCAGATTAATTTCAAAATGTATTAAGAACAGAAAGTGTGAGATAGGAAAAAAATGTTTTGGTTTTTTTTTCTTGTTTGCTCAGTGGATTATACTGGTTGATTATGGAAAGAAGCCTGGTAGAGAGACTCTTTTACAGATGCTAGGGTGTTTGTTGCCCGAGTTTGTCAGGGAGACAAGACTAGCCTCTTAGTCTCTTCTGGGAACCAAGATACTGACAAAACTATTTTTAAAAAGCTGAAGCTTAATAGAAAATATCAAAGGGCATGTTTAGACACTGTTACAGAAGATACAGATGTGACCCTTCGCAAAGGCAAGATAGGAATATAAGAGGGATTGCCTTACAAGTAACTAATTAGGAATTTGGATCTAACTTTAGTCTGTACATGCAGCTTCCAGTAAGGTTTACAAAGGTCTGTGCTTAGAGAGGCTTAGAGCAGGTACATAGCTCCCTAGAGTTTAAAAAACAAACAAACCAACAAAAAAAACCACCCAAGAGGGGGTAAGAAATGCATGAAATTTCCATTACAGTAATGACTAATAAGTGACCTAGACTCTATTATTCAGAAAATAAATGTGCAGTACATTTCTTTCAGACACTAATTGTCATGTTATTGCTATTGTTCTAGCAAACACAAATAGGCAAAACAATACTGCAAAATGAAATTAGCCTTGATAAATGTATTGTGCGATCTGTGGCAGTGGAAAAAGTCCTTTGGATGAATGTAAATCTCCTAATCTGTCTTTAGAAATTGAGGCTGACATATATTCTCTAAGCCTTTTCTCAATAACGGCAATTAAAAAAGCCTTGCCATTCTGGCAAAGTCTCTCTCCCTAAGATCCAGATCACATGAAGTTGTGCATCTCCACTCAGTCAAAATGGGACAGAGGAGAGAAGGTACTTGATTTTCTTAAATCTTTCACCTGATACCTTTTCTTAAGAGATGGAAACGTCCCGTTGACTCTTCCTTTTTGAGGACTGCTTCTGCCAGAAGCAGGAAATATGCTCAAAAGTTACTACTTGTACTAGTGTTATATCAAACTTTTTAAAGGCTAACTGTGTATCTGCATTAAATTCCCTGAAAGACCAGTTGCAGTTCTAGTTCCTCCTGTGATGCAGAAGGACTGAAGCTCTTGCAACCACCACCATGTGCTTTGGTTTGTGCTTCCACAAATCCTACCTAAATCTCCAAGGGTAAATCCTGAGCATCTGCTCTTAGTTTCAGGCTCAATCTGGAGGTACCAAAATTCATACTTTTCTAAAGGAAGGTAAAGTTGTGCCACTAGGAGGGTATATCTCTGGCAGTTAAGCTCCAGTCTGTGCTTTCTTCTTGTATCTCCTGCACAGCTGCATGGACTGAGTGCCTTCTGAGTGCACCCATTGAGATGTCCTATGCAAAGCAGAGCACCAGGCAATGTTGCTGTTGTCCTCTGCCTGGACACTTGCTTGGAGCTGGTTTCCCCTTGTCAGAGGGGATGTGCATCAGCATCTCCCATCTGGCTGCTCCAGATACCAGGCATGGGCACATCTGGGGTAAAGCTGCTAAACCACTCCACTTCTAGAGCATGAGTGAATCCTTACCAGGATGATGTGTCCACTTCTGAAGGTGTTTAAGTCTCCTCAGGTGTTGGCTGTGGAAACTGAGCACAACTCAGTGCTGTAAATTCTGTACTTTGTTTCAGGTGGCCTGATACCTTGGAGTAATACTAGCCAAAAAACCCTATAACTGATTTGCCTGGAAACCTTGTTTGGGAATGGAGCAAGTTTATGTGCCCAGTGATAATAAACTGGAGAATTGTTAGGATTTGGTTAGAAGACCTGAGGCATCCAAGATTCCCCCCCCCCCAAATTACATGTTTCACTCACCTTCATTGCTTCATGTGGGACCCAAGATGGATATTTTGTATTTGGCAGGCATTTGACTGTCCCTATGGACACAATACCTTTTTTCCTTTCTCTTTTTCTTTCTTTTGGTGGGGGGAAGTGTATCAAACGTGGAAGATTTAGGAAATGTGGGACATAAATGTGAGGCTTGTAGAATGTTTCCTTTCAGAAGAAGCAGGTGCAAGATACAGACATAGGCGTTGACACTGATGCATGGCTGAGGAAGAGCTAGGATTTGGAGAAACGGTGAGGGTTCCTTCTGGATTTCTCTGCTGTCTGGGAGACAGTAACAATCTGCAGGGAAGAATTTAGGTACAAGGGAATTATTCTGAAGGGGAAAACAAACAAGAAAAAACAACCCAGACAGTTGTAAGTATACATCAGAGACAAAAAATGGCGTATGTTGATTTGAAGCCATCAAGGAACTCAGTAAGAGCAAGATGTCAGGAACTTCTTTGCTTGATCATTGCGGTCTACAGTGTCGATGTGATTAGCAACACAAATGTTCTGGTGTATACAGAGCTTCGTTAATTGATTCAGCTGTGGGGATAAGTGAAGCTATTTGAAAATTTATCTTGAGTATCATGTATAGCAAGTTGGAGTCACCATTTTGGGGCAGATCAGCTCTGCCCTGAACACACGCTGAGAGTAGGCTTGCCGCATGCACGTTGTGATGTGTGGGCTTTGCTTGCTGTGTGATTATGTTGTTGATCGCACAGGCAGCAGCTGAGGCTTTTCTTGCGTGTGCTCAGAGGGTCTCCCTGGCACTGTGAGAAAATGCTGCGCTGATGATGGGTACCGTTTTGAGCAAAGCAAATGATGTCTTCGTAGCACCAACATCAGACTGCACTGAGGAGATGAGTCTTACTGGAGTTTGGTTTATCTTTGAGTCCAGCAGTACAGTCTTTGGTATTGCACATACATGAGGACCTGTTGCCATTGACTGGAAAACATGCTTTCTAGGAAACTGCCACTGCGAGTTATTCAATGGGGCTTTGGAGTTTGGGGTTTGTGATAAAGGGGGAACCCACATGAGAGGTTGCCCTTACTAAGGAGGGATTCATTTCTGCTGTCAGATAGGACAATAAGAGTCTGGAGAAGCCAGGATTTGCTCACCAAGATATTACAGACCTGCGTAGTATAGCATCCTGCTGGAAGCAGGCTGCAGCCCAAAATGAAATCTATCATGTCTTGATGATGTGAAAATGTGTCTACTGTTGTTGAAGATTATTGCTAGGCACGTTGGGGTCCTTCACTTAGCACCATGATGGCCACATCCATGGTACAGAGGAAACTGAGCTATCAGCAGTGGCATTCAAATACATGCAAAAGCCGTAAGGGGAGTCCCCTTGCCTGGTGTATTGTTAGCAGACTCCTTATGTTTACCACATCCCCCAGATGCAAGATAAAAAGCTGTGGGTTGAGCGCGCAGAGGATTGTGCATGGGGCTTGCAGAGCGGGGACTGTCTCCCCCTGGAAGCTCTCAGGTGAGCACTGGGGAGCAGGCAACACTGAGGGGTGTTAGCAAAGGAAGGTTTGCCTGGTGCTGCCTTAGCCAGGTAACAGCCACCTGAAGCACCCCTCCAGGGTGGAGCAACTTAAGGAATCTAAAGGGGAAAACTGAATTGTTAGGTTCAAAAGGGATTTCCCTTGGGAGGCTGAGTGTGACCCTAACTGTCTGAGGGTCACAAGCTGTCAGAGGCAAGCAAGCCATGGGAAGCAGCATATCACACAGGGATTTTGTGAATGCAAAATTGAAAGCAAAACTGGGAGAGCTTATTGATTAAGAGTGAATAGGGGAGTGCGTTCCTACTGATGGAGCTCTGGTTTAGGTTACAGCAAAAGGAAGACTTCTGGTTGAATTAACAATTGTGTCTGCGTTTAGTGTGTATTTACCTTCCTATTTTATGTGTTCACTTTCTTCTTTGTTGCTCTATGTTCTGTCTTTGATTCAAGCCGTTTACTGCTGCCATCATTTTTTTTTTAATGTGTCAACCCACTGTGAGCAAGCATAATGGAAATTGGTCAATGTGCGTTAATTGTAAGTCTCTCCACATGAGCCACAGGTATGGCTCACGTGTGAACAAAATGAGTGACAGGTTTCTGGAAATAGCACTCCCACTGTAACCATCATGCAGTTTGTTGCTTTTTATGTTTTTTTAAAAAAGGTGTCAAAACTGGCTCACTTGTTTAAAAGAACATTTGCTAGTAGCTTGTCGGGTCTGTTGTAATTTTCAAGCAAATTAAGATGTTGATTTTTTTTTTTTAAGTAGTAAAAATCTGGGGTATGACAGCAAGTTGAAATATTATAAGACTATTGGGAAGTTTTGATAGTCTGTGCTTGTGAATTTTAATGTCTAGCAGCAAACGGCTCTTAAGCAGAGCTCTAACGCATCTTTTATGTTCAACTTTATGATGTGCACTAGGCAGTGCCAAAACATGTATACGAGTGCAGATGTGCTGAGCAGGGCTAAACAGTTGTGATAAATATGTGTTTAATGTACTTGAAAATGTAAGAACATTTTGGAAGCACAATAAAAATAAAACATTTGCCCCGTGATGCTTAACTGAGTACAAACAAGAAGCTACAAATGCAAGACACATTCACTGCTTTTTCACAGGATAAAAAAAAGGAAAGAAAAAATGTATGGTCTCTGTTCTTAAAATACATCCTTTTCACTACAGCCATGTTGTCATTGTGATTATACAGCCTAGGTGCTGGCTTTCTGAGTATGGAGAACATCCCTAAAAATAACGGTGGTGGTGTTCCAGTTTAAGTGTTTTTAGAATTTGACCCAAACACGTATTCCTTGAAAGATATATCCAGATCACAGGAGGAAGAGAGGTGAAAGCCTATGTCTGGGAAATTTCATCACTGAAAGATAGGAACAGGCTCTGCTAAATCCCATTTCTGGTGCGTATAAAAACTGCACTCTTTCCGTATGATGCAAATTACAAAATAAAAAGAGCTGAAAATGCGTATCTGTCTGTTAAAGGGGTAGGTGCTTTTAAGCTGTGTGGCATTAAACTCAGTCATTCTTTTTCAAGTTTTCTGCTGTGTAATTTAATTGAGAAATTCAGAAGTACCTTGACATTCTTTGTCTCAAAGTCAACCTAGACCTTGGAGGTCTAAGTAACATATATCAGGCCATAGGTGCTGCCATAAACAAATAGCTTCTGTTTGAAATTAACTTGTTTGCTTGTCTGTTTCTCTGTAGCTGGAACATTAGGAGCAACATGGGAGCACAAATTGGGTACAAATACTCCATGCTATATAAAGCTAGTTTCTTGGCTGAGTCCTAGGCACTGTTCCTGGACCATATTAGCTTCAATGGGAACTATACAGACAAACTGAGGCTTATTACGTGCTGGAAAGATCAGAGGATATGTGTTACAAAAATTACCTGAAAGCATTTTATTGGATATTAACTGCTTTTTTTTTTCCTCACTTAGTCATTAAATAGGCCATTAATCTTTTAATAATTAAATTGCTCAGTTTTCCCCCTGCACACGGGCCCACAAACTCCTCCTATACCATTAACAATGATGTAGATCGAAAAATGATATGAATAAAAGAAAAACTGCACAATTCTATTAGCTAACATTTAAATCACAAAATTACTTTGGCAGCTGTACTGTTCATACTGGGAATCAGTATACTGGCAGTGACTGGGGAACCAACTTCTCAATATTTATCTTGTCATTATAGACTGTCTCATTAATTTTTAAGATCTGTGATGGCAGTATTCAAGGCTCTTTTGGTTATTAGCATGGCTGGCATGTGCTTTGGAAATCACTAAATAATAAGCCAGGAGCTTGTTGCTGCTTTAATCTTTTCTCCAACTGAAAAAACTCTGATTTTAGTGTATAATGAAGAAAGCTTAAAGCTTCATTTCTTTTTTCCTCTGGGGAGGTGCCCTTAACAGTTTTGGCGGTTTGTGTTTGATATCCTAGTTGCTTCCTGGCAGTAATGGTGGTTTGAAGTGTCTTTGGAATTGTCTGAAACAAGCTTCTGATACTAGCTGGTGTTTTTTGCCTGCTGGCAACCACTTCTTTTTAATGCCACCACTGATCCTGGAAGATTTGAGGACAGTGTCAGTAGTAGTACGTGTAGTCATTGAAGCAATAGCCTGGTAGCTCCTGTAAAACCTAGGCAAGCCATGTGAAATGCATCATAATTTTCAAAAATCTCAGAAACTTGCTTTCAGATTTCACTCTTGATATGACTAGTGGCAAAACGTAGTGGCAAGTTGCTGCTCGGTGCATTGCTCCAGCTATGAAGCCTCGTGATATATTAGCTGTGCCTGAGTGATGCATTCTTTCAATCTGTGAGCCCTTAAGGAGAAGGGAGGGGAATCTCGTAGTTTTCCTTTTTTTTTTTTTTTTTTTCCCCCCCCCCCCCCCCCCCTTCTTTTCCTTGTGGCATGCAAACCACAGACTGCCTCAACTCTCATGCTGCTGTCTATACTGCCTGCTTTGGTCAGTGGTATTACCTGACTGCTATGCACAACATGGAAGTAATACATGCTTTGTTTCTGAAGGATGAACTGAAAGCTTTTTCTACAGCTACTGTGTTGTGGTATAATGTACTCATGAATGAGTAACTAAAGTTGTTGGAAAGCAATATTATGTAATTAAAAATCTCCTTTACAAAGACATTTGTAAAACAGAAGGGCAAGAAAGTAAATTGATTCAAATATTTGCAATTGAAAGTATCTTCATGGTATCTGTGGGGTTACAGCATATGTAGTGGGTTATTACACATGCAAATTGAGTGTCTAGGCAATTGTTTCTTTCCATCCTTCCTACTGTTAATTCGTTGGCAATCTTTTACATGAGTCCCATGCTAAACAATTACTTTGCCACTTCCCTTTTCTTTCACAGTCTTGGTTATTTCAATTCCAAGTAACTATAATAATTTAGAAACTACAGTAATGGTTTTATAGCAATTAAATTGATGACAATAATACAATTGTAGAAATAGGAATGTCCTGGAATGGGAGAAGAGAAAGTTCATATTCTTGCTCTGTTTTGACTTACCTCAGATAAACACCCCGTCCTTTATTCCTATTTTAAATTGATACATAAGTAGGTAAGATGCCTCAACAACTAAGTGATCCTGATACCAAAAATCAGATAAGTCAATACAGAGTTCCTCTTTGCAGAAGTACCTGTCAGGAGCTCTTCTGCAAAAATAGTAATTAGTAATTAACAGTTTTGCAAAAGTATTGCAAAATTCTCTGCACAGTGAAAACAGTCTCTAATGTTCTAATATATTTAAAAGCTCTAATGCTTGTCTTGATTTTTCAGAAGAGAATTTAAGCCTGCATTTTTCTTTTATAAGGTGTGGGGAGAACAGGACCGTAGGGCTGTTCTAAGTCTGGAAAGAATGGTAGTGAAACTTTGGTTGGTTGTGTCTGGGCAACAGTCCCCTTGAAATCCTGAACCAAAGGGGTCTCCAGAGGCATGTAAAGGTAATTAGTCCCAAGGCTTTTCTTCTTGTGCTGTGACAGTGTGGCCCAGATTGTTCCCCTCCCCAAGTTAATACAGAAATGAGGATGAGTTCCTTAGCCAAAACTGTAGCAATTTATGTTTTTCCCTTGGGTTCATCCCTGGCTATGCTGGCCAAAGGATGGTGATTCTCATGCAAGTGAGGCTCCTATGGTTGTGGGATAGCTGCTGCAATTTTGTGTAACACCACAACAGCCAGGGTAAAAGCACGCACAGTGCTATGGATGGCTGTAGTGTGTAACCTGTTGTGAGCATGCTTTGTAGCTGTGTTACTTCTCCAGGGTGATCAAGAGGGAGCCTCTGGTGAGACAGCCGACCTGTGGCAATGCACACAGACTCTTCCCCATCCCATCTCCTTTCTGCCTACTTCCATGAGCAAGCCCAAGGGGTTTCCAGTGGCCATGGTGTGGGGGATCAGAGTGAAGAAACAGCCCTATCTCTGACAGGCAGGCGGCCAAGCTGGCCTAACACAGAGCAGGAGGAAGGCAAGCCCATCTCTCTCTGGCTGCACACCATGGCTGGCTGCATAGTGTTTTTAGGGGGAGACTTGGGATGACTTCTCAGGTCTTTGGTTCAAGAGTCTGCTTCACCCGTGCCTGTATCCACAGTTGGCCGAGATGTGGGTGAGCACCATCCCCCTTTTCTTGCAAAATGTTGCTTTTGTGACATGGATAGCTTGGTACATCAGCTAGGGGGGAAGTATAGCAGGCTCGACACAGCCCTGGCATATGCAGAGAGCACCTGAGCAAGCCTCGTGCCCCTTTGTGTAGGGAAGTAGTCTCCAGAAAGCTGGCAGTGTGAATGTTTATGTCTCTGAAAGCAGAGATAGTGCTGGCACTGGGAAGAGGTGCTGTCAGACCCCCCTGCAGGAACAAACAGATGTGAAGTAACATTTTCCAACTGATTTTGGAGTCCAAATGACACAGAATTACCTTCTGAAGTCACTTCTGAAACTGTTCCTTCATAGTTTTTCTGGTAATAGGACTCGTGCCTGCATCTTTATTTTGGAAACACTGCCTACTCGTGCCACTTTATGAGGTTGTGTCACAGCACTGTGCCTGCTTCATCTCTTGTCTCTAGGGACTGTGATCCATGTGCGGCCAGAGGCAGTGGCTGAAACTTCAGCCTTGACCTTTATTTATTTATTTGCAAAATCAGTCTGAAGTTTACTGTGGCCTTTGGATGTGCTTCAGCTACTTAACCATAACTATGCTGGTGCTAAGCTCTCCTATTCAGGACACAGAAGCAGTCCCAGGAGAGGATTCTGTTGTGATTGCTTTGATTGCTGTTAATGTTCCCACATTTAGAGGGGCTGGGTGGGGTTTAGTGGGGTTTTTTTCTGTTTTTGCAAGTCCTCTTTCTCACTTGGCCTTCTTGTGGGTGGCTCTTTAAATTTAGACAAGGCAGAAAGCTGCTGGTTCAAAGTGACTGTTTTTTAACTGTGCATCTCCTGTTCTTCCTTCTGGTAGGTATTTTTAACTTCTCTCATGTTGTCAGTAAGTGTTTCCTTTTTATTCCTGAAAGTTCAGACGATAAAGTTTGGATCCATCAGGAGAAGCAGTTGAGTTGTGCGAGTGCCCCTTCCCATGATATTCTGACCCCGATGTTAAACCGCCAGTGTTGCAAGTGTTTTGAAAGTTCAGGTCCTTTCCAGCACAGTTGTGTACAATCTAGGAAATGAAAGAAAAATAAAAAGCATAGTTTCACAGGTGAACAACCTAAAACTTATGTTTTGTGTTGTTTGGTAGCCATTCTGAGCCAAACCCTCTGGCAGAGGTCAGCTTTGCTCAATATCTACATTAAACTCTGGTTTTGTGCAGCTACATCCATTTTCCAAATGGTTGTGGTGAGATTGCCCAGAAGGTACCCTTCCCCCTTCCGTCATCTGTCAGAAGTATTAGTAATAAAAAGAAGGCATAATTATGATTATTGCTAAAGCAACAGTCGTGATAGAGCCTTTAAAAAGTATATGAACAACCTGCTACTTAGCAGTTTTCTGGGGCCTTCTGTAGTTTTATGAAGCTTGGCTGTTCAATAAAAGTCCTTTGTGTTCTGGTTGTATTTTGCCTTGGAGAGCTGATGTGGTCCCAGAGCCCAGCAGCCAGCTCCTTGCTTCTTACCTCCCTTCTCTTAAGGAGTTCTGAAAGGTGTTGCCTTTTCCCCTCAAAGTATCCATTTGACTGGTGCAGTCTCCCATGATACTGCTGCTCACTTCTGATTGTGAAAATTCATTGTCAGGAAACAGCAGACCCTGGGCCCCGAAACGATAAAAGTTTTATGTTTTTCCTCTCTCTTCATAAAACTATGAGGTCTGAGGTACTGTGACTTCAGTAACGGGTAACATTTTGTCCTCTGTCTTCTGTTGAATGGGCTTGTCAGCAGGTAACCATCTGTGCTTCACTGGGTAACCATACTAAATTCACGTAAATAATCCTACACATGGCTGATAACTGTTTAAAAGCATGCTGGACAAACTGAGGCCCATTAAGTGTATGATGTCTAGTGAGAATGAGTAAGTAATAAATCCAGTGACTTCTTAAATTGTACTATCTGTTGTTAATGATAGCTGAACACAGTGAATAGATTTGTTTGCACTCTCTGCAAAAAGGTCTTGTGCAATTTTTTTTCTTTTCCCCCCTCCAGGGCCAATTTGTCCTGTGGTACTGGAATGGACTCTTTTGCTTGACTTGGCCTGCGTTTTTGTCATACGTGACAGCGTTAACAGTTTTCTCAATATTTCTGTTCATCTGAGGACTCATGTAAAATACGTTTGGCCCTTTTTCTAGGTCTGTAAATAACCTCTGTATCCTTTAGAACATGTTCCTCTGTAACATCTAAGGAGTCAACATTCCTTTGGCATTAAACAAAATCCTCTCTAGTCTCTAGAACTGCTTTTTGAATTGATAATGCTGCTGAGGCATTTGCTTCCCTGACCACCCTATGCTTACAGAAGGAATTAAATTCCTCAGATGCTGCTTCTCAGCAGAGGCTCTGGCAATCATAATTCACGTAGTCTTTGAGACCAGACGTTTGTTTGTTGGTTTCTTTTAATGCAACAGAAGGTGTATTGATCACATTTATTGAATGCTCCAGAGACTCTGTATGTAATCACTGAAACTCCCTTGGTTTGGATTTTTCTATTATATATTTGTAACTGAAAATGCAATCCCTCTGCTCTCAAGGGTGTTGTGTTTTTTTTTTTTTTGCTATGCTCTTGTATCTCTGAGTGTTTTCATGTATCTGGTGGGGCACTTAACTGCTTTGTCCTTCCTCTAAGGATATTCCAGTTTGTTTGACTCCAGGTCTCCAGCATTCTTCAATAATCACTTGGAGCCAAGCTGCCTGGAAGAGTTTGGGTTTATTGGGTGTCTGACTGTCCAGTACTGTGTGGTGTAAACCACTGCATAGCACAGTGTCCGATTACAAACAGTTTGCATCCTGGAGACCCTTAGTTGCCCATATCCATGATTTCTTTTCTGAAGATGATGTATTTTAGCTTAATATTTCTGCTGTCAAAACATAGAGGACCAGAAATTCTCTATGTCTTTGTGGAAATGAGGTCAGTCAGCCTTGCTGGTAGGAAATGTATTCTTATTCCCCAGTTCAGGCAAAGTAAGCCTTAAGATAAGTATCAATAGAGACATTAGAATAGATCTTGGGAGAATAAGAGCCCCTGCATAGAAATTTTTTTTCCTCGTCTCGTGTCCCCCCCCCCCCCCTCCTTTTTTGGTGTGTTACTGTTTGATGTCCTTAACTAAGGATATTCTTAGTTAAGTGCCTGTGTTTTAAGTCTCACTTTAGCTTTCCTCGTGCTTGTGTTGCCAGCACTTTGTGCCCTCTCTCTTATGCAGACGTAGTAGCTTGCTGTGGCTTTGTTAAAGATTTGAGTATGCGTTTCAGTACTTACGCTTGACATATTTAACTTTCACACAAGTCAGTAATGTCAACTCATTTCCAGGAAAAATACCAAACTGAAAAATGTGTATTACTTACTACAGCAATAAGAAAAGGGCCTTGATTATAGTAAGTAGTGCAAAAGATTGTTGTTTCTAAGGACATAAAACACATTGATAAGCAGTAATTTCAGAACAATATGTTTTGGTAAAAATCCAAAGGATGTCTAGAATGTTCACTTTCCACATCCTCAATACAGTGAAATGCAATACAACACAATGATAAAGTTCTGAGACTTTCCCAGTCCAGTTTTTGGTTTGCTGAAGAAGGAAGGTAACTCCCTACCCACCACAAATCCAAGATTTAGTGTCAGGAAGCAAATCTGTCGTAAACCAGGTTAATTTTTTTTTTTTTTGCCTTCCTTTGTAATGGAGGGCAGGAGGCAGAAGAACAACATGATTCACTTTCTGGGGTTGGTGGAGATGTTGACTAACACGTACATTTCCTGCTATGGGAAGGCCTTGAGATGCTGACTTTGTCTTTGGCTTTCTGCATGTGACATTTTATTAATCGACTTTTTTTTTTTTAAATTTCAGCTTTCTACTAGAACTGAAAGGTATAATATGAGGGTGTTTTGGGGCCAATGGTATGAGGTGGCACTCTGTTGACCCTTCTGGAGTAAATGCTGCTTCTGTGGTTTTGCTGTGACAGCAGGGGAGAGTGCATTCAGTGACCCATTTGTCCTTCCTAGCACAGCTCTCCAAAACAAATAGTGGTTTATATGTCAAATGCACACAACCCCCACTCCCTCCCCCAGCCCCCCACTATCTCTGAACAGAGCTTCCTACAAGCTATATGCTCTGGCATTCACTGTTTTACAAAGATACTTTGGATACTTTGACCATGGATGATAATACAAAGTTAACAAGTGAATAGCTGTGGGATGGAATTACGGGAACTCTTATAGGAAAAGGCCAGTTTCCTGCAAACAGTTCACTGCTCCGTAGTGTGGCATTGCTGCCTGATTATACGTTCTCTAATAAGAATGTGTTTGTTCAGTCTCATTTGTGAGGCATCTGCTAGTAAAGTGTTCATTCTCTCTTTTGTGAAGCCATAGCTTCATCGTGGAATAAAATGTCTTCTCTGTTTTATGAATAACAACAAAAAAAAAAAAAAAATCAAACTTTTCTCCCAAGATTTTTAAGGATGACTTATCACTGCTGCTGTTTATCATTCCGATATTTTCAATATTTACTTGAATGTATGTTTGATTTCTTTGGGCCTCTAATTTCTTTTTGTGGGTGAAAATATTAACTGTCAAAAGAAACTGAAAAAGGAATTGGTTAAAAAAAATCAAAAACCATTGAGGCTAGTCATTGCTGTTGTGATGTGAAAAGAAAGTCATCAAGCTATTGGGAAAACCTGAGGCACTGCTCATTGGGAAAAGGTTCATGTCAGGGACTCCTCAAAGTTGTTTTAGTCTTGGGACATATATTCCTAGAAGTTCCACTTTTGTGAATTTTACAGAGAGATGCACTGACACAGTGGTCAATGTTCCCATCAAATCAGTGCTCACATGAGATAAACACTCTGTATCCAGCCCAGAAGACTGGAAATGTGCATATCGGGGAAACTAGTTGAAATATCTGGTCCTGGTGGTATCTCAAGACAGTAATCAGTAAAATATACTTCAGAGGAAGGTGTTTAAAAGTTAAAATTCTACTATGTAAAACAGTGAAGTAATTTTCTTGGCAGGAGAGTGTGGAGTTTGACATAATTCAGAATGTTTTGGTCGTGATATTTGTAAGCCTGCCTACTTTTTTTTCCTCTCAAGAATGCCTTGTCTTATGAAATACTTTGGCTAAATATTAGTTATTATTAATTTTTTAATTTTATGCAGTGTTCCTGTTCTGTATTCTGATAGCAGTAAGTAATGATGTCTGGCTGACTTGGCATTTGAAGCAACAAATACCTCTGAAAGTCTCCTTTCCCTGCCCCCTGCTTCCAGCTTAAATAGGCTTATTCGTGTGATTTTTTTTCCCTTTGATGGAAATCTTCCCATCTTTCTTTCCTTTATCTTTACATATTGTGCTGATTTCCTTTTTGAAATAGGCTTGGCAAACAATATGCAGTAGTCAGGACAGGGGCAGAGTGCTGGCTTCTTACTAGCAAGAAGGACTCGTATCAGTGCTAATACCCGGTGTTACTTCAAATTCCGTTTTCACAGGCGAACATCTTGCTTTCTTCTTGCTGCCACTTTGTGTTGACAACATGGTCTTGTTTAACTGCCCACTGTGATACTCAGGTCTTGTCCTTGAGTGGTTACAGATGACAAATGAATCACATGTGAGCAATACAAATTGCTTTTTCCCTGTGTTTCAGTCTGAGTTTTTAAAGCAGAAATTTGTCTTCTGTCTTGCTCCGGATACTTGCTGCTCTGTAGAAGAGTCATCCATATATGAAGCGGAATATCCCCATGCAGATCACAAGCTTTACCACCTTGTTATTCCTCCAGATGGTTTAAAACTTCGATACAGTGCAGCCTGTTATTCTGCACTAGTGCCCTGAAAAATTTTGTTTATATACTACCTTGTCCCGTCAGTTTCCTTGGCAAAGAATTGGGCCAAAACCGGAAACAAAACTAAAGTAAATAAACTAAGCAAACATCTGGGCTAAGCTTAGTTTAATCTCTGCTTTCCAAGTTTTGAGTTAGTTTTCCAAACCAAGTTTTTAATTTAAGTAGTGAAAGGAAGAAAATTTCTTGGACATTGAGATCATGAGGATAGTAATTTATCTGCAGATAACATTTATGGGAAAGAAGAGGAGGTAATGTAAAACAAGATTAAATATCAGAGAAAAACAGATGTACATCAGGCAAAATTAATCTATGGGAAATGATGGCGGATCACAGATTTCATATTACACCATCCTGTTTCTCAGGGAATGCATATACTCAAAGGGAGAAAGATTTAATTTATCATATTTCAAGCATCTGATGCTATTTCTAATGGTTCTAAGCAGAATATTACTTTCAAACGCTCCATGCCATGTACTTTGTCTAAAACTGTACTGTAAATAGAGTTACTTCAAAATATTCAAGAAAATAACCCATTCCAAAATATTATGACACCCGGATGGCTTAAAAAAACTATGAGTACGTTTTAACTAGTGTCTCTTATCAATTACTTTGGGTTTTTATGTTTAAGACTGATAGTCTAAGAAATTGTTTGTAATTGTCTCATTAAAATTTTTGAGCTATAATACTCTACATAGAGATATTAATTTGGCATAGCACAGAAATGGGTTGTTGAAGCTTCATCAGCTTGTGTGAGACAAGCATGTGGTTAGGTGTGCTTCTGAACTAAAGTAAAAACTTCAGTTATCACTTCTACAGCTGGTCTGCTGTTACTCTGAATGGGGCTTGATATTATCCTGTTGCATGAACTGCTTTGTGCTCTCTTGAGCCACTTTTTTTCCATATGCAGAGACTGCAGTGCAGTAGAACTGAAATCCACTTTTCCTGGCAGAAGTGAGACTTCCTATTCTGTGACTGCTGCAATACTTGGGTCGGAGGTGCCTCTGTACAGTGAATAACACATTGCAAAGTAACAGACAAAGGAGGGTAATCCAGTTAAGACTACAGGACAGTATTTCAGGGTGAGACTTGGCCATTGTGTTTTTTTGAAAGTCTTGCCTAGAAAATCTAGCAGTTCACTGAGTGAACACATGGCAGTGTGACTTTTATCTTTTTGTTCTGGGGTATGTTTGCAATGTCATGGTGAATCCTCTGTGCCTCAAATCTCTACCGTTAAAATATAGAATAATTTCGGAGGTACGTAAAAGCCATAATCATTATTTAGTACCTCACGGTTATATTAACACAAACTTCAGAGGTGCTGCAGGTGTGCATCCAGCCAGAAAGGTAGGGAAATGTCCAATGAATGTGGTAATATGCAGCTCCGGTAGCCTGACCACTACTGCTAAAGGGCAAGCAGTGATCTCAGATGGAGCCGGGAAAAAAAACAGAGAAACCTGCAAACCCAAAAGATTTCATGCAAACTGGGCAAAATCTTAATTGCAGCGGTTGCAGGTGAAAGTGTTCAAATCTGCGACGAATGTATTTTGCACTTTCCTAAAACTCCAGAATCCTAATGAAATGTTTGCCATGTTGCTTGTTTTACTTAGTAAGCTAATTTCTACAAACTAACAGACTTCATAGAAAATAAAAAAATAAAAATATTATACATACCCTTAAATAGCCAGAGTACTTGAGAGGATTAAAACTAGTACAGTTCATACATCTAGTAGTAAGTAGTTAGGAAAACTTCATAAATCTAGTGTATTAGAGGGTATTATTCCATCAGTGATTTAGCGTGACAGCAAAATTACAATGAAACTCCTCTGAAATGAAGCTATTTCTTTGATGAAGGTCCAAGTCTTTGAAAAAGGTGGTGAACAATTTTTTTGTTCCTCTTCTGAGATCTATTGATGTTCATCACTTTAACATCAAGTGATTACTACTGAATAGATTAAGAACATGAGTTAAATGAGCATTGATTGTCTTTAATCCAAGGAAAATATACACTTCAGAGGTGTTTGCTTTCTTTTCTTCTTTTTAGACTCTAGTTCAAACAACTTATTGAGGGACTACCCAGCTCCAGTCATTGAGAAATGTGCCTTTTTTAAAATCAGACACCATAGGAGACTGCTGGGGACTGCGCCGTGTGTGGATAAAAGCCTCTGACACAGAGTGCTCAGTGCAGACATGCAGGATGGTTCAGTGAGAATCTGAAGTCAATGGGTTATACAGGAGCCTGATCTGGCAGATTTAACTTCCATTTACAATAAATTAATCCCCTGTTCAACAGACCCAAAATAGAAGCGCTTTTGCCTGCCTGGTAATTAGTCTCTTGCATATTTGCATCTCATTGGCTTTTTCTCTACACTTAATGGCGCAGCTGCTTTTTGCTCATGATAAATTAGAACAGGGATCAGGAAAACATAACCATTTGGTCCTAATGGTATGTCTAATAAACTTGTTACCTCTTGAGTTTCTTGGTCATAATGGTAATCTCCTATTGGTTCCAGGAATGCTTCACTGCTTTCCTTCCTCCCTCTCTGTTCCCTGTTAGTTAAAGTACAGGTTTAGTGAAACAAATTTCCATATCAGCCATCTTCTGCTGAAATCTCAGCTATCATTGAAATGTTCACACATCCTATCAGCCGTTCTGAATTGGTGCCTGCACAAATCTACAAATAATAAGAAGTGGAAAGAAGAGCAAACTAGGGAGCAAATGGCTAGTGCAGTTTAAGCAAGGAACGTGTATTTACTCCATTGCCCTTTGCCTACAAGCTGCAAATAGCCAAATTAATATTGTTCATGTCTGTTGCTTCCATGTAAGGACTAAAAACCGTCCTTTCACATCATGATTTGTATGCACCCTGCTTTAGCCAACAGGAAAACAAGGCAGGCCCTAGTGTTTAAACAACATGCTGCTTCTCTCAGCCTTCAATGGAAATAATGAGTACAGTGGAGAAGTGAATATAAACAAATTGCTAACTCTTTAATTTGAATAGCTGTTGAGAATTTAGTCTCTTAATTAGGAAGAAACATCAATGATAGAGTTATGAATCATGGCAGAACTCTGTTGACCACCAGGTGTAAGTCAGAAGCTTCTTTGTTGAGGGCAGGGGGAGTCAAATAGCCAGAGACAGATTTGTTGGTCATTAACTCAAGGAAAATTTAAGCCAACATAGGCTGTATGAAATCTGAATTGAAAGTTGGAGTTGGAACTTGTTCTGCACTGGGTTGTATTGCATGAAATCACTGCAAGAGAGCAGGGGCCACAAGAATAGCTCTGTCACTAAAATGTTACCAAGCAATTCCTTGTCGCCTTATTTCTCTAATATAGAAACTGCTGCGCAACCACAGCAGATTCAGTCTCAACACTGGACTCGCTGAAAGTTACAGTATGTTGAGGACCCTTTCTGGATAACAACGCAAATGAAAGGGATGGTTCTAAAGGAAAAAAAAAAAAAAAAGGCCTGGCTCATCTGCAGACTCTACAGAATTTAAAATATGCAAGATGTGTGGAAAAGCCCTAGAAGAATTGTTTAAATTCTCTCTTTTCCCTAGCCAATAGCTGTTTGCCCTTATTTCACTTATTTGAGAAGAGACAGAGATACCCACCAGGATTTAGCTGAAGGGCATTATGCAGTCCAGGAAACGGCAAAAGAGAACTGCGGTGTTGAGGATGGCCTGGGCTTTCTCCAGCAGGTACTTGTAATATTTACCATTGGTGTGAACAGGATGAGTTAGTTGCTTGCTTGCTTCTAAATTATAAAGATGAGTGTTTCACTGTTGATGAACAACAGTTTGAAATAATAAGGTTTTCAGCATGCAACTCTTATTTCCCTACTGAAAGGGAGGAAGTTTCTTGTATCAGAGGAGAGAAGGAAGGAGAGCACAGCAGGTCTGCCCCTCCTCGCTTGCTAATTGCCCAGAGAGGAAGAGCTTCACTCCTACCGCCTTCATCTCAAACAGTCCTGTGCTGTGGGCTCCCACCAGTGCCGTGTCACAGACATTTGGATCTTTTGCAAATTCCTGAATTTAGAAAAGTGTGGAAACAAGGTCTCTGGTGGACACATTAGTAGTATTTTGTTGTTTTGGGGTTGTACCTTCATTAATTTTCAGGTGTCTGTTTATGGCCTGGCAAGAGGGAATTCTTTTTCTCATTGTGCACTGGGACCTTAAAGAAGGATGATTTTCTTTGAAGAACAGGTACCAAATTAAGAATATAAAGAGAAGACGGATGCAAAGTATGATAGTGCACAGTGGGTGAGATAAATTTATGTATTTGAAGAAACATTTATCTGCCTCACTAGCTATTAATATATCTATTGTAGGACTAGAACATCCTCCTACTGTAAACCCTGAACAACCTCTTCTTATCGAAGATCCTAGTTTAATGGAAATTAGGAACTTTTGCTACAATATTGGGTTTTTTCCCTTTAAAGCTTGTCATCTTTTTAAAAAAAAAAAAGAGGGGCAGGAGGGGTTAGAAAATGGTTTTGCCTAGTGAGGCTGTGGAGCCTCCATCCATGGAGGTTTTAAAAACTCAAGTGGACAAGGCCCTGGGCAGCCTGCTCTAGCAGATGCTGCTTTGAGCAGGGGAGGTTGACTATAAACCTCCAGAGGTCCTGTTCAACCTCAGCTATTCTGTGATTCCAGAATGACATTGACTACTTTGCCAGTTGTGCAGGATAAAGGGAAGATGACCCCCAGGAAGCAATGAAAAGCCTGTGTTCCAGGTTAAAACAATAGAGATGATGTCAGCCTACCTTACTTGCCAGCAGACCTTATCTCTGAGAACTCATGTAATTTGTTGTGATAAAGTGGCTGGCCTAAATGCATTTGCAACTATAAAAATAGCATTTCATTTCAAAATTAGCATATTTTCAATTAAGGTTCTCCTGTCTATTACAAAACAAGAAACATGCACATTAATTACTAATTATTCTGTCATGAAAAAATATATACATTAACCTGACAAATGTAGGAATAGAGCTTTCTGTAAGTATAGGAGCTGTACGTGTGAAAGCTGTGAAACAGAGCAAGATGATGATTGGAAATTGGTTAAACATAAACTTGGCACTGGAGGAAGGGCGGAAAATGAGGGAGGCAAGGTATAGCCATCAAGGCACAGTACTGACTTTTTTTTAAGCACAGATCATGGTGTTGGTTATCTTTCAGAATGTTAAGGTGTTCTGAAGACAGCCTGCTGAGAAATCATCTGTGTCGCTGTTGCAGTGTTTGAATACCCAGGAGCTCCTTGGAAAATACATGAAGTTGTGCTGTGCGTGCATTGATAATATGTGTTGTCAGCATCAACTGCTGTCCAAGGATTACTTTGAATTTATTGTGAGCAGAGTCCTGTGTTCCTTCTCCTTAAAATATGGTTTTATATTCCCATCACTTTTCTTAAGCTATAGCAAAGCACTTTGGGCTACCCTATGCCATGTAGGTACTGCTCTGTGCTGGGGACACTCTGTATCAGCCTGTCCAGATGAGCCCTATGGGAGTGACGGTCTGTGCAGGCCACTAGACCCCTTCAGTAGGTACCACTTCCCCAGGCCATGCCAGGTTGGGACACCCAATTCCATTCCCCCTCTCCAGGCACACAGAAAAGTGGTGAGGATATTCGTAATTCACTAAGCCAAGCTGTGACTTGTAGGTGTCTTGAAATTTCTAGCTTAAATCATATAAGTGAATGCTCACAAGACCAGACTTTGAGTTGTAAATGAGTTCTGGCTGTGGAAGGGCATGAAAAATTAACCTACGAATAAACAAATGGTATATCTTATCTGAAAAACTGGAAGCAAGCAAAGAATAGCAACTACAGAAGAATTTTGGAAATCTGGAAGAACAGAAACTTTGGGAAGAAAAAGGATAATCTGGTAATTAATTGATATCTTTCAATTTGCACTTGGTCCTGGCTGTTACTTCAGCAGAAAGAAACACAGGCCAGATTTTTATTTATTAATTTGTTTTGTTTTTTTTTGCTTCACATTCTCTGGACTTTGAGATGATGTCTGTTAATAGTTATTTAATTTGTGACCATTGTTGCCTGGATCACTCTGTCGTGCGTTGGAGTTTTTTTATTTGTTTTGTTTTTTGCTGAAATGCTGCATGCCTCTCAAAAACAAAGCTTCAGCGCTTAGAACCAAGCTTTTGAAACTGGAGATAAGATTACCGGCACTTCTTTGACTGCTTAGGCTTACCGGTACTGAATACTTTATTTGTTGCAAATTATTTGCTCGGTTGTCATAATGAGAATAACCTTCATGATCTCTTTCAATGCAAATATGATCGAGACAGATGGTGACATCACCAAGAAACTTCTCTGAAAGGTTAATCTGCTTCCTAACTAGGAAACCTCATTAGCCAAGCGCTGTCATTCTAACTCCAAAGCTCACACCTGTAGTAGGGAAAATTGCCAAATGGCACAGACTTGTAGACATTAATCACCTTTCAGTTAAATGCCTTCTTTCCAATAAGTTCTTGCATTGCTCTCTCCTATCTGTTGCTAAGCATTGGTATTTTAGTATTTGCTCTTTGCAACCTAATTTATTGTCTATCTAATTTAACTTCAATACATTTAGCCTGAAGCTTAATCTGGGTTCTGAAATTTGATCTACCTGTGCAAATAGTTATTTTTTCCCCAGCTAGAGCTGAGATGCACGCACACACACTATTCCATTGAGAGACTAGCAAATTAAACTGAAATGGTGTAGAAAGATATGAATGACCCTTACCGTGATCTATTTTAACTGAGCCACTTCAATACTATAGACTGTTCCATAATACATTCAGGCTGGGTGATACATTGCATTGATGCTTATGTCAGAACCCCAGATGCACATTGTGCAAGAATTGGGATTTGAATGTTCTTTGTTTGCTTTCCCTAGCTCAGGCTTTAATACTCTGATCAATAAATCTGTAACAGTTTCACCTTTCTCCTTTAATGTTTACACTGTTCAAAAGATAGTACCCTCACCACCATTTCTTTTATTACAAGAGGCATGTTTACAGGTAGTGTCAAGAAGACAGAAAAGCTAAGGACTAGTCATAGATGCCAGGTGGGTGGATGGGCAGCCAGCCAGCCTAGTCAAGCTGAGATCATGGGCACGAGATACTGCCCTCCTCCAGTGTTTTCTCACCATGCTAGCCCTCACGAAGAACTTCTCAAAATACACAGCATTATAGCACTGGGCTCTGAACTCCTAGTGTCCAGCTTTAACTCTGTTTCATTATCATGCTAAAATATCTGTAAATATTCTTTCTAGGGGTGAAATATCTGCACTTGAATAGGTTGATGAAGTGTTATATATATTTACTTATTTATGCATTTTATATATATATATAAAGGTAATCCTACTAATCTGTCCCAGTTTTATTCTTTAATTTCAATTGGATATGCAATAAGTATGCACTACGGGGTTGCTTACTGAAGACTAGGAACATTTTTTTTTTTTTTTTTCCTGGTACACTATGCTTAGGTTCAAGGCAGGGAAGTTTTTCCAGGATCTCTTTATACTCTGCCTGACTGAGATCTCTGTGTTAGCCCATCGTTTTTGTCTACAGCAGCCTAACGCATATTTGAAATATCTATACTTTAGAAACTCTATACAATATTACTGAGATACTTAAGTTTCCTTTAGCTGTAGATGCTTTAGCATCAAATCAGTCCAGCTCTACAGTAGATTTTTTTAACAGGATTTTAGAAGGTAATTAGAATATCAACAGGAGACAATTAATTCCTGTCTGTCCAGTTTCAAATCTACTTTTCTTATTTTAAATCAATTTTAGATGGCCAACCTAAACTCTCAATGAGAAAAGTACCCTGATCTGAACGTGACCTCCAAAGTAATAATCATAAAATAGTTCTTGTACTTTTAATGTTGCTGCTGAAAAGACTCTTGATACTGCTTTAATTAGTACTTTGTTGTTTGTTTATTTAATTGCTTATGATGGTTGTATGTTTCAAGATGAGCTGGCCCTCTAAGCAGTACTGTGCTTAGCCCTATCAACACTTTCCATGTAAAAGGCTGGGCTTACAGCTTTATTGGATGCCCTATTAAGATCGGAACAGCAAAGGCCAGAATTGCTTGTGAAGGAAGCAGAGGGCAAGTAAAGATTGGAAGGTTTGTTTGACTTTTATTTTCCTTCCCTTCTTAAGAGAAAATCCTGAGAGACCTGATGAGAGAGCAAAGAGTTGAGAGGACTTGAAAAAGGTGCATAAGGTTAAAGACAAGTAGGAGAGAAGTTCCCTTTTCCAGGAAGAGCAGGGGCTCCTGCCAACAGCTACCGTTATTCCTAGCAGAGACTGGGAGATGCCATCTTTTCACCTAAATGCTATTTTCTGTTACTAAGTGAAATTGCAGAAAGGAAGACCAGAAGAAATTACCTGCTGTGGTGGTCTGATGGGGGCAATATGAAGAGCAGGCAGTATGATATCTGTCAGATACTGCTGTTTTAAGAAATTTCCGTTTGGAAAAAGGTTGTGGGGAATGTTTGCTTTCAAACAACACATGAAGGAGGTAAACACAAACATACTTGATGGTAGTAGGAGGGCTGTTTATGAAGGTTGGTAGACAGCTGGCATGGTTATTACTATGGTCAATATAGGCAAATAAACTTCTGGATTGATCAAGAAGCAACTAAACACTTTATTAGAGAAATAACTTAAATTTGGCTATATGGTACAAAATTAAAAAAAACATGTGGGGGGCTGGAGGTTTTTTGGGGTGGAATGGGGGGGTCCTTTTTTGACTCTTTACCACACCTGATTGAATCAAGCTCTCATATCTCTTGGCCTCATTTTTCTGCTTATCAACCCCCCTAGAAAACCTTGCCCTGGACTCCAGTTGCCAAGCTGCATCTAAAGCAACATGATTTATTAGCACAGCAAGTAGACTTCATTGGATTGTGGTAGAACAGTGAATATTTTACCTTCGTAAACATTGCCTTTTGTTTCAAACCTAAGGAGCATTTGTCCACATGTGACACAATGTAATAATCAGCGCTTTTGTGTGCGCTTGGGGTTGTGGGCTTTTTTTAATGGTTTGGCTGTTTTTATCTACCTTGGTCCTGATCCAATGCCCATGAAAGTAAATGGAAAGCTGTTATTCCTTCTGTGGCTCCCCCCACTCCCCCTTTCCAACAGACTCATTTAAAACAAAGAATTTTCCCCATTGGGTCATCAGGAGAGAGTTATTCAGGGATAAGTGTCTCAAATAACATATTATTTTGGCTAAATGCTTTGTGTTTTCTTTTGATCAGATTATAATTTTTAACATGCTTAAAATCTCTCATAAAGTTTGGCCGCTACTTGGAAAAGTTATGGCAAAAGTGTATCTGCTCACCAGCATGCGCATTGAAGTTGGAAATTCTCGTGGGAGCAAACTGATGGCTGAGAAGGGTAACAGGTTCACCCTAAAAGATTTTTAACAATAGTGGACTGATTAACTACTAACACCTGAAGAAAACAGCTATTCCACACCTTCCCATTCCCCAGATAATAATTTCTGCCTAGAGGGTGTGTAATATTTAGGTTTCACAGTGTTTTCTTAGGGCTGACGTGATCCTCACACACTGCGCTCTCACTGGAATTTTCTTTGTAATGTATCTTTTTCTTATTGCTATTTATGAAAATCTTGAAATACACACTTTGGATTGTTTCAATTTCGCTCATCGTTCCGAATGGTGACTACTAGACCCTGCTCATTTAGGGAGCTGTGTTCGCATGGTCAAGTGCAGACATCCTCATACTAGCTTTCTCCAGGTCCAAAATAATCAAATGCAAATCAATTCTTCAGTCCTAGTCCTGAGTGCTGCTACTTGCAGGCCTTGCCCATGCTGTTAACTCCTGCCCCTGGGTGTATTTCGCATAGAGCAAGGCTGATGCTTGTAATGTGGTTGTGCGGAGTCAGGAGGTCAAACTGGAGAGGTGGATGAGGCTGATATTTTTGCCTTATATCAAGTTGTAAATAACGGACTTGTTGCAAACTAAGCTTCTGTTGCTGCGGCCGACGTAAATAGTTCGGGCTGGTTATAGGGAATTGGTGATGATGCACAAGTATCTGCACTTCCAGCTCAACCCTTCAGTGACAGATAGCACTTTGCTTTACTTCTGCGTGTCACTAGCAGTCAAAGTGAATAGAAACCCGAGTCTAAATAACTGAATGGATAAAGTCAAGTAGAAAGACACAAATACCACCATTTATAGAGCAGCACGTGCTGAAAGCTTTGTTAAGCTGGTAAGAACTTCAGTAGGTAGATAACAGTAGTTCCCTCATAACCTTAAATGTGGCATGAAGACAGAAATACTTTCATTAGGGATGTTATAGACCACTAGCACACGGATGTTACCTTGTAGTCATGATGCAGTGCCATGGGGAGCATCCAAGGGTTTCTTATGATGTTAGTAAAATAAGCATTAGCAATCTTTAATGCCCCTGATTCATGGAAGTACTTTGAATCTTAATACAATTGCTATAAAGAGACCTTGGAGACAAAGGTTTGCCTCATACCAACAATTTCTCAGTTTTATTGGCTGTTAAAATGATTTTATGCCTTAACCTCCGAGTCCATTACAGGACAATTTTAACTTTCCTTTTCTCTGCGTATGTGTGCATGTTGTGTTCCACATCTTCCCTATCCTTGTTCCTCAGAAAAATGTTCAGAGTTACTGTTGCATGTGGTAGAAGTTCACTGTCAGTAAAAATGATGCAGAGTTAAGAAACAGTCACTGAACTGCGGTGTTAGACGCCTCATTTCTGAATAGATGTTACCAAAATGTAGCTTAAAATATTCTTGCACCTAGGAGTCTGAATGCCACTGTAGGCATACTTTTTCCCCTATCCTACAAAAACATTTGCTTAAACATAGTACACAGTATTGAGTAGACTTGATGATGCTGAAAGAAAATTGAGATGGGTATAAGCAGGTACTCAGTTTGATGTCTCCGAGTTTACCGATGATCTTTCTCAGAAACATGAACCACAATAATGTGTATGGGTTTTTCTAATTTGAAGTAAGGTAATTTGAGCTGTTGCCCAAACAAGCAACTAATTCCATGATGCTGATCATGTATCATGACATCAAGACAGATGATTGAAGGAGTTAGACTTGACACCAGTGGTCAGACTTGGACATGTCCAGAGAGGAATTACCTATTACCTAGCAGTCTGATGCAGTGAGAGAAACAGGCAAAGCTGCTCTATGAGGTCTTGTACTAGTTCAGTAACGTTTATAAATAAGATGAACAGAGTTGTCTGAAATGTGCTAGCCCCAAATTGAAGTGGGCCTCTCTTGTGGCAAGAAACACAGATCATTCCTACTCTAAGACCAAAATGAATTGGTATTTGAGGTACTACATGTACAATATCCTCAGTTTGCATTACACAATTTATCATCTCTCCTGAGTTCTTCTGGGCTCTGCTAGTGAGCGTTATGCTACTGTTGCCTTGGCTTCTCTCCTGGTTTTCTCACAAGCTGAAGAATTTGACTTCTTCATGGACAGAAGAGTGCAAAATTTCTGCAAACCCTGTGTTTTACAATATCCCTACCTTCTTTGTCTGCAGTACTGACTTGGAAATAAATCAGTGCATTACTTGAGTTATCCCTTAGCCATCATCTCGAACGTTGCATCGTGTGTTCCTCTTAAGATAAGCAAAGAACTTCCCAAGGCAAAGGTGGCACTTTTGAGTTCTTGCTAAATCATATTGCAAGTCTGATGGGACCAAATGAGATAAGCTACTCTGAACCTCAACATGGTTTCCTGCCTTCTCATTTCTTGCTGCACTGAACTGTCTAAAGTAATGTGCTTAAAAATGTTTGAATTGCATCCCAGTAAGCCCCTGTAAAGCCTGAAAGAATAAAATGTAGTATGTGTGTAACAATACACATACACACAATATAGTTCAGTAATAACTTGGGAGGAGTTCAGCATGAATTTTCTGCATCATGGAACAACCTCTGCCTTTTTCTACTTTTTACCTTTCTGTACATATATATTAGGTGCGTGAATTGTTGTGGTTTTGCTTTCCTTCCTTCCTTCCTTTAATTTTTTGCTTAGAAACCTGAGGTACCTGGGGTTACAGCAGCAGGTACAAGCTAGCAGTTAATCTGCATTCTGTCAGGGCCAGTAGAAATATAAACTTGCAATTCATAATTAGCTGTGAGACACTTAGAAAACTGTACTCAAGTTGATGGAATAATTTTTCATTTTGCTCTTCACAGTGCTTCTACTTTAAATTCCTCTTTGGGCTCTGCTACAGACTGTACTGTGGATCTCATACCAGGTTTTCCCAGGAACCATTTGGCAGTTTAGAGCCCTTAGGGTGTGATCTGATAAACCCTTGGTCTTCTCTTAGTAGTAGGATTTGCAAATAGCTGTCCTCAGGAGCTGGTTACGCAAACACATCTTTCTGTGCATTTCAGTGGCCTGGGCATATACGTACAGTTCGTTGTTAGATTTCGGCAGTTTCAGTAAATTCTTAACAGCACAAGTACACACTCCAATGTGTTCTCCAAATGTGGTCTTTCTATCGGTATGCCTGTGTTTGACAGCTGTGGGTTGTTTAACTGCTTTCTGTTTTGCCTTTTTTTTCCTTTACTGATCGATGGTACAGTCCCAAGTATGCTTGTAGCTGTACGCATGTAAAAATTTTGTAACCTTATATTCTGATCTTCTAATGCTAGGGATATTGTAGTGATAAATGTTGTTAGATCCATATAGTGTCTAGGTAAGTCTTGTATTTTTTGACTTCTAAAGACAAGTAGAGAGAAGTAGGTTTTTAAGTTTTTCTTCAAAATTATGCTGCACCCATTTGTATCACTTTACACAAACTACACCAACCAAGATTATCTGCTAGGCGATCTCTGTTTTTCCCATGTTTAGGGCTCTTGCACTGTGTACCCATGGAAAAATATGAAATGATCTTCTGCTCAGATAATTCTCTTCTAATTGCAATGTGAAAAAGGAATTATTGGGAGGCTTATTTTGTTTTTCAATGAACGAGGAAGCTTAACATCCTCTTTGCATTTCACAGCGTGCTTTCTATTGTACGTGCCAGATAGGTCCAGGTGCCTGTAGGGAGCTTTGGTGAAGCTGACAAACTTGGTCATGCAGAGATATCCAATGGATTAGGACCTCTGTTGAGACTGAAACTGTCCCAATGTCCAGGCCAACTTAAACAGGAAATAATGTAATGAACTCCTATCTTCTATGTTTGTTTATCCTTGTGGGTTTCTTCCAGAATTTTTTCTTTGTTTTTGGTATTCAAGGACTTAAGCATTTGTGTTGTATTTTTCAGAAAGCACTCTGAGTCATTTTCTGTGAATGCTGCTGTGTAAATCATGTATTTCAATTGATTAACAGTTTAAAGCCTTCTTTCCTTAGAGCAGTTGCTAAAATTAGTAACACCACAAAAAGATTCTGTCTGTAAACTATGATAATGTCTTTGAAATAAAATATTAAGTTATTCACTTGGAGTTTAAGTTTATGCAAGCTATTCTGGTTTTGTTCGGGGTGGGTTCTCAAGCAGATTAGATTGCGTTAGTCCATAATTAATGAACGTATGGAGCTTTGAGACCTATCAATGAAAAATAGCTGTAACAACTTCTCACTGTTACATTTGTTCACAATTAGAAAATTCAGCATCTTACAATTAGTCTAGATGATTTCATTAACTATAATCTTGATGTGGAATGTTATGAACAAGAGCTCCAATCTGAGCACTTTCAGAGTTCCTACTATAGAGATGATTAAGGAAAGTGTGTCTGGTTTGTAATGACATTTAAAATGCATTTTTACTTGGTTATTTTGCAGGAATCAAAATGAAACACTTCCATCTTCCAAAACTATGCTAAGTTCTTCTACAATCTGCTGTTTCTCTTGTTCTTTCCTCCTTCCTGTTCCCATAACTGAATATATTAAAAGTTAAGTTAATGGCAAAAAAACCCTCAAAAACTCCAACCTTTCTGAAGTTGGACAATATTTGAAAGTGATTAAAAAAAAAATGCATCCTGGTTGGTAGTAAGAAGAGAGAATGATTTGTATTTCACAATGCAATTTTAAGTTCTTCTCTGCAGCAGTTCTTGGTTACATTTCAGCTTCAGAGAATTTTTTCTTTGCAGTAAAGTCTAACGTTTTCTAGCATGTTTAGTCCTGCATCGGTAGGAGGAAATTCCTATTTCTCTAGAACACAATTCAGCTTTTTCAAACGCTTACTAATTCTTGTTTGAGTTCAGACATTCAGGGTGCAAGCAAGACTCTTCGTTCCTGGTTGAGAAAGTAACGATAGTGAGGAATCAACTGTACATACCTTCAGCTGGCTATTCTTTGGGTCTCTCTCTCTTTCAGAGTCCAGAACAGAATTAAACCAGCCGGTTTTTACCTTCTGAATACATCTGCAGGCTAAAACCTGTCAGTATCTCTCTTTTGTTGATTCACAGTAAGGGGCTCAGAATGAAAAAGAAAAGGGCAGCACAATGGGCAAACATGCTTTTATGACCAACTCACCTGAAAGGTACGGTAATACTTCCCTGGTGCAGTGCATATACTGTGTCTGGGAGCATGTGCGGTGGGGTACATGCGGCTGCTTTGCACACATTTTCCCACGCTTCGCTTTGCCTTGGCTTTAAATGGGCTAATTATCAGTGGGTATTGGGTTGAGCCTTGATGCCTAAAGGATCACACAACTGAACAGTTGTCTATCTGAAGTACAAAAATATATTCCTACCATTTGTTAGGCACATTAGAGCTGAGCATGCGAGATGCAGGTAAATTTGTGATCTTTGCACAGGGCATTCTTTCCTCTTTAGCTTTCATTTAACTCTTCTTGGGGAATTGGAGTACTCTAAAGCTTTCTAGGCCTTACAACTAATCAGTAGTGGGCTTGATGACTGTTTGGTGTGAACTTGCATATATCAGACCAATGTGAAACTACTTTGCTAGATATCAGGTGGCTGCATGGCTTATGTTTATTATAGCTAGTAATGCATTGTAATGGTACTGAACTTTCAATGAAGAGCTCTGGACTCTAATGTAATATCCATCTGGTCTATCTGTAGCTATAGAGAAAAAGGTATCACTCACTTTGGCATTCCAAAGTATGTTATTTCTAAGTATGTTGCTCAAATTTTCTGTGTTTACTTGACTCTACCAATTCATACATCCCAAGGTCAGTATCTTCACTGTTTTTCATTATAGCTGAATATATCAGTGACTGTGCCTTCCCGTTCTTTCCTTTAGAAGTAAGGATTTTTCATGGTGTTTATTTTGCACTCCTATCACAAGGTTTCAGACACAGATAAATTAAGGTAGGGACCCAAGAGGATGATGTTGGGAACATGTTACTACTTCTTGTGTCCTCCTGGGGTTGAACACACTGTTCCTGGAGAAGGCAAGATTTCATCCTCTTGGGAAACTCACTTTTAAATTCTTAACAAAGTTACCTCTGAGTCTTCCATAGGTCTAATTCAAGACAGATTTCTTTTTTCTTCTTATAGCTTTTCAAAACAGTGGGAGGAAATGGGCTTCTCTGGTAGTTTTCATTGTATAGCGTATATCATTGGGCTACATATCATACTTTCCAGCTCTGTATAAGCTGAAGTGTTTGGAGCTCTGAATGACATAAACATTTAATTTGGAAATACGAGGCACACTGCTGCCCCATGCATATTTATGGAGCTTCTCACCCTGTGAACTCATCCCAGAGGACTTTGAAGAACAAAGCAGCACTCTAGTATTGTGACAATAAACTGTAATATAGTTTTATAAAACTGAGGGTACTTCTTTTTACCAGTTCAAAGCCTCTATTTAACAAGTGTGCTTCTTTATTTTAGTTTAAAAATAGCGCAGGAAATGCTCTTTTCCTTTCTTCACTGTTTAACTCACTCTACCTTTGAAGATGAAAACAGACCTGTTCTAATCCTAGTGCTTCCAGAGAAAAATTAATATGTATTTTCTGTTCTTTCAGTCGTCTGTCATTCATCATTCTTGTGAATTCAGCTTGAATGTAGCCTAAATATCCTGAAATTTAATAAAAAAAAAAATAAATAAATAAAAGGCAGGGTACTGCTTTTTTGTTGGTCTTTGAGCTTCGAGAGAGAAGATGGGACATGTAGTCAAGGTTTTCCCCATGCAGTATGTAGAAACCCCTTTTGTTGTAAGACACAAGTTTTTTTACAAATTATGTATATCTGTTAGTTGGAGCACTGAAGGTGATGTCAAATTTTGAGAGAAAAATCAGGAGAGTGTTGTTGGATAGATGTGGAAAGCAAGGATCCTCCCAATTGTTCTTGTTGCAGAACATAAGTAAGAAAGGCTGTTGATGAGTCTTTTCCCTCTCCCATGTAGTTCAGATATCTGTAGACTTACTGAAGATGGGCAGTAGAAGATGCAGTACAAAACCTACTAGGAATTTTCAAAAATAATTATCTGCATCTTTAAGTACCTGAATACTTTTAAAAAAATCAAACTTCTCTATTTCTTAAATTATTTTGATTTCTCTACTGTAAGACAGTCTTTCTTCAGTGCTGAAATAAAAAGTTGAGTGCCATAGCAACAGTTTCTATTGTGTACTATAATGACCAGAACCCAAACCTGCAGAGCATTGCACTATGTCAGCCTGGCTTTAGCCTGCCATTAAAGTCTTTCTCCCTTGCGATTCAGCAAGCCATGTTTGTCAGCTAGATAACTTGTTTGAGGTTTGTGCCATGCAAACCACTGTTTATGTCCGATTAGGATACTGCTATCTATTGCCACATGGTCCTTAAGGACATTCCAGTAGAAGCATGCAGCCATTTTGTGCAGTTTGGTGTTGATAACTGTAGGTATTTCCCTAAGACTAACAATCTTTGTTGCTTTGTAAACTGGAGACTTGAAACATCATCATGGATTTCTTTTGCTCTCTTTTTCCTCTGCCCTCTATAGGATTTACCAAATGATTGCATTGTGTACGTGAAATCTGGCCTTTTCTCCCAGAGCATCTGTGACATCCATAGTAAAATGTTGACTTAGAAATGTTGTAATCTCACTCCTTTACACTGGCCATTCCATAGACTGGAGATAGCATGGCAAATTCTTCACAGGTGTGGGTGAGCACAAAACTGGAAGCTTTAGGGAGCCTTAGCGACTAACACAAATACATACTATGACTCTGTAATGTAGAATGGAGTTTGCATTAGGATGCTAGTTGTCCTGTAATGCTCCAGTACTCTAAAATGTCATTAGTAAGTGCCATTCAGGCTTCTCCATCAATGTAAAGCTGCAAGACAAAGCATATTTGTTTGAAAAGAATTGCCAAATATACCTTTTCAGTCACACTGGTGAATCGGTCACTTCTTTCCTATCAGAGTACACTTTCCTAGAATACGTCTACGAAAACAGTCCCTGGAGCAAATATCCAGCTAGCCCCGCACGCAACCTTTGACAGTGGTTAGAAGCTGATTCTTACGGAGGTAGGGAAGAATAGGGGAAGCATATCACACTACTTCTTTCAAAGACTCTCTCAGCTTCCAAATAGTTTGGGGCTCTGCCACAAAGTTGTTTGGGTTTTTTTTTGTTGGTTTGTTTTGTGGTTTTTTTTTTTTGTGAAGATGTCTTTTTAATTGCTCCAAATTGATTCAGTTTCCATGAACCTGTTCAGTTAGGCCTTGAGCCTGTGCAAGCTTTTAGCACCTACAATATCGTGCAGCAAGGAGTTTCAGTTAATACATGTGATCCAAAGAACTACTCTTTTGTTTGTCTTGAGCCTGCCGCCTGTTAGCTTTGGTCAATGCTTCTGCTCTTGAGAACACTTGATGATCATTCATGCTTTCTCTTCACATCTGTCTCATTTAGATAGAAGAGCTTTGTGGCAGTCTCTTCCTGCCTTCCCTTGCCCATGTCCCTGCAGTGACCTCCCAGCTTGAAAACTTGAGCTTCAGAAAAATAGAATCATAGAATCGTCAAGGTTGGAAAAGACCCTTAAGATCATCAAGTCCAACCGTCAACCTATCACTGCCAAGTCCATCTATACCATGTCTTCAAGCACCGTATCTATCCGTTCTTTAAATACCTCCAGGGATGGAGACTCACCCACTTCCCTGGGCAGCCTGTTCCAATGCTTGACCATGCTCTCGGTGAAGAAGTTTTTCCTAATGTCTAACCTAAACCTCCCCTGGCGCAGCTTGAGGCTGTTTCCTCTTGTCCTATCCCTTGTTACTAGGGAGAAGAAACTGACCCCCACCTCGCTACAACCTCCTTTCAGGTAGTTGTACAGAGCAGTAAGGTCTCCCCTCAGCCTTCTCTTCTCCAGGCTAAACAACCCCAGCTCCCTCAGCCGCTCCTCATAAGACATAGTAACCACTTCTCACTCTGTCGCAATTCTTTTTTTATCAGACAATATGTTCACTATAAATCATGTAGCTGTTTAAGAAAGTTAATTAGAAGAGGTGATTACGTGCCCCTAATCCATAACCACCTTCTTAAATTTTCACATCATCCTCTCTGTGTTTGTCAGCTAATGTTGTTCTGATACACCTTGAGTGATGATCACTGTACAAAACAAGCCTCTCTCCTTCACTGTTCATGTTTCATAAAACTTATTCATGTATGTCCCAAGGTTTTTTGCATAGTCTTACTCTTTTGCCTGTTTTGGTAATGAAGCTGGGTCCTGGTATTTGATCAGAGTGACTGGTATCTGACGGGCTATCACTGGGAGGAGTAAAATGCACCAAATAAAAAGAGAATCTGTAAGAAAAACATCAGGTGGGTGGGGGGTTGATCCTCTGTTCCTTTATAGGTGAGCTTTGTCTCCTCAGCTCCTTCATCAAAGGGACAGCAGCATCCACAATCACTGTTAGGGAAGTGATAGGGCACCTTTCTTGTTGTCCCCTTTGGTTTATGGTCCTGTTGTCTCCTGGAGTTTGAGTGTACAGAGGAACTCCGTTGGTAATGAATTCTTTGTTCCTATCCAAATGCTCTCTTTCTAGAGAGCTTGAGTTCCTTTACAAACCAGGTATTTTCTTACTTTTAAGAGAAATAACTTTTGGGGAACAGAGAGGCATGAAAGAGTGGGGGGAGAGAGAGAGAGTCACTGTATCACATGGCCTAACATAGGCTGAATAACCTAGTAACTGTAGATACTAAATTTACTTTTTCCAGTTAAGTTTTATTTCTGACATTATTCTGTTGCTCGTAACTTTCCTCAATAATACTTCACTAATATTCACTTTCCATTTTTGCTAGGATAATTTACTTCCTCCTCCTCCCATCTCTTTTTCATGTTGAATTCTGATACTCATAAGCTAAAATTACATTCTGCTTGGGTGTAGTAAGCAAACACCTCTCTAGTTGTGAATTTAAGCAAGCCACGTTCAAAATACGTTTCAGTAATCCTAGGATCATTTAGGTGGAAGGAACCTCAAGAGGTAATCTAGTCCAACCTCCTGGTCAAAATGATGTCAGCATATGCCTTCTTCACTTCATTAGAGAATTTGCATTAGTGAAGTGCAGGTGGATGAGTCTTTAGTGACCAACCTTTGAGATCATGCATTAGTCAGTTTGTACAGGATAAAATTAAGTTGTAAATTTTGCTGGCATGGTATGAATCGGTCACGGTTGGCATCTTGGCTATGATAGATTTGTCCTGACAGCTCTCTCTGCAGTCAGTGTGCTGATCTTGTGGGAGTAGCAATTAACATATTTGCAGGGCCTCTTCATTATCTTCCTTCTAATTGCACTCTTCTTTCTCTGTTTGTCTCTTTTTATAGAGAATAGGACATGAAATCTTCCTAGGGACCTTTGCACCTTGCATGTTCCTAACTGGAAACTTCTAACACAACCATATTGCTGTCAGGCACAGAAGGACAACTCCTAAGCAAGCTGCACATGTCTCCTCACCCTATCTACCTAGCATTCTGAGAGAAAGTCATAAGGGAGAAGAAAAACAATTTTATATGCAACATGCGACACACACCTCAGGCCAAAGGCCTTGTTAACATCATCCTGAGGATGGGATGGTGCAGCATTAAATGGAGACATGTTCTACAGTTACTTAAGTCGCTTTGCTTGTATCTTGGTTAGCTTAGGGCATATACGCACTGTGAATCCACAACAGTGAGTGCTAAAATTCTGACTAGCTACAAGGATGACTGCAGCAAAATTCTTCCTTGTGCTTCAGATCACTTTCATTTATATTGCAGTGTAGCCTAAGATACAGATATCTCCAAGGACTCTGAGTATGCTTCTAGGAGCAGAGAGCTGACACATTGCTAATAGGTTGTGGGTCAAGAAGAGGATCTTACTAGAACTGTGTTAAAAACTTTACAGGTTTGGGGGAGGGAAAGGGGAATAGAAAAATCTTTGGGACTATGAAGCAGCTTCTTCACAAGCCACTTCCATATTTTTTTGCCAGAGTTGCTTTGCAATGCTGCTTTCTGTCTCCAAATTCCCTTCAGCGTGGAATGTGGAAGCTGTCAGGCAGAAAGATGGATTTCATATGGTTTTACACGCTTTAGTTGGCTGGATCTCCACTGTGCAGTCAGCAGTACCTTTCCTCCTGATACAGAGAGTAAGATGAAAGGCAAGAGAAGATCTTGCTCTGATATCTAAATAAAGAGTTTTTAAAACATGGAGAAATACCCTCAGCACCAGAATACCGTCTCTTCCTTCCCTCATTTGGTGTTTCCCATTTTGAATTAACAAGGCTCTGTATAACCCAATGTCACTTTGAAACTGGCCCAGACCACGCAGTGAGTTTGGACCAGATCATGTCCAAAGGTTCCTTCCAACCTAAATTATTCTATCATTCTAAAAACAAAGAACACCCCACCCCTCAAAAAAAAAAAACAACCAACCCCCCCCCCCCAAAAAAACCCTAAACAAACAACCACCCCAAACCCCTAGTCTTAATTCTATCTAGTAGTGGAAAGTAGATACTTTCTTTTTACTTTGTTACTGCAAAAAATTAATGCTTAGCCTAGAATTTTGGATACCTAGAGTTTTTCCAAGGACCAAGGGGCACAAGATGTGAATCTAGAATGCAGTCTAAGTCCAGAGCATAGGGTCTCTTGAAGTCTGGCATTGTTGTGTTGCATCTTGTCACGGGTGAGATTCCAGGGAAAGCAGATTGTTGTTTGAAGTGTATGATAGCCATTGATTCTAGCTCCTCGTGCAATTCCCATACTGTGCAAAGGGTCAGGCAAGCAAACAGGCAACTCGGATTGCAAGTCTGCCATGTCGTCTTCTCCCTGACCCTTTTTGTGAGCTGATATGAGTGTCAGAGGAAGAAGTAAATCTGTAGCTGTGTCTTTAAGTGTGTGGGACCTGAATTACGAGCAGACTTTTGGGCATATTTCTCTAGAATGTATTATTAGTTGTTCTGACAGATGGACAGTAGCTGGGGGGATGTTCCAGTGGGTATAATTAGATTTAATGGGCTATGATGAAGGTGAAGGAAATATGGGGAAAATATTGGGGAAAGATTATTATTTATTCAGTTTGTTATAGCATCCTAGACAACTTAAAGCTTACATTGGTACTTGAAGAAACAACAAAGCAGAGAGGTGGAAACTGAAGCAGAATGACAGCGAATCACTGAGATAATATTATGCAAGTTAGAAAGGCAGGTGCAAAGTACATGCAATAAAATAAAACTGTCTTGGTTGACTCACTCTTTTATTGGCTACTAGGAAGAAGTGGGACTTTACGGGTATTCAAATCATGCTGAGAAGTATTTGAATCCCATCTTCCAAACACCTCCAGGGTATCAGCTGGCTAACACTTCCCAGATTACCTCAGCCTGCCTCTACATTGGCATCTTTTCTGAAATGAGTAATGCTGATTTGGAATCAACAGCAACAACAAAGGAACAGTGTTAAAAATTAAGATGATTCTCGGCCAGATTGGAGTTTGAAACATCTGAAAAGGAAAGTGTTCATCAAGCTTTCCAATGGCTGCCTTTACTACTAACTTGACCGCTGTGTCTTCTACCTTGACTCTCAACAGGAAAAGTGGTTACAATGCACCCTAAGTATGTACATCTTATGGTATTCCTAGAAAGCGTGGTTTGTCTTCCTTACTTTTATTTCATTCAAGAGTTAAGGAGGAAGAAGTTTCTGGCATCAATATTTTCCATAAACAGAATTTTTCTTTTGCCTAGATCCAGATTTCAAAATCTCTACATCACTTTCTCTTGCATCTAATACTTGCAGGAAGGAATCATGTGTCTTGAAGGATGTAACTTCAAAAACCGTATTGGCTCATTGAGAGCAAGGCATTTCTAGCCATGGGCTGCACTGTATAAGCAGCGCAGTATAATTCTCATGTCTACTATTTTTGCTTCAAGATCAGTTTTATTTGTAGGTGTCTAAGTAGAAAAATACTTTCAAAAGTACACGTCTGGGGTAAGTAGCAGAAGAGAAGAGAGGAATGGGGAGAAGCAGAATTTAAGTGTGTCCTCTCATAAATTACTTGCCTACAATTCTCCATTGCTAGGACCCAGTGCTCTCATTTGAGAGGGCAAACATGAGAATGCCACCATGCAAGAACATTGGTGCTTAATATCCACTTTGTACAAATGTGACTGTGTGAGACAAAGACAAATATAGCCTGAGCTTCTGCATTTGCAGGGTTTTTTCTTCCTACCCTACCAAAGAAAATTTGGCCTGGGGAGTGAATAGAGAAGTGCTTTGTATTTCTAATTCCTTACTTTCTTTTCCTGTAACATATACTTTTTCTTCTGAAAGTTTATCTGAACTTTTCTTCTGCTTGTGATCATCATGCTGACGGATGATGACAAAACCATGTAAAATATTGCTAAAAATTTTTAATACATGGTACATCATCTATCATCTAGGGTTTATATGTTCTAAAGTCATTGCTGTTCTTTATTTAAACATAATGTGAAATCATAGCTTTTTGAGAGCTATGAAATACTACCCACACCTTTTTCAATACCAAGGATGTAGTATGAGTCACTGTTTCATTTAATTCAGCCAGTGACAGCTGTGTTCATGCAGCCGTAAAGCAGGCAGAGTAATGTTACCCAGTCCTTGAACAAAGCGCATTGTGGGGAGCGTCACAGAAAGCCTCTGTAGAGTGACTGGGCAGCCGTGTTGGAGGATTTTGTTTGGGAAGTGGAAGAAAAGCATCAGTTAAAGGACAGGGCTTGTTCAGCTTTTTTACTGCAGCCGGTTGATTTGGTTGAGTAACCAGAGGCTAGAGTCTGAAAAGGAATTACACAAATGAAGTTGTAGGGTGATGCTCTGTTTAAACCTGCTTTGCCTTGAAATTGTTTTTGTTGCACAACCCTTTTCCAGAACCACCTGTCTTTCCTTTTAGTCATTGCTACTGGGCAAGAGCGGTGCTGTGGAGGTAGTTACGTTACAAAGGTAAGGGAAAGCAGGGACTACTTTCTGTTCCATTGCATTTAGGGGAGTCAGTGTTGCTCATAAGCAGGTAGTGCTTGGGTATGACAGTTGTTCAGGCTCACAGTCTCCTCCTGCAGCAAATAAGATGCTTTTAAGCATTAACTTCAGCCTCACAGAAATTCAGTTTTTGTGTCTGAGGCCTTTGGGCCTAAGACTGATGATCGAGGAGGAAGAGACTAAGTGTATGTCTATACATCGGATCCTGAGGCACCTCCAGGTATATCCCAAATGCATAGTAGGGGAAAATGTGAGGGCACATGTAACCTCAGCAGACAAAAGGGTGATGTTTTTCCTGCTTTCTATTAAGGAAATTAAGAGATTCTATGGGATGTTAAGAGGGACAGACAAGACCAAAGTTTCTTGGTCCCTGACATTGCCTGGTTCTTTTGTTCCCACCTGAAACGTCTTCACTGGCTTAGTAGTGACTGTGGCATTGACACAGCCGTCGCTAGCCAAAATCTCTAAATCACTGGAGAAAAATCACTGGAGAAATTACACATTGACTTAGTCTGGCCACTGGGGTGGCCGTGGACGCAGAAAGTCTCGCCTCACTGCTAAAGGAAATATTGAGTTCTCAGGTAATATCCCAAACAGGGCACTAGTGGCTCAAGATAGATGAGAAATCTTTTCATAATGGCTAAAATGCCCTGCAGTGTGTATGTGTTAGTTATAACCAAGACGTTTTAAACCCCACAAATTGACATATTTGGCTGCCTTGAAGATGATTCTGCTGAAAACACAGATTGTGTGATACAAAGATTTGCCTTATCGAATTTATGAATATCAAGTGTAAGAAAATCTGCTTTGCTCAGAATTTGTAATAATTCAGCATATGTTATTTTGTCGCAGACTTTCATTTGAAAAGAGGAAATTGCTCTTAAATTGTTAGCATGGAGGGCCCATATATATGGATATCTGTTTGAGAAAGAATTTCTCTTGTACGAGTTTTTTTGGCTGTCTCTAGGCTTATTTCTTTGGGTTGCCTATTTATATTACAGAGAAATCAGGATATAACTCTATAATAGCTGAGCTGTATTATACCTTTTTGTGGACTTTTGAAATGGTGAATGAAATGGCTAAAGTTAAGCTTGTTTCATTTTATTCCCTTTTTAGGGGAAGTTGAATGCTGGCTACTCCTACAATGAGTAAGTGTTCACCTGTGGGTTTTAAGGCTGTGTGGCCAATCAACATTAAAAAATATTCCAGGTGAACTTTCCTGACTGTCCTAACATAGATTAACTCTAATGTCTAAGATTTTTTTTCCCATCTAGGAAGCTATGCCATTTGTTTGCATCATTTTTGCTGGCTGAACCCATAGCTGCTAATTAAGTACCTCCTAGTTCTGCTGGCTGAGCTTTCCATGTAATCACTTTCTAGTCTCTTTAAAGTCTAAGTCAAGTTATCACGGACCTACTAATTACAATGTTTATTCTAACTAGGCTATCTGACTGAAGAGGGTATATGTGCAAAGGCCTATGGTACAAATGTTTCGAAGTAAGCACGTTCACAGTTGAATTGTATTGATGGTATGCAATAGACAGCATTGTATGTACAGACTGGCAGACTCTCACAAAAGCCGCATACAGACCAGGCCTGGGTCTGTCTTCTTTTCAGCAGTTTCTGCAGAGCTTTTATATAAATCTTTCCTCCTCTTTTCTCACCCCCAAATAATTCTGAATTTTTCCACTCCACAAGTATTCCTTTCCACCTCCACTTTCCTCCCCTCCCCAACTCCCAGTGCTGTGGATATAGCTGAAATTATCTTTGCTATTTTTATTTGATAACTTGAGTTTGCAGTACATAGCACCTTGTTTGACAAAACATCACATTTGTGCACAAACATCCAGAGTGAGACCAGCAGAGATCTGAAAATAGTGTATGCTTGCTAACATTTTTATTAATTGTTAAAATCTCTTCCCATGACTCTTTCTCACCACCCATGGTATTCATTAAGAAACAATCCTCTGAAGTCTGAAACTCGGAAGTAATCCTTAATAATTTTACTGTTGGCTTCTTGTGCCAGTTTTAAATGGAGGACAAAGAAAAAAATAGAAAAGAGCACTCTATTGCAGGTCAAGGTAGCAGCCTTTCTAACTTTAGACCTGAGTCACTTTATTTTCCTCTCCCTAGTTAGACGTAGAAAGCTCTGAGTTCTGGCTTATGTGCAGTTTGATGGTTCCTTTTTATTGTGCAGCTTTGCAATTCAGAACATCTTGTATCCCCTCCTTGCAGCTTTAACTTTGGTACTGCTGAATTAAACCAGCAGCCCAGGAAGAGGTTGCATGTATGCCATTGCTGTTCCATCCTGGGCTTAGGGGAGAGGAGTAAGAGAGGGAAGTTTTGGAAAGTTGTTCCAAATCTCAAACTTCAAGGCCAACCCTGGTTCCTGAGGGAGTCGGAGCTGCTTCTAAGCTGTATTAATTCATGCTGTAGAGACATAGTCCCAATTGATCTTGGTGCTGCTATAGCTGTGAGCAATGCCCCTGCACCCTTAACCCTGATGCAGGCCCCAGTGGGAAGAGCAGAGGGAGGCTCTGGCATGGCTTCCCTGTACTTCTAGAGTTTTCCCCTCCGTCTGTTTATATAATACTTCCAGATCACTTCCAAAACTGTATCCTACCTCAGCTCCATGCTTTGTATCCAGGATGAAAACTGGAAAATATTTTGCAGTTTGAAGGATAAAAAATTGAGAACTAGGATCCAAATGGCCCTGTTGTATTTAAGGGCTTGTTTACAGAAGCTGAGCCATTTGCAATGGCTTTGATGGTAACACTCTTTTCAATTTCCAGACTACTCTGTAGCCAGTCGATCAATTTGTGGGGAAAGAAATGAAAATAAAAACACAATAAGCCTAATTTTTTATTAAAGTATCCAAATGAGAAACCCACAGCATCCAAAGTCTTGTGCTAAGCATTCCAGCAATCCATTTCCTGATTCACAGTGACAAAACTCAGCCCTAATAAAGTACTGCCATGCAATTAGAGTCATCTCACGAAGACTAAACTGTTCTGCCCTCTGAGAAACACTGCATTTATCTCATTAAGGATTCTTGCCACTTTGCAATTAATAAAAGACGAAAGCTTCACCTCTGTTGGAGATGGAAAATAACTTGATAGGAACATACGCAGTCATGGTGCCAGACAAAAGCTCACCTGCATCCAGAGAGATGTTGGTAGCACTGAGCTGCCAGCACCTGCGCTGGATGCGAGGAATTATGTGACTGTGGCTTCCACCAGAGAATTTCAAATATTTCGGCAGGACTGAAATGATAGCAACTATAATCAAAAGAGGCTGTTTTTCCCTATCACAAGTTTTAATTCAGAAATATGTTTTGTGACCATTTTATCTAAAGTACTCGCCATCTCCTTTTCACAACATTTTTACTTCCTTTGTGATGAAAGGCACTTAAAAAAACCCCATACAATATGCTAATTAAAATACTCCAATAGTGTGAAGTGGTGAGCGTGGACTTTTGATACTAGGTCCCTCCACTGAGCAAACTGCTAGTATTCATCCATTTCTTCCTTTGCCATTGTAACCCAAAGCGGGTCTGCACTGATGGTGATTTCGCCACAGGTTTACACTGTACTGAGGTACTGCGTTGCAGCAAAGGACTGGACTTGATGTCTGCTGCTGACTCTACAGGTACTTGGAGCAAGTCACTGAATGTTGTCTTCAGTTTGTTTATAAAAGGAAATAAATCAAACCAAATATGGTTCAGAGTAGTGAAGAACTCTCACTTCTGATTTGGTAACACCTACTGCTAAGTATGAGCTTGTTCATGCTAGATGCAGGAAGATGTTGCCTCTGCTTATAACATGCTGTGGTGCATGTGAGGCACAGTAACCACTGGGAAGTAAGGAGGAAAATAAGGACTAGGATTGAAAATCCATGTAGTTTACATGGACTGCTCTGATTTAGAACTGATTAATGGCAATGGACATCTTTCCAGTGATTTGTATGAGATCTAGATGAGAGTTCAACTGTCCACCATGAGGCTTTTGAATCACCTAAATAAAAAAGGTAGCCTTAAAATTAACATTAGCATATCTGTGTCTCATAGTATTGGATTTTTATGAACTTCTTATCCTATTGTTCAAATACTCTTAATTTAGTAAAGAGTACATGCATAAGACAGCATATAGTATAGTATTAAGGTTCTTGTTAATGGTGATCATTTGATTCTTTGAACCTACACATTGAACAATGGTCAGTCAAGTGTTTGATTATTTGTTCATCTTTACTGGGAGAAAGGATTGAGAGCATGTAGATGAATAAAATTTGTTCATTTTGATATAATTTCAAGAGCTTCTATATAGTTTTCTCCTTGTTCCATTTGGCCCAGCAAACTGGGGCTTTGTTTGTTGCTAAAATGTGAATTAGACCATAGAGACAATTTTTTGAAGTCTTCAAAATGCAAATGGATATTGCAAACAGGGCAATGCTGTCCTTAAACATCCTGGTAGATATGCAACCTCTTCCTGGAGATGAGATGTGAAATGTTGCATGTATGTGAGCTGGAGGGGAATTATCATCCATCTTCCATGAGGAAGCTGGAGGTGTTTTAAGAGGCTTTTGTTACAATGATTGCAACAATAAAAACAAACAAACAAAAAAATCCCCACTACATTGGTGATTTGCTGTGGTTCTTAATCCTGATCCATTTCTTCTCATAAATCCAAGGTATTTTGCAGGAAGAGCCTGGAATTATCCCCTGTGGAAGGCATTAATTAGGATAATGAATGACATGACAAATACTTGACACACAAAATGCTTATGTCTACTACCATTCATTCACTGTCTGCCAATTCAAATCACATCCTGTCTCTAGATCATGTCATTTCCTGCTGGTACTCAGTGTGTACAAACAAATAGCACTTTGCAATGCCTTTTAGGCCTTTTGGTTACATACTGAGTTAATTGGTAGTTTGTTTTGATGGCCACCATGATGCTATCTGTAGATGAAGAAACGTGGTTATTTTTAAGTCAGAAGTGGGACCTTCAAGGAAACTTGTCCAATATTTTTTTACCATATGTATAGTTAGAACATGCTGCAGCCTTTGATTTTGAAGCTGCAGAAATGCTTATTCTTAAGTACCAATACAGTAGAAGAGCCATAGCTGATAATCAAGTTGGTCCTTGTATAGTGCCTAGGGAGTACAAGATGAGCTTTCTGGGAACTTTCAAAAGCATATATTACCTTGGGTATTTCTCTGGGCTGAGCTACTCTGAAATATCTTTCCCTCAATTCCATTCCAGGTGTAAGAGATGGTTCTTTCTCTTAGATCTCATCTTCTCTGGCCTTTCTGCATGTTTGGATCCTTCCCACAGGACACTGCTGCTTCAGCAGCCTTGGTGAGAAAAATCTTATTGTAGCTGTGGTGAAAGCATTTAAGTCTTTCACTGTTATACTTGTTTGTGAAGATGAAGGTCAGTAAAAATCTGCCCTTTAATTGCCCCTATTCTCCCCTTAACTTACAAGAGTAATATAGATAATGAGAAAAGTATTTGGACAGTCTTGCTTCCAAATTGGCTCTCCATAAAAGCAGAATTTTTTAAAAGTTCCTATTCATGGGTTCATCATTTCAGTGCATTCTTACAGCAACTTTAAGGAGACTTATGTTTAAGGAGAGTTTTATCATGTTAGAGTTACTTTGTACCTCTTTTTTTTTTTCTTAGCCACTTTTGCTAATTGCTGGAAATGCTTATTTAAAGAAAACATATGCTTCTCTGTTTCACTGTGTCTTGTGTTTGATCCCTTAATGATGCTGTAATAAAGTTGTAACATCATTGTGGATAGCAACAAGCATTTAGAAAGAACAGCTTTTATGTCTTGCCCTGCGTATTTGGTGATTTTTCACTGTTTTGCTAGTATTATCCTCATTCTGTATCCAAAGAGGCGGAAGTCTGGGTTAGCTGCAGTAGCACTGTACCAAAGCCTCAGTTTTTGAGAACATGCCTGTGGGCACATCTTAAACAAAAACTGTTTTAAAGTGTCCACAGCAAGGTTTTCAAAAGAATAAAATCATATTTTTAGATTCATTCAGTATCTACCATGATGAGCTCTTCTTGAAAAGCTTGCCATTTTTTCTGGTAACTAAATGAATGCTTAAGCTTTGAAGAAATTCATCCCCAGTTATGTCTGCTAAAATCTTTCAGATTTAGCTGATCAGTTTAGCAAAGCATGATACATAGTTAATCAAATCTACATGTGTTTCACTTCAATACTGAAGTGAAAACAGGAAATCTCTGAGAGAAGATGCACAGCTGTCTTTTGTTCACAAACAGCATCTCCAAGAGGTGTCAATAAATTAGTGTGGGAGTTAGCCAAAAAAGTTAACAGAAAGTTGCCACCAATAGTCGCTTATTAGTATAATCTCACACTTCTCTATAACTGTTTCTGTGACAGGTGTACTTACTTGGTTTTCCCTTTTACCGTTTTTTCACTCTATAGGATGCTGCTGAATAGCTGTGAAATACATGGAAAGCCCAGATTTCAAATGCTTCAAGTACTGTGTAAAAGAGGTTATTGCAGTTGGTGGTATTTTAAGTGTAGGAAGACATTTCATGATTAAAGGTATTACTTATAATTCATGTGGCTAGGATCTCAAGGTACGGTTTAGTCTCACCTTATACTATACGCTATATAAATAGTTAGAAATACTTTTCCCCCTGAGTTTAGGATAGAAATGCAAGACAGATGAAGACAAGTTTGGAGATGCAAAGAAATGCTTGGATAATAATGCTTGGATTTAGCACATCTGTGGCCTAGTATTCATGTTTAGTTGTGAATGTGTAGGAGACGTGAGGAATGGGTACTAATTTGTGCCTTTTTGTAACCATTGGAGCGAGTTTTAGGGAAGTCAGTGGTGGTGGATAAGAACCTAATACTGCAGTTTTTATTAGGTTGCTCTTTCCAGCCTTCAGATGTAGACTAGGGAAAGGACACAGTAAGATTATTTTCATATTTGCCAGCGGAGCAGTGAAAGCCAGCAACGCGGGCGGAGAAGTTACACCCCTCCTTGCTTTGTATAAAATCGGAGATGAAAGGTTGGGCAGGTGTCAGGTGGGAAGGAGCTGACTGAAAACAAGAGGAATAAGTTTTCCCGTTGTTACAAAAACAAACCATAAATTATGGAGTATCACAAGGACTGGGAAGGTGACATGCTAAAATAAACAGGCTAGAAAAAATGTCTTTTGATATTTTCCCTAGGAACACATTAAGACTGTGTTCTCTGGGCAAGGGATATGGCTATTTGAATTGCAGACTTTACTGATCATGATTTTGGGGCTTTTGTTCTGGCAGCAGGAGTTTCATTTCCTAATAGTCTGTTACTCCAGGTATGCTTAATTTGACGTAAAGGTGTAGGTGTACTCTATAAAACTTTGTTTTCAATTTGATTTGTTAGTTTCTAAAAACAGACTGTGTTGCTTGCACACAAAATTTTCGGTTCAGCCTGCTTATAAAAATGTCATGGAAACCAGGTAGCTGCTAGGTCATCTTTATAAGTCGTCTCATATCTCAGTAGATTTAGAACTTCAGCAAATTTTCATCAGCATGCAAAATGTCATTAATATTCCATATTTCCACAGAAAGCATAATGACTTCAAGTATACAGATAGACATTCAGAGCTCATTCGCTGTAATTTCTCCAGTGCATATAATGTGTTTACATGCAAGAACAAACTGCACTTTTAAAGAGTAGCACTTATTGTGAGCAGTAAGAGTTTCAAAGACAATTAAAGTAGTTGGATGAAGCACTGTGCGTGACCCTAGGGAACAAGAGTGTCTCAGGACCAGGTTTGGGGAATGTATCAGCTACGTTAGGACAATTACCTTAAAAAATGACTATTTAGAGTGTTCTCATTGACTGCTATGGCTTATTCTAGATTGATGGAATGAACCTGAAATATTTTTGGTTTTCTATTATTGTACACTATTATTTAAGTAACCTCTGCAGTCTGACTTGTATTTCAGTGTGACAGCTTAAGTATCTGATGCATAATAGATGTTTAACTCTATAGACATGTTTAAATATTAAAACCAGTCTTCAGAGACATTTTTTCCCTTTTTCTTTAGTTTCTTGCTGCCCCTCTCCCCTCCCTCTTTTTTTTTTTTGTTTTTGTTTAAATTACTTGAGCCAATTTCTCTGGCATGACCCAACTCTCCTCTGTCAACAAATACAAAAGCAACAGACAAATTGTTGACAGCTCTGTGATTCTCTGCTTGGCTGGAGACTGACCTTGCCACAGAATGGGCCAACTACAAGACTACTCTAAAACTTTGTCCAAAATTTGCATTAAAAACATCTGACGGGGATGGGTCCAGTCTTCCCATCACAACCATCTGTTCATGCTCAGCATATTTCAAGTCCAGATATACAGTAAATCAATCCCAAAGGACCTATACAATCAAACCAGCAAACTTTGGGAGTACCAGGGTGACTCTTCTGATAATGCCTTGTTCTGTCACTGCTTTATGAATACTTTTTTTTTTTCCTTTTAACATTTCTGGACACATTTTTTTTTTTTTTCCCCCAGCTTAAACTCTAAGGTGCATTTTAAATGACTAGCGACAATTGCTATGTTTGGGTCATGTCTTGGTTTAGTCATTACGAGAAATTACATTTCTTAATAATTCATTCAATAATATTAATTAAAGTCTATCTTCTTGCAAGTGCTAGAATCCATGCCCTTAACCCCTTTCTATTAAATATATCAGTTTCTGCTAGCTTTTCAAGTCACTTATTCATTGAGAGACTGCAACTTGATGACAAGCATTGCATGTTGTTCTTTCCTGTATTGAGGCCATTGGAAGGGGCAGTCCCATGGCTGAAGAAGGCATAGTCTAGAAGTCAGACACAAACTCCACTTTCCAGAAACTCTTTGAGATTTTGAACAAGTCGTCTGATGTCTTCTCACCTTCTTCTCACCCCTGGGTTAAAAAAAAAAGAAAAGTTAGGGATTTAATTGCCTGCTTCTTTCATTTATCTAAAGTGCAATTTTGATGCATGGGTATTTATAAAGAGTGAGATTTCTGATGACTTGGGTGCCTAGCTGGAGACTGTTGAGGAGAGTTGGTTTTGGAAAAGCTGAATGATCAAGCTCATTATAAAGTGTTGCAGATTAAGTGTGTGAAATAGCTCATTTCTGAATTTTTTTTCCAAGACACGTTGAGTACTTTTGGTAATATAGTTTTCCTAATGCAATATAGTCAGTCCTCTCTGAAATTTTCTTTGGATGCCTAGGGACACATTATGTCAAAACCTGATGAGTGCTATAATCTCATGTATTCAAAAGATTAGTTATAGTCAAGCTCGCTTCTCTATACCAACATAGTGAAGAAAGGAAGGACTGGAACGATCTTTTTGACATCCCCAGCAGGAAACCCAACCTGTTCTTCTACCATTATAAGGTTAATGTCTTGCAATACTACGAACCACAGACATTTACCCACAGCTGCTGAACATGGCAAGTGTTTTCCATCTTTCATTTATGCTGGTGGATCATCAGTATCTGTGCTCAGGAGTCAATGTGTCAGCCATGTGCACTGATCACCAAATAGCAGCTGGAGTAGAAAAGGGCAACAAGTTTTTTAGATTTTTTTTTTTTTACACCCAAAAATTGTAGCTTTGACTTGACCAAATTCATTTTTCAAATTTGTTTATTATGCTGAACTGCTTAGAAAAGCAAAAGGGGATTAGAATATTTTTGTTTGATGCTTCTTTCAGTGACATTTTCCAAACTGATAATACCTTATGTGTGTAGGTATATTTTGCTGTGAATAGCATGTTAAAAACAATCAACTTTGATGAAACCTGGGGTTTGTTTTTTTTTTTAAATTTCTTTGCACATTAGGGAAGTTCCCGTACCCTGTAAAACGTTGGAGAAGTCTAGTTACCCAAAACAGAACTGAAGTGCTAAGTCCGTCCCTTGAATATGTTAAATTGCTTTGTTAAATTGTTTGAGTTGCAGCTTGTTTTATTATACTCCTTGAGTATTTATCTAACTTGAAAGTGTTATAAAAAGATTAATAGGATATTTCTATACGTGATTTCTAATGACATTGAAACAAAAACCCAAAGGATTTCTATCTCATAGAAAACTATAGGATATTTTGTCAGTTGGTGAAAGTGGAAAAATTGGAATAACTGTGAGGTAAAAATTCTCAAAAGTCATCCAATTTAGAAATGTTTCAGCAGTTCCAATTAAAATTCTCAAAGACTGATTCCTTTGAAATTACACAATATTTTGAGGTAACTTATTTACAGTATATTTTCTCATGAGCATGAATTTAAAAAAAAAAAAAAGTTTAGAAATGCAGGTCCTTCTGGATCTCTGTCCAGATGGAGCACCCATCCCATGGGATGCATTTCTTATAATACTCCCATCCTTTGGGTATAGTGAATCAATAATGAGATGGATGGCTGCAGGGGACATTACACAGGGACAGTCTGAGGGTATGCTGCACTTGGAACTAACGCCAGACAGAGATGCTCTGGTCCACAGCTGCTCTTTCCACTCCCCTGTGCTAATGCAGATTTTGAGGACCACAATGTAAACCAGATTAAAAACAGGCTTCCAGTACAGTTATTGTCCTAGTCTGGATCAGCCCAGCGATCCAGGTTAGAGCATGATCTCCTGGTGGGATGGCATGGGAGGCAGAGGACAGGAACAGGCAGGTGCTAGAATGTCTTATGTCATTTTTGCTATAGAAGGAAGAGTAATGTATAACCTTACCCTGAAAGAATAACACTTCTAGGGAATGCAACACATGGGGGAAAAAATCAGACTCTGAACTCATTTTTCTGAAGTCTATGTTGTGATATGAGGGACACTTCAGTATAATGTTTTATCAAACTGATAAAACTGATATGCGGTTAATGCTTTTGGATTAAGTGGATAAATTGAAATACTCTGGGTTGAACAGGCACAAACCACAATATTTCCTTTTCTTCATGTAAAATCAGTTTTTTCTTATTGAAAAACTTTTGATTCTGCTCCCCCCCCCCAGTCTACACTTTTCATCAGGAAGCTGTTCCAATACGTTCCAATAGAAAATTCCTCACCGGTTCTAATTAAGTAATCTAAATATAAAATATAATGGACACATTAAATGATTTTTTTTAATGTTTGTGATGCCTTTGCCAGACACAGAAAGTGTGCCTCATTTTAAGTGCAGAGACAGCGGTACAACTCATAATACCCCTAAAATGGGAATGAACTAAAATGAACTCATTAGAACATTGTTTGTAGCAGGCAGGAAAGAACAAACCACAAGTATGTCAGTCAAAATGTTTTGTTTTGTTAATTTTTTGTGTCATGTTAAGGAAAATAAGAACAAAGAAGAAAAGACTAGTCGTTGTGTTCTCACTTGTGGACCCAATCTAATATTGATCCTCAAAAACAAAAAGCAAAGCAGCAAATTTCGTGAAACTGAGAAAATGAGACCTCGGCATTTAAAAGAGCCCATGAAAAGAGAATATTAAAGCAGTTTCTCATTTCATTTGCATAGCACATTTCTGCAGCTGTAGCTCAGCTGTGTCAAGGCAGGGTTTTGTGGTGAATGTGATACAGAAAAGTAGGGATTTATTTGACTAGTGAGGGGCTGATGCTCTGCAGTCTGGCTGTGACCCACATGTCCAGCTCCCCTTTCCATGGAAAGCTCACCAAAGGGATGGAAGACAGAAAATGGTCTTCCTCTAACATGGAGTTAAAGTGCCACCAGGCTGAGCTCCCAGCTCTGGGAAGTAATTCCTGCAGTTTACCTGCAAATTTCTAGCCTCAGCCTGTCTCCTACACAAAATCACAGCAAACACTTCCCTTGGCATCCTCTCTAGGCTGGATGTGGATGTGCACTGAGGATTTTAAGGCAGTCTTCCTCCTATTCATAGCATGAAACATAGTTGCTCAAGATAGTAAACACTGCCCATGCGGGTATTTTAAGTGAACATTTTTATCATGGGTGATGTTCTTCCATGTATTTTTCACTCATTGACTCTCTTGTTTAGGAACGTTTTCTCTTACACATTTCAAAGGCAAGGAAGCCTGGCATGGGACATCTAGTCCGTGAAGCTGACGAGAGGATTAGTCTAACTTCCTGCGTTCAAGTAGTCAATGCAGTTATTGAGCACAATTTCACTGCATTAAAGAGTGTTACACAACATGCAAGAAGCCCCCTGCTATACTTTTCACCTTCATTCTGTAGGAAAAAAAATATAGGTTTGGCGCAGCTCCATTGCAACATGAGTCCAGCTGATCCTTTTTGCCCTTTGTACTGTTAAAGAAGGGGTGACCATTTTGCATTGCAGGAATCTCCTTTCACCAAGACCAAACTTCATTTTAGAAGCTCTCTACCTGACCACAAAAATGGAGAGGTTTCTTAGGCAGCCTTTCAATCCCTTAAGCAACAAATAAGTTCCCAAATTGTGGACAGTGCTTAAAGAACCAAAATCGATCTCCACACCAGAGGTAAAGCATACAAAGGGATGGGGACTAGCTTCACTTAGAGCCTTGACTGGAAATATTGATGGTTAACAGAACTAATATTGATTATTAACAGAACTAATAAAATCTTTGGCATTTACACCATTTTAGAGTTAGAGAGAAGAAAGAGCCTTTCTCTTTTTTTCCTAGCACTTTCAGATTTGCTCAAAAACTTGGAAAAAATGATGATCGGCTTAGCTTCTTAAATTAATAGATGCTCTGAGCGGAACACTTTGATGTAAACCCATTCAGCCCTCTCTCTACCAGCACTGTGATCTCTTTAATTACAGCCACAGTATGTTTTATAAATATTTGTTTACAGCTTCCTGCATGAAAGCACAGGGAAAATATGGAAGAAATTTATATAATTACAGTTTAATGATCTGCATTTTAATTGAGTTTTTGCCAAATAATTTTGTAGGAATTCAGGAATGCTCCAATAATGCTCATGTATGGTTAGGCACTTCAGGTTTGAATTCTCCTGCTTTGTTATATTAGCATCTATAAGGGCATGAAGATAGGGGCGTTAAAATATTTTTAAATGTTAGGATGTTTTTTTCACTCATATTTGCAGTATTCTAGAAAAACATGTCATCTTTTCTTATGCTTCTGATCAAAGTGCGTTACACAGTGTTTTGAAGAAGTACTCTAATTAAAGTTGATAGTGAGGTCTTACGCATACTTGCAAAATACTTAGCTGGGCTGCTGTTACTCTCTGAGATACCCTCTCCCTAGTTCTTCTCTGAAGACAAAACCACACTTTTCTTCATTTTGCATTTGCCTAGTCCTCCCATTTCTGCCCTATTTTCCCCACTTTGCCAATGCTTACTTGATAGATATTGTCACTTACCAAATAGAGAGTTAAGAATGAGGTAGTAGAGGACGCTGCCAGAACTGCTCCTAAGATATCTTTTTGCATAATTTATGATAGTGTGACAGTTGCCATGTTGGCTAAGCGAGTAGGAATTGAACCAAGATCTCTAGTGGCCTGTGATATACTATTTCATCCTTATTTGGAGCTGTAACAGACTTTTCTCCCCTGTCACTTTGGTCCAGAGGACAAAGATACACTCAGTAATGCTAAACTTAATGCTCTCCCCATTAAATGGTGTTGGAGACTAATTTTCCAGAGGGTTTTGCTGCATTTCTTAGGACAACAAAATGTTGATGATCAAAAAGTCTGGCTATCAATCCCCTTCACTTGACCCTGGTAACTTTGACACCATTAGCAAAGCTTAACCAAACTTGCCAGAAGCATAGAACTTCTTTTTGTGACAACAAGCGGGGTGGGAGAGGGACGCCCAAGCTTGCGTCACTCTGGGAGAGGTGGTGACTTTGTTCTGTGTTAGCCACATCGGTGCATGTTCCCACACTTCAGATGCAGATCTGCTGGAAATCAGGTCTTGTTAGGTGAGGTATTGACAAAGCAATTGCCAGACTGTGTACCGTGTACCAAATGAATGCAGCTCGCTGTTTTCAAAGTGCTCCTCTGTAGTAATTTGTACTTCCCTACAGCTACGTGCATGGGGCCAGGGTTATCAACTTAAACGTACTTTTCTTTGTGATTTTTCTTTGCTGCCAACTGCTTAGGCCCACTTAACAACTGCTAAAAACACGTTTTGTGATTTCTCAATTACTACAGGTGCTGGGATTTTTTTTAAATAGTATAATAACCATAAATCAGAATTTTCTTGGCAAGTGCACCAAATAAAAATGCAGCTCTTCCCACCTTCAAGGATAAAACCACTTAAACATATCCCTCTGGATATAGTAATTTTCCAGATATGCAGAGAGATTGCTACCCTTTTGGATTTAAAAGGTCATAACTGGGTACAAGACCCACTGGGAATGGATTGAAAATTGTGTTTGAATTTGGCTTTTGTAGAGATAAGGTTGTAATGTTTTATGTGCTGGTTTTAGTTTTCCCAGAAACCTTTTCCTCTTCAGTATCTCACCTCCACTGTCCAGCCTTGCCTTTCCTCTTGTGAGCTCTCGTCTATTTAAAATAGTAATCTTAGTCTATGGAGGCATAAACAGGAAATTAGAGTATTGTCCCTCCTGAGCAACAAGATTTGTGATGTGTGAATACTCACTGAGCTCCACCATGCCTCTTCCATGTCTTAGAAGACTCTATTTGCGTGCAGACTTGAGTGGCTAGCATGTACTATTCCCATTAAATATTAGACTTGGAAGAACCACCTGGGTCACATAAAGTACATGATGAGCAGAAAGCTTATGCTTATTTGTCTGCAGGTACTTTTCCAGCCATGTGCATGTGTGAAAATAGGTTGTGTACTTAAATTATGAATAGAAGTCATCCATAAATAACCTTATTTGGTTAAGAAACATCACTTATGCAATGCACGCATCTCTCTTGTATATAGCTTTTGTAATCCATGTCTTGGGTATTATCCTATACCCGATTTTACTGGGTATCCTTCAGGATAAGTATCTTTTTTGCTTTATTACCTTTCTCTGTGCTTTACCTGTTTTGTAAGGTAAGTTTTCTCTTCCAGGCACAATGTATAGCTATCTCTAGGTAGACTGTAGCTGAGAGTCTCTGGCTTTCACTTCTTGTGATTACCTTTGTTTCCTGTTTTCAGATAATGTATTCTGTGCTTTGTCATATGCTAAGTAGCCAGCTTGATGAAAAATATACAATCACCAAGCAAACTGGTCCTTAAAAACAGGAAAATCAATGTTGCAACTAATTATCTGTACTTTCATTTAACCCTATCTGATATTCTATTAGATTTTGATCCAAGCTTCCAGCAAGTGCATATGCACCCCGGGAAACAATTAATAGAGAGTAATACTGCATTCTTTTCCACAATGAAAATATAATCTTATCACTGCAAAATAGTATTGCTTACTATTGGTATTCTGTCTAGATTGATAAAATGAATGCTCAGTTGCATTAGACAAAACTCAATATTGTGAAGGGTCTAAAGTCTAGTACCTTAGAAAGATATTTTGCAAAAGACAGGCTAGTCCATAACATATACCTTTGCCTTTCTTTATATCAACCTACTGACCAGTGGTGGAAAAAAGATAATGGAGTAGAGGGAACATCATTGTGGTATCCTGAAGATAATTCATATCAGGTCAAATTTAAATATAACTAATTGAACCATTCTTCCTGTTCTGAAATCAGCAGCAAAGTTTCCAGTGGGATCGGGGCAAAGCAGCAGAGTTGCTTACTGCAAGCCATAATTCTTAGGAATAAAGAGAGCTCAGACTATGATATTGTCCCATGACTATATATATTGGAAAACTAAGCCTTTCTGTCTTGTTTGTACTATTGCAGAGTTGTGAAATTCTCGGAGGATGAAAGGACAGATCTGAGTGTGAAAGTGTGTGATATTTTCTGAGCGAAGGATGTTAGTTTTATGAATCTAAATATAGAGGGTGGACAGACTGTATAACAATCACAAACTCCTAAACTCGGTGTAAGAGAACTATAATTACTATGAGTGTAGAATTGCTGTTTATGTAATGTCAAAAGACTCCTGACCCACCCCAGAAAGCAAGAAAGGAGCCAGAGTTTTCAGAAAGCCTTATTCACTGATGGGAGCTCCTAACGTAGGCAGACGGATGTGTTCTGTCTTGTGAGGACGGATTTCCTACATAGAAGGTAGATAATGTACAGAAAATGAGATGATGAGAATATGTAACTTTTTTGAGAACTCAGGATTCAAAGGATTAGCTGCAGAAACTGAATGTAAACAAACACCACCCCACTCCAAAATTGTTTTTATACAGAAAGCCAGATAGTATTCCAGAGCCTTTTAGATTTTTTTCTCTGACTTTTCTCCTTGGCATGCATTTGCTGATACCAGGAAGCATGGAGCAAATTAATCTTCTTCTTCTTCTTCTCCTCCTCTTCAGAACAAGAATGAGTCTGCATTAAGTTTTCTCATTTTATGCTGCCTCCTTCATCTCCTTGGGTGTTATTGGTTTCACACTGAATGTTATAGTAAAGCTTGGGTAGGTTGCTTGAGAGAGTTTTGTGGGGAGGCCTTTTGATTGCAGAGATTGCACAGCTGCCAGTAAAGAAGGTAGATGTACTGTAACTTTGCACAACTTCTTACCCAGGGAAAGCTATACAGATGGCCATAAAATGAGAAGTGATGAGTGTGAGAAACTCCCTTTCAGTCTAGGGGAAGGGTGGTTACTTCACACTCCAGCGGTCTTCCCTTTCGTGCTGCCAACAACTATTTCTCTTCTATTGACAAAAGAGAGAAACCAGGACTGCTCCTACACATGTTGCTGTCCCCATTCATTTGTTCATACTGTGGGGGATCAGGTGAGAAGCTTTTGTTCCTCCCATTAAATGCAGAATTTGTCTGCCTGGGGCTGAGTGGGGTGATGTTGCATTGAACATACCCCACTGCATGGATCCATTGAACTCAGGGAGGGCTGTTGAATCTTATGCCTTTGAAATAAGAGTTTTGTTCCTTCTCTACTGCTAGGGTTTTTTCTAAAGCTGACAGCACGAAATTGCTAGTGGGTTTGGTGCAAGTTGGTAGTTCAGGAACAGTTAGAGAGAATTATTTACCTAGAGGGAAACTCATTTAAAAATCCTTCCAAACCAAACCACTATGTCTGTTCTCAGCTTTTTTTTTTTTTAACTTTGGTCATAAAATACAAAAATAATGATGAAAAGCTAAAGGGGAAATGTTGAGATTGTGAAGAAAACAATTTGATGGCCCTAATGAGTCATAGCACTGCTTTGCTTACCATCTTTTCCAGTTTCTTATTAGCAGCCAAATGGACATACACACAGGAACATTTCTTCATGCTGGCTTACAGCAGAGCTGTAGGTTCAGCTGCTTATGATTCCTCAGCCAGTCATCTCCTCTGCCTTTGTATAAGTGACTCTTCAGGATGCTATTGCAATGGTTGGATGTTTTGTCCATTTCCAAAAATAATCCCTTGTGAATGTCCCTGAGTTTTTAAATGAATCATTTCAGACTCTGAATCACTGAGATGTGCTACCAGGGGAAAACAATAGCCCCAATCAGTCGTAGTTAAATTTACGACTAAAAAGCTATAAACCCAAGGCTTGTAGAAACAGGATTCTAATTTGGTGAAATAGTCTAAACCCAAGATGGAGAGCGAGGACAACAACTGCCTCTGAATGCCTTCTTGTCAAGCTGCATAAGCTGTTATCTGTGGTTCAGGGTCTTGAACTGCAAAGCTGTCCTGTGCTGCTCTTAGGAGATGCAAGTGTTCAGCCTCCTCTTCCACCCATTGTTCAGCAGAGCAAAGATGAGACACTCGCATCTCCTGGGAAGCATTCAGATCTCGTTTAATTCCCATCAGATGCAACCAGCAACGACACTGGTGGCCCTGACTTGGATGTGTATTTCAGGCATGGTCTAACGTGGCATCACCTGCTAGCATTGCCTGGCATAGCTGCAGCATGCAATTTGCCCTAATTAAGGCAAATGAGAAATTGCATCTCCAAAAGAAGATTCTTTTGCACTAGCTCCATGAGTTAGTAACATCAGCCACAACCTAGTAGTGTCAGTTTTAATGAGATTGTTGACATCTTCAAATGGACAAATACAATAAAATAGCTCTCTTGGCTACAGAAATGGCTATGATTTATGCCAAAGAAGCTCAACAGGCCCCAAGGCCATGGCACACCGTTTGAATTTCTGCTACACACTACTGTTTTTCAGCTTCATCAGTGAATTGCAGGTAAAGGGAGGGAGATGTCAACCTTGTTATCAGTTTATATGTATATGTACTTTTCTCAGGAGGTGCACGTTATGGTGTACTTGCCATAGAGCACAGAGCTGGGATATAAAGGGTTTTATAATCCTTTTTATCCCCTCTGCTTTAGATCACAAAAAAATATGCTTACACATTAATTGCCCATTTTATCTTCCTAACACTTTTTTATTTCCTCCCAGCCATAGTGAGACTACCTACCCTGTTCCTAACTCTTTTATTACCAGCTACATTTTTGTACATTGTTACATACAGGTGTTTTGAGTTTTTTTCCAGCATTGTAAGTCTGTAGGAGTGGATTTTTTTTCTGTTCTGGTATTCTGTAGACCTTCTTAAAATGCATGTCAGATGTGCCCCTAAATAGCACCTCCATTTTTTAAAGTGCACAGAATGTTAAGTGTGGGCATTTGTCTGTAAGTATGTTTTATAGATACATTACTGTGTATAGAGAAACGTTTTTTCTTCCATGATTACACATTTTTCATATATGGTATGATACTCCATTTAGAGGACCTGAGGGCCCAGTCTGTTAATGCCTGTTAGTGGGTGCTAGTAAACTCTTGGGAATGTGCAATCAGAAAAGACCAAAGCTTTTAATTCACTTCATACAAATGTGTGGTTACTGAAATACTTATGATTTAGTTGAATGTTCAATTATTACTTGATTGAATGACATATCTGAGTGTAGTCTTTAAGTAAATGTTAAGAAATCTGGAAAGTAACCGATGAAATGAGGTTAGGATAGCTGAACTGGTTTTGACAAAATTGGATGTAACGTTAGATTTAGGCAAAGGTTTTCAGCCACGTTGTTTAGTAGTTGAAAAATCAATTTCTGCATGACCTAAACAATCTCCCAGTGGGGAACTAAGTTCAGAAGAAAATTTCCTTTGGGAAAATTGAGGGCCTTATCGTAACATTGCTTTTCATATTTCATGCAGCATTTTCGAAGTGAAAACATTTTCTCTTTTCAAATCCACATTTTAGATTATGATAAACAAAATTAAAATTTAGGAAAGAGATAACCAATGCCAACAGAAAAGTGCAGCTTTAAATTCTAAAAAATGTTTTTGCTTTTTTTAATCTAATGAGAAGATGGAGGAGGAAATATTACAGTTCAGAGCACCTCATCCAAATTAGGTTTTGTTTGTTGCTGGATGGTTTATAGTTTCAGTCACTAACTCCAAATAATCAATTATTTCTGCAGTTCCATCTTACCAAGTGCTATGCTGAAAAACAGCTTAAAAGTTTTGAGACTTTCATTAATTATTCCTACAGCTATGGACTTTTGCCTTCATATAGAACTCGTAAAATAGCAGAAGGAAAGCTGACTGTCTTGCTTTTATGTCTGGGACTAGAAGCATGAGTCTGAGAAACTCATGAGATGACCTATTTTACTAGGCACAGAGAACTTGTCAAAGTTGGCAAAAAAAAAAAAAAAAGCTGCAAGACCTTCAGAGAAGTATTCAAAGGTCCCCATCCTGCTGTAACTGATTCCTGAGCTTCCCACCTTTTGAGATTCTGCCAAGCTTTGATGAACTCGTTTCATTTAAACAAAAACAACCTCTTCTCCTCCACCCCTCCCGAAAGGGATCAACCTTAGGGAAGAATATAAATTGTTAGCGTTTATTTTTTTGTCTGGAAGTTCAGATTAATTCTTCCATGTGTTTTATCGCATTCCTCATAACAAGAAATGCCATTTTAGAAAAGTGTTCTTTATTCTGAAGTGATATAAAATTTGCTATAATAGCAAGTCTGTTTCTTTAATCTTCTCTTTGTATTTTTGTCCTAGTAAATACGCTGTTTTGGCTACCTTAATAAAGAGTGAGGAAAAAAAACAGATAACAGGAATTCATCATATGATTTCTGTGTTAATCTAGTTAGAAATTAGTTGTCAGCTTAAAAAAAAAAAAAAAGGATAAAAAACCCAACATGCATTCATGCTAGCACAAAATAATACAAAAACACTAGAAGAGCTTCTCTGAGACCTTGCTGTTTATCTTTCTGGCTGTGAATGTATAGAATTGAAAAGCATTTTGACATTTCATGGTAGTGGCTGTGTCTACATAGTCCTGTAAAGACATCCCCATCAGCAAGTTTAAGGCCAAATTCCTCAACGGTCTGCCTGCTGTGAAATTGTGGGAACTGTCATGCAAGTACATTACCTGACATGCTGGGAGTCCACAGAGGATATTTTAAGTGCACCTTGCCCCTGTTGTGCTGACGATAGGAGCTGGGATGAACAGCATGGCTGACACTTGCTCATAAAGGTCACTACTCCTCCCTCCCAGGGCTGGGCACCGTTGGAGCACTGTGCTAACCATACTTCTTGAGAAACCTTGGGCCTTACCACCCTTTGCCTTACTGGGCAACCCACAGGGCTGTGGCAACACGAGGCTTTCTGCGAGAGCCATGACTTTTGCAGGTGCCTTTTCTACTGGCCTCACTGTGGGAGAAACATGTCCCATCCGCATGTGTCACCTGAACTTGCTTCGCAGCTACCGCCCATGGGCAACGAACTGCCCTAAAGAATTCACCGCTTGCAAAGGCAACTGGCACTTTTTTTCTGTGTAGGTTGTCTTCGCACAGAGGCCAGGTTTGCTCAGAGATCAAAATCTCAGTGTGTGATCCCAGGGTGGCGTTGGCCATCCCCTTGTGCCTTTTTGCAGATGTGCTTGTGTACTTTATATTACCTTGGGCCTAATCAGGTTCTTTGCATGGCCGTGGCTGCTGCCATCTCAGCCTTGCCTCTCTCTTTTTTTCATCCTCATCAGCAGACCCCAATCTAGACAGTCTTACCAGTTTCAAATAGGTACCGGTTTTGCTTCTGGCAAAGAGCTATAGAAAAGTTTAACCATTATGGTCTTCCTGACACACACCAGTCCGGACGTCTTTGCCTAAACTGGGCCATGCTCATCTGCTCCACTTCTCTCAGCTGCTACTGGCTACTGCTGGCAAACTTACAGTTCTGTCACCTTCCTCATAAACAGTTTCAGGAAAATCCCCTTCCACCTAACGGGGGTTGAAGTCAAGTAAGGGGATTGAGTCATACCTATAGATGCCCTCAAGAAACAGGGAAACAGACATTTATTAGAAGGCCAGTTTTCTACATCAGCTTTTTTGTTTTTCCTTTTTTTGGTTTAATGAAGTATTAATTAGTTTTAAAAGTACTTGTATCTCTTGCCTGTTTTAGTCAGTGGTTCTTAGACCATTTGTCTTTGGGAATCTAATCTGAACAATAATTAGGTGGTCGTCATATTCCGGGCTGGATTTTCCAAACTGATTCAACTCACAGTAAGCATTTAGGCACCAGGCTAAGAGGCCGGATTTTCAAAAGCGCTCAAGAAATTGGCCTCTGTAGTTGCTTAAAATTCAACCACAAATGCTGCAGCAGGAAGATGTTGAGAGTTCTCTGGTTTTCAAAACAAACACACAAACAAAAAATAAGTTCTTTATCTTGGTAAGGGAAGAGATAATTTGAAAAATCCTCCTATATTTGCAAACACTAATTCTTGGAAATGGTACTGCAAATACTCTTGGATTGATTGCCCAACATACTTGGTGAAAACCCAGGTCTTCCTATTGCTAATAAAGAATTGCAAGAGTCCTGTGTATTCTGGTAGCAGAGGAAGTTTATATGCCTTTGTTGCCAAGTTTTCTAGATTTTATTTTTCAAATTCAAATCAAACTTGGTTTGCAATCTAAAAAAATGTTCAGGTCAGTGCATTTTCACTTCTGGCTTAATTGGGCGGCAGTGTATCTGTCTGGCTTTGTTTGTTCGATGGGGTTTTCAGTTCCTTGAGGTTACAGTGGTTTGTGATGTCTTTTACTTGCAAGTACTTAAAGGCACAGTCAGCATACAAGCTTTTTTCCAGGCCTTGTAATTCTAGTATAAAGCTACCATGTTGATAAAGGAGTCGGCGCCCATTGATAATGAGCAACAACCAACACTGTCGTGTAGCAAAGTCACCCTCTTTCTCTTCCTGTCTTTTTATTTTGTCTTCAAAGTCCCCTTCTCTCTCCAAATATTCTGCTTGGGCTGAACAGTTGCTGGTGCTCAGTGAACACAAAAATAGTGAGATCGGCCCACAAGGTAGGATGGATCTCTAATTCGTCACTGGGAGGGCAAGGCTTTAGCATAAGCCATCCCCAAGGTACAGGACTAGATTTGCACTTTGGATCACAGGCCAGAAGGGTGCTGGCAGTGGGCTGCAAGGTTAAGGAAAAGTTGTGCGAGTGTTGATGCTGGCTGGAATGGTGATTCACTCTTTCCAAGCACAATGCACCGCAGTCTAATGTTGCGGAGGATTTCCTGAGAGTCCCCTTGATCTCAGATTTCCTTTATAGACTCAATTCATCTACTGCTCATGTATCATTACATGGGTATGATGCTAAACCTAAAATAAAAATTAACAGAGTGGCTCTTCAACTCCACTTACAGAAGAAGGTGGTTTCAGTTTTGTATTGAGGAAATGTATTGTTTCCACAAAGTGGTAGCATTAAGAAAAAGTCTCCATCAAGCCACTAAAATGTCTTGTATGCAGCTAGGAAGGAATGAGGACTGGGGAAAGAGGAAATGGGGAGGAAGTGTAGAAAATTGAATCAGGAGACTATAAGACCAGAACTTAGTGCCATTTTAGTCCCTCTTTGATAATTTAAAGAGAGAATTTTGAAATCCCTCACTCCTTTCCTTTTCTCCCTTTCCCCTTAACAAGGATCAGTTCTTCTCACATGCCCTGTTAGAGACTTTGTTCTGTTTCTTTGTAGTCTCTGGCACATTCAGGATCCTTGCCTTTAGTTCTTATAGCTGGTATTAACAGCCATTTTTCAGGAAACTTTCTGTAGAGACATCCTCACAGAAACGCTCTAAGGAGTCTGCTACTCAGGAGAGAATTATCAAGCAGCGAGAACAGCGCAGCAGGCAAGCATTTCAAAATGGAGTCAAAGCTGTAGTGAAACATTTCCCTCAAGCTAAAATAAGCCAGGTAGACTAGAACTAAAGCAATCACGTGGTACAGACACATGCTGAGTAGATGTAGCATTGCTATTTTATCATAAAACTTTCCACACTTCATTGTGTAACGTAAAAAGGCATCAGCTACACAGCACTATCGTTCTTTACTCTCTCCTGGCGGATTAGCACCATGTACTGGCCCAGGGCTCCCCAGGTATCATTCAGATACACGTACATATAAAGTCACTTAGAGTGAACCCAATACATGCTGGATATATCAGACATGCTGTTCATATGGAAGTTGATTCTACAGTGAATGCATCTGTGTTTCTAGCTGGGAGTGTAATTTTGTCTATTAGATGGACATTTAGGTTATATACAGTTGTCGCGAGGCAAGTCTGTCCCACCCAGAGCATCCAGGCTCTGTACATGTGTGACGTACACGTAGCAGATGCCTGTAGAAGGGCTGTCCAGACCTCTGGATTTTGGGTAGCCCACTTGGACTTAGTGCTCCAAGGGGAAGTCTGCGTATGTTGTAATCCCAGGGGACTAGCTAAATGCCTTATCTCTTCCTGAACAAAATGTGCGAGAGGCAAGATGTTATGCCAGGAAAATCCAGACTCGTGGTAACTGTATCCTGGGTGAAACAGGTTCATCATTTAATATACCCATGTTCTGTATATTCACTATCTTCCTGATTTCAGAATGATATCTTTTTTTTTTTTTAATTCTGCTGTATTCTTTCTCTCCGCTACTTGTTTTGAACCAAAACTATTGCTGTAAGAATTTTGGCCAGAGAGCCCAGCAGGGTAGTGCAGGTGAAACATGCTGAGCTTCGCCTGAATTTAATTAAGAGAGCTTTCAATAGCAGCAGGGATCCTGGCGTGCTTGTGCAGCTCCACTTAGGAGCCTGTGAGCTGGATGCTGGCTTATAAGCCAGAGACCTGGTGTCTAGCTACTTGCAGGCAGTGGGAGTGCAATCTTTTTCTCTCCATTAGAAGTGCTCTCCTCATCCTGTGTGTAGACCTATTGGTGTGGGTGGTGGAAAGGGAAGCAAGCCCTGTCACTTCTCCAGACTTCCTTAAGCATCCTGATTCCCCCTCATGAGAGTAAAAGTGAAGGAACAGTTTCTGAATGACCTAAAATACAGGCATTGCTCTTGTTGGCTGACCCTCTCAACTGGCAGCTTGCAGGGAGGAAGAGTCTGCAACTGAGAGATGTCAGAAGGGTAACTGAGGTGGTTTTTCTCTTTTTAGCTGCCAGTATAGAAGCATAATAGCACTTGCGCATATATCTTCCCAGATGATCTTTAAAAACATCATCACCAGTTAGCCATGGAGAGAGACTTGTACCATTTTACTGTAATATATACATACGTTCTTTCTGCCTGGCAGATAAAAACAATTGTTTGTTTTAATTGTACAGCAAAGGAGGAAGAAATATGTATAAATACTTACTTTTATCACCTTTAACCCTCCTGACGATATATAAGGAGAAGCTAGCATTTGAGAGCAATTGAGCCTGTTCTGGTCATACTCTAAATAGATGAGAGTAGTAGTTGTTTCTAAGCTTCCCATTCTTAAATGTTACAACAGTACTTGACATGACTTAAAGTTCAGTGTAAATGTTATGTGCTGGCTGCTCTATGTTGATATTACTGTGGCACGTTTTCCAGTAGCAAAGTAAATAATTAGCACATGGGAAGAGGTTATTTTGTTAATAAACAGCATACAGTGCCAGTTTGTCCAATATAAACCTATTGCATCTGTCTGTCTAGACAGCACATATACTCCATAGGGCCGTGGCCTCATAAATTCTAATAATCTGGCTAGGGTAGGAGTGGTTGCTAAGTGGCTGAAAACCTGGAACAATGCAGGCAGAGATGATTCAATAATTGTGCTTCTTCCTCAAATTCACCAATGATCCAAAGTAGCTGTAGGGGATACTCTGCCTCTGGACATGCTGCCAGATTAATAGCATTTAAAACAAAGGCCCTGATGAACAACAGGCGTAACATAGTCTTATATGCTTTGCCATGAGAGTGGAGTTTTCTATCCATCCCAGTGAGGATAATTGTATTAATGCCCATCTCAAGTTCTCCTTCCAGTCAAACTGAATGTGATGCAGTATAACTGCCTGCGTAAACTGGAGCAGACCTGTTTGTGTCTTGGAGGAAAGGGCAGTTTAATTCGGCAGAGGATGCAGTGCAGCACCCTTAGAAAAAGTTTCCTAGCTGTTGTGGTTTAACCCCAGCCGGCAACTAAGCCCCACATAGCCGCTCGCTCACTGCCCCCTGCCCCCGGTGGGATGGGGGAGAGAAGTGGAAAGGTAAAAGTGAGAAAACTTGTGGGTTGAGATGGTTTGAGATAAAGACAGTTTCATAGGTAAAGCAAAAGCTGCGCACGCAAGCAAAGCAAAACAAGGAATTCATTCGCTACTTCCCATCGGCAGGCAAGTGTTCAGCCATCCCCAGGAAAGCCAGGCTCCATCATGCATAACGGTTACTTGGAAAGACAGAGCACTATCGCTCTGAATGTCCCTCCCTTCCTCCTTCTTCCCCCAGCTTTATATACTGAGCGTGACATCATGTGGTATGCAATATTCCTTTGGTCAGTTGGGGTCAGCTGTCCTGGCTGTGTCCCCTCCCAGCTTCTTGTGCACACCCAGCCTCCTCGCTGGTGGGGCGGGGTGAGAGGCAGAAAAGGCCTTGACTCTGTGTAAGCACTGCTCAGCAGTAACTAAAACATCCCTGTGTTATCAACGCTGTTTTCAGCCCAAATCCAAAACATAGCCTCATACTAGCTACTATAAGAAAATTAACTCTCTCCCAGCCAAAATGAGCACATTAGCAAACCCTGTAGTACAGGTGGATTTAGCTGAACAGTTGGTCTCTAACCATCCTCTGACCTCCTTGAGAGGAGGTGAGGATCTGGCTTTTCGTACAGGCGTCATTGTCCAAGAGGAGGAGCCGGAGACTGGAGCCTACCTGCCTGGAGGGCCACCAGGCAAGTTCACCCTGTGAGTGAAAGGAGGGAGACCTGATTATCAAGAGTAGGGCTATGAGCCCTTTTAAATCAATTCACAGTGGTCTAGACAACATTAACAGAAATGTTTCAGCCCCTGAACTTCTCGCTACTCAATGGTGAAAGGAACAAAAGTGCTGGCAAATTTGGAGAGCATCCAGAGCCCAGAGATGCACGTTTTGAGTTGGCATTTGCCCAAATGTGAGACATGAGGAGGGGAGAAGGGTGTAATGGGATGGTAGTGAGGTTCAAAAGAAATATGTAAATTAAGATGGCTTCTTTCCTTTTTTTCATTTTTCAAACTTTCTTTTCCTTGAAGACATAGCTTTCCAGAATCTGTGACGCGCTCTTAGGCTGTGGCTTCTTAAGGGTGTTTCTTTTTCCTTCCATCTGTCATGCAGTCATCAGATGAAAGCGTAGTTGCCGCGAGCTTGAAAGTGAAGCTTCCCTTACCTTAAAAGTACTATTTCTCACTCCCCTTTGTCATGCTTTGGATCACTGTGACAAGCAAAACTGCTAACCTTAGCTCTCCTCCTCCTAATTAGGCAACAGCATTAAAACTCTTATTAATGCCACCCCTCCCGGGTGGTTGCAGATAGATATACTTTCACGGAGTAATTGCTTTCTGGCCCTCATTTTAATTGGAGTCAGTGGGGGGCCTGTGGAATTCCACTGCCTTCATCTCCCACCGGCTCATTGTGCCTGTGACACAAATTTAGGAACAGGGAACTGCTTTCCAGATCTGCATCTGAAAGAATGTGTAAGTGAGGGGAAAAAAAAACCAAACCAGCATTGCGGAGATGTAAGAGGAATTAGACTGGGAGAAAACAAAGTCTTTCACTTTGGTTCCTTTTTTCAGTGGGAGAGAAAAAAACTAAAGGAACAAATTGGTGAAAAAGCTTTCCACCATTTCTGTTTTCTGGCTTTTGTCTAATGTGGTGCAGCTAGTAACTAGGTTAACTAGATCCTGAAGGAGCTTAAAGACCGTTTGAGGCTAAGCTAAAATGTTAGTTAAGTTGACACCTATTTTGCATAAATGACCCTCAGTTCTGGGTCCTTGGAGCCTCAGGCAAAGTGTGTAGGGAGAGGTAACGTCACCGCACAAGGGAAATGCAACACACAATGTTACAAACCTGAATATAAATGGAACTGCTGCTCCCAGTTCAGATTTTGTCAACTTTAGCTTCAGAAAAATGTTTTAGTTTTATTGAACGTTCATATTTCATTGGAAATGGACCCTTTCTGAAGAGCGAAAAGAAACCATTTGCCAGAAGAAAACGTTTCTGTCAAAGAAACTCCAACAAATGGCCTCAAGTTGCGCCAGGGGAGGTTTAGGTTGGATATTGGGAAAAATTTCTTCACCGAAAGGGTAGTCAGGCACTGGCACAGGCTGCCCAGGGAATTGGTTGAGTCCCCATCCCTGGAGGTATTTAAAAGATGGGTAGACATGGTGCTTGGGGACATGGTCTAGTAGTGGGCTTGGCAGTGCTAGGTTAACAGTCGGACTCGATGATCTTCAGGGTCTTTTCCAACCTAAATGATTCTATGATTCTATGAGAATATTTGCTCATACTTGATTACACAAAATATAGTTGTGGGGGTTTATGCTTAGAGAGAATATAAGTTTTTGAAACATGTGCTTTAGCTAGATATTTCAAATGAAATGAATAGTAGTGAAATAGTAACAGTATTGTCATCCGTCTTCAGAGTTAATACATGCTAAGGTGGATGAAGTAATTCCTATCCGTCCAAGCTGTTGTTTCAGTGACTGCAGACACTTCTACTCTGTATAGTGTTCCAATTAATGTTTTCTAAATTATACTCGTAATCATAAGGACTAGAAACTATAATTATTCAAAAAAGCGTGCAGATATGACAGCATGAAAAGAAATTCTGTCTCTTATTTCAACATTTTAAAATAAGTTTTGTTCAATTCTTTTTGTATTAAAGCAGAAATAACTTCATAAAACTGCAGGAATATAATTGCCTTTTTTTGAGCTTTTTTTTTTTTCAAGATCTCACAGTTTTGACAGTTTTCAATTAATTCTGCTA